>NW_025335439.1:1522783-1702927 GCF_004798865.1 Varanus komodoensis
TTCCCTGAGAGACCTTGGATTAGCCACTACTTTTCACCCTTGCCTGCTTCACATCCTGTTTCTGGGCAAGGTGTTGGAGTGGGTGGTGGTAGGACAACTCCAAGTACTCTTGGATGAAACTGATTATCTGTACCCATTTCAGTCCGGTTTCAGACCTGGTTATGGTACTGAATCTGCCTTGGTCACCCTGTATGATGACCTGTGCAGGGAGAGGGACAGGGAGTGCGTCCCTGTTGGTTCTCCTGGACCTCTCAGCAGCTTTCAATACCATCGACCATGGTATCCTTTTGGATAGGCTGGCAGGACTGGGAATAGGAGGCACTGCTTGGCAGTGGTTCCGCTCCTACCTTGATGGCTGATTCCAGAAGGTGGTGCCGGGGGACTTTGGCCCTGCGCCATGGCAACTCTGCCATGGAGTACCGCAGGGCTCCATTTTGTCCCCCTTGCTATTCAACATCTACATGAAACCGCTGGGAGAGGTCATCAGGAGGTTTGGGCTGCAGAGTCATCAATATGCTGATGACACCCAGCTCTACCTCTCTTTTTCAACTAATCCAGGTGAGGCAGTGGCTGTCCTGAACTGTTGCCTGGCCGAGGTGATGGGCTGGATGAGGGCCAATAAACTGAAGCTCAATCCAGGTAAGATGGAGGTCCTGTTGGTAGGTGATTTGAGTGTTCGGGTAAGTGACTTGGGCCCGGCCCTGGATGGGGTTGCACTCCCTCTAAAGGACAGGGTCTGCAGCTTAGGAGTGTTCCTCAACCCGGAGCTCTCCCTAGAAGCCCAGGTGATGGCGGTGGCGAGGAGAGCTTTCCTTCAGCTTCGGCTGCTCCATCAGCTGTGTCCTTACCTGGAGGAGAACTGCCTAGCAACAATGACACACACACTGGTTACTTGGATTACCATAACGCGCTCTACGTGGGGCTGCCCTTGAAGACAGTCCGAATACTTCAGATGGTGCAAAATAGAGCTACCAGGATACTGTCGGGGACTGGTCATTATTCTCACATAACTCCAGTCCTCTATCAGCTTCCCATTGAAGTCTGGGCTCAATTCAAGGTGCTGGTTATTACCTATAAAGCCCTAAATGGCTTGGGACCAGGATACCTAAAGGAACGCCTTTTTCCCTATATGCCCTCCCACCCCCTAAGGTCAGCAGCAGAGGCCCTCCTCCAGGAACCCTCTTTGAAAGAGGTCAGGAGACGGAGTACTCGGAGGAGAACTTTCTCTGTGGTGGCGCCCCGACTATGGAATGTGCTCCCTAGAGAGGTCTGCCTGGCGCTGTCATTATATGTTTTTCGGTGCCAGGTCAAGACTTTTTTATTTGACCAACATTTTAACATAAAGTAATTTTAATTCTATTAGATTTATTTAATTTATTTTAAATAGATTAGTTTTATGCTCAGTTGTGGAATAGTTAATTTATTTTATTTAGGATTTGAAATAATGTTGTAAGCTGTCCAGAAATGATAGTGATGGACGGCCTACAAATTTTCTAAATAAATAAATAAGGAGCTTGGTCAAGTAAAGCCTACCACCTCTATGAGCAACCCTTGCTCATCATGGCTAATCAGAAAATCTAAGGAGGGGATCTGTGCCTGAGTCCAGGTGGCTGTGAACACCTCCTTGGGAGAGGGAATAGTGCCTGCCCCTTTAAAGGTGGCTGTCATCACACCACTCCTGAAAAGGCCTAACCTGGACACAGGGGATGTGAACAATGATAGACCAATAGCCATTATTCCTTTCCTGGTCAAGATGACCTTTGCTGGAAGAGAGACAAGGGGAATGGGACCCTGTTGATCTCTCAGCAGCTTTCATTACCATTGACCATGATATCCTTATAGACAGGCTGGCTGGGCTGGGAGCAGAGCGCACTGCTTTGCAGCAGCTCCACTCCTACCTGGCAGACTGTTTCTAGAGTGTGATGCTGGGGGACTGGGGGACTCTGTGCCATGACATTGAACCATGGAATTCCACAAGGCTCCATTTTATCCCCCATGCTATTTGACATCTACATGAAACTACTGGGAGAGGTTATCTGGAGGTTTGGGTTGATATTTCAAAAACATGCAGAGGACAATCAGCTCTACCTCTCTTGTTCATCTGCTCCAGGTGAGGCAGTGACTCTTCTAAACCAGTGCCTGAGCTCAGTAATGGACTAGATGAGGGCCAGAAGCTGAAACACAATCCACATAAGATGTTGGTTGGTAGGCCATCCATTCAACTGGGGAATTTCTAACCTGTTCTGGACAGGTTTGCACTCCTCCTAAAGGACAAGGTTCACAGTCTGGGAGTGCTCCTGGACTCTGAATTAACTCTTGAGCCTCAGGTGAACTCAGTGGCCAGAACCACCTTTTATCAGCTACATCCCTATTTGGATGAATGGAGCCATGTCACAATTACCCATGCTCTGGTAACCTCTCAGCTGGATTACTGTAATGTGCTCTACATGGGGCTGCCTTTGAAAACTATCTGGACACTCCATCTAGTTTAGAACAGAGTGGCGTGGCTGTTGATGAAAACTGGCCCTTGAAAACACATTATGCCAGTCCTCTACCCACCACACTGGCTGCCTGTTGAAGCCTGGGTCCAAACAAAGTGCTGTCGCTAAAATACAAAGCCCTGAACAGCTTGGGACCAGCCTTTCTGAAGGAACACCTGTCTCCATATGTCCCTAACTCAGTTGTTAAGCTCTTTGACAGAGGTTCTTCTCCAAGAGTTGCCCCCCAAATAAATTGCAACCTACCTGTGGAATATGCTCCCCAGGGAGGTTCACCTGGGCCATCACTGCTCCCTTTTCAGCACGAGACAGAGACCATTTTATTTTCCAGGTGTTATTGTAGCTAAATGGGTTTTTAACATTGCTTTTATTTCTGATTTGTTTCTTGCCTTGCTTTTATCTTCTTTTGCCATTAACTGTCAGATTCTTGCACTGTTTTTAATTGTTTCTTATTGTGTTATTACTTGTTTTATTGATGTACTGTTAATTTTATTGTACTTTATTTTAAACTGCCCAGAGATCCCTCTGGGGTAATATATAAATGTAATAAATAAATAACACCTGGAGATCATTGGAATATCTTGAATCCCTTTAATCGGTTTTATGACAAGCAGGAAATGATCAGTAAAGAGGTCTGCGTATGCCTCTGCATTCCTTATTATTTGGATCCTAAAGAATTGTATCTAGTGGGTTGAAACCAATGTTGTTTAATTGAAATCTAATTCATTTCACTGGGTCTACTCTATGTAGGACTAATGTTGGATAGCACCACATGGCTCCTTTAGTGGAAACATTTCCTCAGCAGAGTATCACTCATAAGAATTTCCTGCCAACAGAAGGAGAGGGTAACTTCACTAGTTCCCCTTTTCTCCTGCAGCTCTTTACACTGCCAAAAGTCTGTGCCACAGGATTTGGGGAGGGGGGGGGAGGTGACACTGGTGGACTGGTGGTCCGCAGTGGCAAGGAAACATCTTCCAGCAGAAGCCTTCATTGGGTAGGAGTCCTTTTGCAGATGGAAGGAGATTCGTTTGAGGTAGCAGGTCCAGGAGTTAGGACCAGCCCATTATAATTTGGCAAACTTGATATTTTAAAAATATGATAGTGCTACTATTTAAATGAAAATGAAAAATCTTTCATAATCCGGTATCCACCAATTGACTCACCAATTCACCTAGCAGGCATTTGCAAAGTCAGTGAACTGGTGAATCTTAGTTGTAGAGGCTAAGGCTGAGCTTCCAATTGGGTTTTCAGGCAAAGTGCAATATATTCTCAGAGTCTCGGTCACTGTGCAATGCTATTTTTTTTCTTTTCTGTTAGATATACAGTACTATTTCTTGAATATTATACCTCATTCAGGGCTTTCCCATCTCATCTGAAGCCACCTACAAATTCCCCAGGCAGTGAGGGGAGTTCTTGATCTGTAGAAGAGAAACCTTCATACATTTATTTGCCTACATTGTTGTTTCTTTTAAAGATGCTGTTTCTTTTTTCTTCTTTTTTTACTTGCTGGCTCATTTTATTTGCTGACCTACTTTTATTTTTCATTGTTTTCTGGTTTACTCTGACATAGCATTATGGTAGGCACAACCTCTCCTCTGCTTGCCCTCCAGCTTCTTAAATGGGTCTCTGAACAAAGAACATGTCCAAGGCATCTATAGAGGCCACAGTCTGCATTTCTACACATTCCCTTATACCTCTGTCCAAGACAGCCTTGTGCTACCAGGGACCTACAGGAATATTCTGGCAGATGCATGAGTAAGTCCTCCCAAGGTATTGATTGGTGAGTATGAAGTTCCTTTCCTGGGAGCTCCCAAGCCCCTATAGGGAATACCTTTGTTGGTGAAAGAAACTTCCTCTGCTACTGACTGGCTGGCAAAGAAGTAAGGCAAGACAAAGCCCTGCATGGATGAAGTGACCAACATGACATGTGTCACCAAAACCTGGGTGGATGAGCTGGGAGGAATTGATCTGTCTCATCTCTCCCCATCTACTTATTGCTTTACCAGCATCAGCTGAAGGTTCAGAGACGGGAGTGTTGTTGCCATCAGAAAGAGATTGTTATCCCTTGGCAGGGGTAAAAATCCATCATTCAGATGCCAGGTTTGTTGGTTGATACCTGGTATTCAGATGAAAAGACAGGATAAAGATTCTGCTGATGTACAGACCTTGCTTCTGCCCATCAGTCTCACTGACCAAGCTGTTGGGATCATCCCCATTGTGGCATTAGAGAAGCCCAGGACAATACTTTGGAGGGACATCAACATTCTTATAGAATCTGTTAAAGTAGAAATGGGGACCCACAGAGGTCTGTTGTGACAATTACATTTTGAGGAGAAAGTAATTCATACTGGAATGACCTTCTAACTGAGATCAGGTAGTTCCCTTTGTTTTCAGCATTTGCTGATTTCTTTTCTTTTGAGGCAAATGTTTCCTGAAGAATGACTAAATTCCATCCATTCTTTTATTAATATTTCTGCTTTTATTTAACTTTCTTTGGTAACTTCTCAAATGGCAAGGAGAGCAGCACACTAAATGCTTCATTCCAGTGGGGATAGGCCAATTCCTGGCTGAAGGAGCAGGAAGAAAGTAAAAATGAGAGGGGAATAGGACAATTTCAACTTGCCCATGAAGGGTCTGATGGAAGTGCAATTGTCCCTCCATTTAAAAACTTTCCTTCACCCCCTTTGGCAAGCTTATGTGGCAATGAGGGAGAGCACTTTCTCTGTCATGATGCCCCATTTGCAAAACATCCTCATTTAGAAGTATCAGTGGTGCTCACCCTGCAGTCCTTTTGGTGTCAAGGCAAAACTTTCCTGCTACTCTGGACATTTTAAGTTAGTTACGGTGCAATCTCTACTGGATGAAACATACTGGGAATTGTAAGAATTTATTCTGATGCCTAGGATCAGACTCTCACTCTTTCCTATTGTATTTTACTGTCTTAAAACATTTATGACAGTATTCTACTGCTTTTATTGTATGCTTTGGTTGTGTTGCTATTTGGGTGATATGTATTGTTCATTGCACTGATATTTTTTCAATGAAGGAAGGTTTATAAGTGTTTTAATAAATAAACAAAGAGCTAACACCTGTAATGGTGGCTGTTTGCAGCAAGGTCATTTTTCTGCATTATCTCCTGGCATTTTTTCATCTTCAGAGGGACAGTATGTGAACCAGCATGAAATCAAAACACGGTGATGAAATTGAGAAGTATTTCCTCCCCACCCACCCACTCACACCTGGTCAGTTTCACCAGGGATGAGAAAGAGAAATGGAAGTAGATTTCCCCAAACCTTGTCAGTCACACGAGAGCAACAGGGTGGGATGACTGAGATGGCAATAGAGCAGAAAGGAGCAATTACTAACTGTCAGACTGTCAACAACCCTATTATAATTGGGTTGAATCAACTGCATCCAGAGTAGTGAAGTAATATGTGAATCAATATATGAGGGATTTCCTCTAGCTACCACTGCTACCGCCAATGGGGGGAACTGCTCCTTCACTGGACAATCCCACGATATGCTTATGTATCGGGCCCTAAGAAACTCTGCCACTGTAACAGGGTTGTGCAAGTTGGCCTCTTCCCATTGCCAGGAATGCTCTTAGAACCTTCTAGTAGCCCAGAGGCTTTAGGTGTGAATGGGCACAACGCAGGCAGCAAGATGAGCTGTTAAACAAGCAATTAATTAATGGTATATTTTGCACACAAGGAATTACCGATATTTACTTTTGATTTTTCAAAAGAATACTTAATGACAGTTCTTAAGGACTCAAGAGACAACCAAGCACAGTCTTCCTCTAACACTAAAGCTCTTCCTATTGTATTTCTGGCTGCTTGGCCAGTTTGAATGGGTTTTAATGACAGCTTCAGTAACCTTCATCTGACAAGCTCTTAGGGCAGCCTCCTGGCATGGCCCCTGATCCCCACTGCTGATCTTCACCAGCCATATAAGGTTGTCCACAGGGAAGGAATAGCTCCATATTCAGGCTGTAGCTATTCACTTACTCCACTGCTTTCTTCTAGTCCTTCTGTAAAGCAGACCTTCATGTTCTCAGACAACCACAGACTGACTAAACTCCTAACTATCAACGGTCATTTCCCAACTGTTCTTTTCCGCAAAGTTAGCATCCCCAGCCAATCAGAATTGAATTTGCTTTATCTAGGCCTATCTAACAATATTCAAAGTAATGTTTCTCTCTTGCCACTCAGAATGTCACTAAGCAACTACTGCCAAGGCCTTTGATAGTAACAAAACATGGCCTCGGGCCTACTCAGGTACATCAGTGCCTCTCAGAGGCCATACAAAGTATGCGTTGTAGAACAACATGGCTTTTCTTCACAGTCAGCAACTGGGGTAAGAAAGCAAGAAAGTGACATCTTCCACACTAGCTGAGGGAGACATGTATAGAAAAGGTTGAAACCAGGAAAAGCATTATTTGTGAATGGTGGGAATATATATTAACTGGAGAAAGAATTTCAAGTGATCATTATAAGGCTTGAAATATTTGAGAGTTAGAGGGGGTTTTGGGAGCCGAGTCCCTGAATGCTGTTAGGGCTTGCCAGCTGCCTATATACCCACTAGAATCTAGTGACTAGATGCATATTTAATTTCAGCCTAATGGCTTTCGAGTCACTTGGGGTTTTAATATGTTGGTTGGAATGCTAATTCCCAAATGCCTATCCTTTTCTTGTTTACCTTGCTTGTGAACCATTATCAGAAGATGGACAAGAAAAGCTCGGAGGCAATTTAGTTCTAGCGAGGGAAAACACCTACCATTGTCTCTTCCATCCTGGATGCCCAGGCCAGACTAAAGAGAACCTGTAATCCACCGTTTGTCAGGATTCTTGCAGAGAATAACATCTAACACTAAATTAGATGGACCTTAGCGTTATGCAGAAAAGCACTCTTTATGTTATGCTCCTAAGCAAAAGCTTATCTTCAGAATTCTGAAGTAGGATATTTTGAGATTACACCTTTGCTTTGAAAGGACCATGGGGAACTCCAGGTTTCTTCATTTTGTTTTGCTTTTAAAGCAGCCTTGTGCGAAGCTAAACCTGGTCCATCCATCCTGTATCACACCCAGGGCATAGTGGGAGCTATGAGATGTGGTACTGATAATATCTCAACAAAGAGCAGATGTTCCTTTCATCCAGCAGGTTGGATCAAGAGTTACATGTGAGCACCTGGACTGGTAGAAGTGGACTATTCTGTTCCTTCCTCTCCAAGGCAACACCTCCAGGCCCCTGAAAATGCTGTGCAGGGAGTTGGGAAATCCAACTACATGGGGTGAGCTGTGGAATGCATATGAGTATAGAGAAGGGATCCCCAAAAACCTGACAGAGGGACCTTCCAAAAGTAAGCCCTTGTGCTTGCATAATACCTCTTCTTCTCGAAGAAAGCAGATCCTGGATCCAGCCCCATAGTTTTAAATGCTGCACTCCAACAATGACTTTTGTGGAAATTACATTTCACTCCAAATTATCTGCTGTCTACTTTAGGCATCCCAGAGGGAAAAGCTGAAAATGACTGCTGGTCATCTGGCAGTAACTGAATACCACTTGACTTTAACTAGCATAAACTGTACAGCACACAATTTGTCTGTAGGTCAAATCCATTAGTAGTTGCTGTAGTAAATCATCCAGTGTGATTGAGCCTCAGCCTTGCTCTAGACTGATTTTTTTTTTTTTTTTTGCAAATCCTTGTATGTTTAGTTAAAAGGGTAGTGCAGTGCAAGAGAAAGTGATATTGGCAATGATTTCTTATGTTTCATATGTGGGCATAGAGGTCTGTTTCTATAAATGCCTGTGCTCCCCACAAAAACGTGTTGTGTTGTGTTTTAAATCAGGTTTAAATAGTTCAAGCTTGAGAGCCAAAATCAATTTTGGAGAAGACCTTTGAGGATGGATGGGGTTGCGACCAAAGGCAAAGGGGTCAAGGACAAAATACTAGTACAGTTTAGTTTAAAGCACTTGCTATCGGTAATGAAGTATTAGGAGAGCAATTCAGCATTTTAGCATGGGGGAAAATGTCACAAAGGCTGGGGAACCTCCAACTGATTGGCAGTTGGGAAGGACAGGGCTAGGGGAAGGGGGCACAGCTAATGGGAGAAGTCTGGAGGGTTGGACTGCAGGCCTGATTTGGCCTGCACACCTGAGGGTCAGCAACACTTTTAAAGCAAACAGACAAGTCAATCCAGAAGGAGGTAAATGATAATCCCATGATGAAATATCAGGTTTTTCCCTAAACTAAAGCAACAAGCTCATGGCACAGATTATGGATGCTATTAATGGACAGAAGAATCTCTTTTATTTTAGATAATGTTTGGGAGATTGATTTTATTTTTTATGACCATAGATGTTGGTGAAACAGTGGTATTAGCATTTGGATTTTCCAGTTGAGGTGTCAAAATATCTTGACCCTGTTGTGTATGACTGTGTTGAAGTGAAGAGGCACTGAATTTGCCACCTTGGCCATTGCTCCAAATCGTACACCCATCTGTATTTGTGAGATCAATTACCAGAAAAAAAGAGTTGAAATTCACTTAGAAAACAGAAATTTACCCAGTGTTGACAGGAGTGGGTTGTGTGACCTTCAAAAAAAAAAAAAAAAAAAAAAAACTAACTGAAGAGCCTTGCCCATGAAAAAGGAAATCAATTCCACCAGAGACCATTATATCTGTCCAGCTCCTTACAGAAAATGGTGATTCATGTTTCACAACAGCTACTGGGGAAACTTCATGTTCATTCACACATGACATGTCAAGAATGGCCCCTATAGACCTGATGTCACCATGAATACGAAAGTGGTGCTCAATTTTTTATTTGTTCACAGTTTGACATAAACATGACTAATAGCAAAAATTAGAATTAATTTTCTATAGAAAAGGCCACATTTTAACAACAGGTTTGTTGAATATTTTGCTCATACTTGCAGGATGCTGAAATGTATTTTACAAAAAAGCATTTTTGTTAAATGCTTGATCTCATGTGTATCCTTTCAAGGAGACCAAGCAAGTATACATAGGGTTACTCATATTATCATGGTTATGATTAAGATTTCTTGTTTGTCTTCTTTGAAAAAGACTTCTTTATATCGAAGACAGAACTAACTTTATATTTAAATGAACAAACAGATGAGGGAGAAAAGTAAACTGACAGATTTGTTCAACCAGGCAAAGGGTTTTGACTGCTTAGTTCTCAGAACTCTGGATCTCAGTCGCAGAATATTCAGCCATGTTGCTCTTTAACTTGTAGGGCTGCTGCCTCTTTTTTTCTGACAGGCTTGACAGGCAACAGAGATGGTCCTCTTTGGGTCCTCTCCATGCCAGGGATTGCTATGACAACTGCATTTGCACAAAATAGATTGGGGATTTTTTTTATATAAGAATTTACCAAAATGCGTATTTCTTCAAATTCAGGACAAAAAGAATTGAACATGAAAGAAACCAAAACCAACAAGTTTGGCCAGCCGTAGTTATGTTTAATCATTGCAACTTATTCATTATATTTATATCCTGCCTTTTCCCCCAGTGCCTTTCTTTTTCAAGGCAGTTTACATATTTCTCCTCCTCCTTTCAATCTTTTCCTCACCACAACAACCCTGTGAGGTAGGTAGGACTGAGAGTCTGTGACCAGCCCAAAGTCACCAAGTGAGCTCTATGGCTGAGTGGAAACTAGAACCCAGATCACCTGAGTCCGAGTTCTGCACTCTTAACCACTATACCACATTGGCTCTCTGTTTCTTCAATCTATCAGAGGCAACCTGTGATGTGGAATAGGATTGGGAAACAATTCAGTACTGGTTCAGGTGTGGGCAACTACATAATCCCTCACCATTGGCCATGCTAGAGTGGGTTGAAAGGCATTATGATGTAAGCTGAACTCCTTATGAAGGAAAAGGAAAGGTTCAACATCAGATTTTACAGCAGCCCGGTGTTCTTTGTAACATGTAGTTCCCCCCTGAATATGTCTCTGGAGAACTGAACACTGCTGATTCCCACCACCACAGAAAGATCCTTGAGTCATGGACTACCATCAGTGCCCATTTGGTTAAGATTACATCCAGTCTACACTGAAATGTCTTCTTTTTCAGAAGGCTGAAACCTGGGAGTAAGGTGAAAAGGATTTTAAAATCAATCCTGTGAACTCAAAGCAATTTGACATATATATGTTATATATGTATGTAGAAAAGCCTGGTAGAAGAAAGAAAAGAAATTAAGACATCTGTGATCAGTACTGGGGTAGAAGACTGTTGCTTTATGTGGATCCATATATAGCATTATCTTTTGCACTTTATCAAGGGGATATTGAATCTCTTTCAGCCTGTGGGTCAAACTCATTTTTAGGGAAGTTCTCAAGGACTGCATTCCAGTTAGCCAGAAGGGAATGGAGGAAGGGCCAAAGGCACAACAGATGTGAATAAAACCAGCAGCATTTGTTAATTTAAAGCCCTTATTGCAGTAGCTATGCTTCAGAAGAAGCAGTTCAAACTTTTAGACTGGGGGAAAGCTGAACCAAAGCTGAGAAACCACAAAATTATTGGTGATCCATGAGGAAGGGTGTGACTGCAGAAACTTCAGAAGGCCAGATTGGGTCCCAGTGTGGGCTGGATTCAGCCTGCTGGCCTGAGGTCAACAGCCCTGCTGTGTTAGCAGCTCTGAAGAGCATGAAATCAGGATCAGTAAAAATGTTAACATGTAGACATCATAGTTGTTGGTGATTGTTCTGTGACTTAAAAGTTTAATAAAATGAGAGGGGAATTACCATAAAAGAGTATTTACTAATACACTGAAAACAGAGGAAATGGAAAGTATAATCTAAGAAGTTTATATGGCCATTATTTGGTAAGGATTGAACATGAACAGATTTTTTCCATTCAGCTTCAGGTAGAAATAAGAAGCATTATTTCCATTTATGACTACTTCAAACAAGTATGAAGAGAATGAACCAGTCTGTAATCCAGATATAGGAAAAAGTTGCTCTGAGAAGAGAAAAAGAACCCCTGAAAAAATGGTTGCATGCAGCTTTTATCATCCAGCTTTTATCTAATGTTAACCTAACCAAACTCCCATTCATTTCAATGGTTTACTTTCAGTAGGACTAACATTGGATAAAAGGTTGTGTCTGAAGACAACAGAGAAGTTATAGCAAGCTATCTTAATAGCATGAATATGAACAATTCACACATTATACAGCAATACTGGTTTACCACCAAGTATATTCTTGGAGATAGAAAAAGCCCATTCCAGCTTTTTTATAATAGTACAGGTATGATACATAGCTTTTCCAGCACATTTTGAAACTTTTACACATTGAGTTTTTGTTGTACACATGTAATGTAAATTAAGGCATATAGCTCTACAAATAATGTACAAAAACATCAAAAGGGTAACATGTTCCAAAGAAAAATGGCCAGGAATAACTCAATACAGATAAATCATGATTGCACCCATGGATTTTGCTTTTTGGATTCAATTACACTATCCATAGCCATTTCCAAGAAAGCTGCAGGCTGTTTACTAGGAATCCCACTAAATTTCTGTGGAACATTTGTGGAATCCTTCTGTCAATATATTTGAGATCAGGATCACTAAGAATAGCCACTTATGAATCACCAAAGCACATCACACCTCTGTCAGTGATTTGCATGAAATATCCTTATATGTGTGGCTGAAAATTTAGGTAGAAAAACAGAACATCTCACCATAGTGTGTAAGACTGTGACCAGATGTCCTGCGTGCCTACCTGTTTAGTACCTGTCCAGGGGCTAATGCACAAGGGCAACAGTTCATATGAGTCTTTCTCTCTAAATGGGATTTGAACCCAACAGCCCTTCAAATGGAGGATTGTCCTCTGGCTGTCCCTTCAAAAAGTGTACTCGATATATAGCCACTCTAATTAAAAAACATCCATACAGAATGCCATTATATAGAAAATATTCTGTGTCATTTCAAAGTTGCTAATTTAAATACCTACAGACAGTCCTGGATAGAAGGGAATCAGGCAGAGATCTTTCCTAGCCTGACCTGTACTCCCACGGAGCTCCAGCCCTTCTTACAAAACTCTATGCCAGGTCTACTTGCATCACTGGGTGGCAATTCTGGGCTGGGTCACAGTTCACAGGGAGATGCAACTCTTCTCTCCCTGGCTGTGTCCCCCACCTCCAATTCTTCCCCACTGATGCTGCAATTTGACATGGAACAAGCTCATCACTGGGTTTACTGGAGGCTTCTTCTCAGATAAATTGCAATAGGGATGATAAGGAGGGGTTGCAGGCCTAACAGGGAGGCGAAGCAAGCCTCATCCACTCCATGGGCCAGAGGTTTCCCACCCGGGCTCTATGGAAGTGATGAGAAAACTTTTGTGGCTGGGAGCAACTGAATTATCCTCACTGAGCCCTCCACAAGAAGGAAAAGGTCAGTGGACATGGCTCTGTTCACTGAGAACATCACCTCTTCCATTCATAGGAAACTAGGAAGGTTCCACAGGCCAGAAGGGGAAACTTGATAAGCTAGAAGAGATCTATGGACTGGAATGGACTCCCATGCCTTATGGTGCTACCTACCACCATAGGATTTTCAGCCCAACTCTATTTCATGTGTTGCATGATGCATGTTCATCCTGGATTTAGTGAAATAAGCATGCATAAGGTTGCAGGAAAAAAGGAACACTTTTATAAGAGAGTCTCTCACTCTCTCTTATAAAAGTGAGACAGAGAATGCGAGAGAGAGAGAGAGAGAGAGAGAGAGAGAGAGAATCAGTTCAGGAAATCTGGTACCCAGGTTTCCTTTGAAAATCCTTTTAAAATTTATGAATTTATGCCCTAAGATGGGCAACTTGGCTCACAATTTCAGCATTACAAAAGGAAATACATAAGTAGATTCTGAACATAATTGTTACATTTGTCTGACAGTTAATGTTGGGCCCACAGTTTCCCCACCACCACCGCTACCACTAACCAGCTGCAACAACTGTTGACAGCTGATAGAATTTTAACTGCATCTCATTTGCTCCAACAGCAAATTGTCTTTGTCTTTCATGAAGAAAAATGCCACTGAACGCCTGGTTGCTCACTGTGAACAGGAAGGATGCTCAAAGGTTGAGCTCAGATCATGGCTGAGTGCTTCTCTTATAATTTTTTGCAAGTATATCTTTGTTTATTTATTTTAACACAAAGAATAACCACAGAAAGTGTGAGGAACATAAACCTAGCCAAAATACAATTAAGAAGGGTGGGAGTATTGCAATAGGCTAAGAAATAATAGCTGGGTTCACGCAACATGTTAAACCCCTTGGGAATTTTAACCAGGCTTTGTGGTTAAAATTCCTCTGTGCCTGACAGCCGATCAGGCACAAAAGAAGTTGTGCGCTTCCTCCACCCTCTTCTTCCCCTCTCAGGCCTCCTGCAGTACCCCAGGGGACACTGCAGGAACACCAGGATGTCCCCAAGCTGTTAATAGTTTAAAACATTGTAAGTTAAAGAGTCAAAAAGCTAGTTAGCAATGGACTACAACCTTGTAATTTGGCATGCATGGTGTGTCCAGGGAGAAAAGTGCCCATCCAAATTGCAACTTTGTACCCTAATGCTTTTTTCAATTTTTTTTTAAAGGCAAGTGAAGTGGAAAGCACCCTTTGCAACAGAATCCTTGGGGGTTTTGGGGAGTGTCCATGTGGCCTTGGGCTGTGGATAACACACAGGCAAAGCCCCCCCCCCCCCAGAAGCTATTAAGCGTTTTAGAAAGCATTCCCCCAATGCCCCCCATCAAGCAGAATCCCTGGGGGTTTGTTTTGATTTTGTAGGGGGCGGGTGCTAGGAAGCTGCAACTGTGGCTTGGTGTTGCTTCAACCAAGTGGATAGCACCTCAACTGGCAAAACGTGAGGGAAACCCCCAGTGGTAGGAGTTGTGTGAGACTTGTGATTTAAAGGGACAAGCCTGCCTCTTTGCATGGGGTTTCCCCCAAGTTTTGAAGTGCCCATTGCTGTTAGCTAGAGCAACAAGCCATTCTACCACTCTTGCCATGTTCTCTGTTTTTCTGACTTGACCGTGGCTTATTTTATTGTCTGGGTTTGCACAACACAATAAGCAAATGAATTCATTGAACCTTAATGCAAGCCATGGCTAATTGGGATAGCTTGTACATCACCACAGGATGGCTTATAAACCACCCAATGGAATAAATGGTGGGTTCAGAAAACTTGTTGTAAACTACTGTGGCTTATAAATGCCATGGCTTAATAGGTTGTGCAGACTCCATCAATGAGAAATTCTCAAAGCAATCAATTGACTTAAATGAAAGGAAGATGTTACAATTGCTTGAGAGTGTCTGAAGCCCCATTTTAAGGAGGCCATAATATAATAATCTATCAAGTTGTCTGTAAGGTCATTATTATTTATTTAGAATATTGGAATCCTATTTCTGTTCCATCATGGAACTCCAAAAGCTGGAGTTCGGAGACAGTCTCTCATCTTCCACAGCTAGGGAAAGCATAAGAGTTTTGTGGAGTCTATGTCAATCTAGTGAAACACTCTCAAAACTCCAACTTCTTTTAAAAGGGTTTGGTTTTTTTTTTTAAACAAGGCAATGGTGGGGAATTTGACAGGGAGGTATGCAGTCATGAATGCATGTACCTGTGAATAAATTAAGGGGAGCCTTTTCAAAAAATCCCTTTTAAAAGGACCAGAGTTTTGAGAGCCAGCTATCAAAGCTGACACCTCCTGCAAAAACAAGAAAGCTTGCACTTTTCCACCTTCTTAATCACCTAGATTCTCAGTAAAGGATATTAAAAGTCCTCCTCTGAGGACCCTCATCTATTTGTTGAAATAGATTTGAAAACCTTGCTCCCCTTTGGCAAGCAAAGATCATTTGTGGCTTTGGTTTCTCTTGAAAACTCCCCTTTTGAGAGCTGTCAAGACAAACTGAAATGAAGAATAAAGCTCTTGGCAGCCTCTCTAGGTTAATGACCTGAGGTGTGCCTACTGCATTTTGACAGCAGACACCCTCCCTCCAAGCATTGCCCATGTAAGACATGCCTGTTTGGATCCACAAAAGTTCACTCCTGATCAGTCTAACTAAAAACAACCTAAAATTAAAAATACTCCCCCCATAAATGTGCACAGGTGATGGTCCAGTGACAGCTCCTGCAATGTGTTACTTGGGCACTTTGAAAGGGTGTTGGTAAATATCAAATTTGAGATTGCTTTCTGTGATCTTGGGGGGATGGGGAGGTGTAAAAGAGATGAAAAAGCTGTGGCTCACTATCACAGTGGAGGGAAGACAGACGAGCTGGTCCTGCAGCAGGGTCCCATGGGTAGCCGTGGGAGCACCAAGAATGAAGAGGGGAAGCAACCTACACTGGGCCTGATCTCTGGCTTATTGCCAGGATGGGTTGTCATGATGGGTTGTCATGATTAGCCCATTGTGTTCCTTTTTTGGAAATCTTTTGACTCCAGTTCTCACGCAGGCGGGATTACCACATGTGGAATAGTATACCTTTGATGGAACAGCTCCCTCAGCTGCAGTTGGAGGCTGTTTGCAAACAAGCTGCATTTTTAGAGAGGGCATACACCAGCCTCCATCAACATGGTTCCCTCCAGATGTTCCTGGACATGACTTGAGGGTTGGATTGGAGCTGTAGCCCAGCACACCTAGAGATCTCCATATTGGTGAAAGCAGTCAGCTCTCATCAGCTGAGTTAGCAGCGTAGTATAGTAGCCTATATACCATACTATAACACTTTTATAATGCATTTCTTCTCTATGTGCATAAATAAATAGAATGCATGATGGTATTCATGCATTGATATGATGGTATCATACCTCCTTGGTATTTGATGCACACGCACGCACACACACCATGTACATTCCACCCCTCGGGCATATGGTTGTGAACTTAACAGAAAAAATCAGGCCAGATCAGCATTTGGTTAGTCCACAAGAGGACTACAAAGAGCTCCAAAATAGTTTTGAAACTAGGAGAATGGACACCAAAATGGCAAATGAGATTCAATATAAGCAAGTGTAAAGTAGGGGCTAAAACCCCCAGCTTCCTAATTTGACAGAATCTGAGCTATCAGTAACTGACCAAAAAAGAGCTCTTGGGATTATAATGCACAGAGTACAGCTGCTGAGAAAAAGGCAGATCCTTTGTTAGGTACAACTAGAAAATAACCTGAGAATAAAAAGGCTAATCACATTCTTTAATCATACTTAATACTGCCCTTATACAAATCTATGCTGCAACCACATTTGGCATGCTGCACAGTTCTGATCATCACACCTAAAACAGAGTATTGTAGAATTAGAAAAAGTACAGAGAAGGGCAACTAGAATGATCAAGGAGCTGGAGTACCTCCCCTACAAGGAAAGGTTACAACATCTGCGACTGTTCGGCTTAGAAAACAGGTGAATGGGAAACATGATAGAGAAGTACAGAATTATGCATGGTGTGGAGAAAGTGAATAGGGAGACATTTTTCTCCTCTCATAATAGCGAAACCCAGGGTCATCCCATGAAGCTGGTTGTTGAAAGATTCAGGACAAATAAAAATAAAGAGCTCTTCACACCGCACATATTTACACTATGGAATTCACTTCTACAAGCGGTAGTGATGGCCACCCATTGGGATAACTTTAAACAGGGATTGGATATACATTCATGGAAGATAAGACTGTCAGTGGCTATTAGTCCTCATGTGTATCTGCTACCTCTAATATCTTAAGCAGGATGCACCAGTTGCTGAGGACCTTGGCTGGGAAGGTGCTGTTGCCCTCATGTCGTACTTGTGGATTTCTCATGAGTAGCTGTGAACAGAATGCTGGACCTGATGGACCCTACCTCTGGTGCCCCTTCTTATGTACTTACAGTCTTAAAATGACCACATCATTGGGTATACTTCCGCTTCTCCTCACCTGATCATGAAGCTTTCCTCAGCCTATTGCCTTCCAGATATTTGGGACTATATTACTTATCGAACCCAGTCGGCTGTGCCATTGACCAAGCTGAAGTTTCAGTCTACTCATCTGGGGAGCAGCAGGTTGGAAAAGGTTCTTGTACACCAGGGGTGCTGCCTATGGCCTGCAGGCCAAACACAACCCTGAAGTTTCCCAGGTGGCCGCAGCTCCTTCCCCTGGCCCACCCATTTGCCATTTATTTGGTGGTTTCCTGTTGTACATTTCCCCCCAAATGCTAAGGGTTGAAATGTGTCTCCTAAGGCTTAGTTACTGGCAGTAAGAACTTGAAAGCTACAAGATGCTGGGGGGTTCTGTATTTTGGCCATGAACCCCATGCACCCCTGGAATGTGGGCACTATGGAGCTTCTTTGATCCTGGATGGGGTCCCTGAGTCAATGCCCCTCTTGTACCTCAACAACCAAGACAGCTTTCACTAGGGAATCCAGGTGCAAAAAAGGATCAGTCTCTTGCACCTGTACTTGCAAAAGGGAAATTTCATAGCAGCAGCTGCTCCCCCACCCCCTCCAGTTCCTGAATAACAAGTTGTTTAGCCTATTTTTCCTCTTCTGCACAATATTTAAAAGGCATAGAGCAAGTTATGCTACCCCTTCCACCTGTTTCCCCTTGGTATGGGAAAGCAGGCCAAGTGGGCTGCTACACCATCATCATCGTCATTGCCGCTTTCATCATCCCTCCATGTTCCTCTACTTTGCAGCTCCATCGCCAGCCATTGGTAGGTGATACCACTAGGCCATTTTAACAAGGTGACAAACTCTACTAATTTCTGCGAATGACGCAAACATCTCAGCAGAAGAAGCTAGGCCCATGTCCCATGGCAATTTGAGATTGTTTGACTCTGCCTCCTGGCATGCACACACTCTGATCCCAAACATTGATTGTGTGTGCTGGGGATGGAAATCCTATTGTTTTGGGGGGAATTGGTGTGAAGTGCGTTGAAAACAGTGTTGGCTGTAGGTTTGTGAAACCTCCCCCCCTTGGCCAAGACCCCCTCAGGGGGCTCCCTTCTTGACCTTCTCACCACCACCATCATGAGCTGCTGTTGCACCCCATCCTTTTCATCAAGGCTACCACTGATTTGCTCGGAAGGCAGGCAGCCACTGAGCAAGAAGTGATACCTTCTCATTACCATTGTCTGGGTCAGGGTGAGATGCAGGTGAGTAAGCAGACTGAAAAGGAGAAGAGAAGCAGTGGGTCCAAAGGGTCTCATGCCTAACCAGGTCTATCTAGATGAGGTTTATTATCCTAATTCTCCAATTTTCAGTATGGCCTGGACATTTAGCAATAATAATAACCCAGCTTTTCAAAAATAATAATAATTTAAAATTTATCTCCAAAGGATGGCTGTACTAGTAGAAACTTATATAAACTACAACAATGAAGAGCCTTGTGGCATCTTTGTTGTGGCAACAACAAAGAATAACGAATCTAATCAATACATAGTATTTCAGCTCCCATGAGACATTTTTGTGGGTTTTGTTGCAACAGTTAGCCTTCTGAAACTATATAAGCCACCTGTTTTATTGTCCAAATATAAAGACTGAAAATAGTTTCTAAATGGAGATGTGCTAAGATAACTAAGCCTCTAAACTTTCTTACATACTCTTTTGCATGCTTGCAGTTCAGCATTACACAATGCTTTGGCTGTAGTGGGCATATAAAACTACTCGTGTAAAAACACATGTGGAAGCCTTACTCTTTTCCCATCTTTGAAAATCATACAGAGGAAGCTTCCCAGGGGGCGGGGGAGAAGGCAGCCACTGGGGGGCCTCCACAAGCTTTCTTTGCACAGCTCATCTCATACACATAGTGCTTCCGTTTGTGGAATCCTTGCTGCAAAGTGCAGTAAGGGCAGGGCAGTACTTTGAACAGAATAGCAACTGTGGCGTAACAACCATATCGAAGTACCTAGACAGAGGAGGAACTGCCACAGACACACAAAAACACCCGCAGCACCCGCACCAGTGCACTCTCCAAGGCCTTAACAGTGGCAACAGTTTTAAGAAGCAATTTGTTCTAAAAGCAAATTGGGAGAGAAAGTGCAGCAGTATCTAACTGGAATGATTGAGGGTGGATGAGAAAGAACATGAGCACTGTAGTAGTAATAATAGCATATAATGATCACACCTCTATCCAAGAGCTTTCCTCCTCTCCATAATCCAAGGTGCTATACCCTCCCATTTACTGTTACAACAACCATGTGAGGTTGTTTAGGGTGAGCACCAATGGCTGGCTCAAAGCCTCCCTCAGCAAACTTCATGGCTGAGCGGGGCTTTGAACTGGGGTTTCCTCAGTCCTGATCTGACATTCCAGCCTGGCATCTCCAGATGAGTTAGACTACAATTCCCATCACTGCCAGCCTATTCAAACACCATGTGGGCTTTGAATAGTTGGAATATGCACTTCAATGCACTAAGGGGGCATTAGGCTATGAGAGGAGACAACTGTAAGCATTGCACCACCCTGGCGATCATGGTATACAACTTTGAATCACAAATTGACCAAATTAAAGTTCATTTTTCCTCATTATCAGGGACAAAAACATCCCCAAACAAGTGGATCACAACAAATTGTGGCAAGTTCTTAAAGAGATGAGAGTACCTGGCCATCTTATTTGTCTCTTGAGAAACCCATCTGTTTCTCTTCTCATTTCTGTTCCAGCTTTTGGCTCACAGACAGTCCCAAAGGCTCCAGTGTCCTCCTGATCATAAACTGCATAAAGGCAAATGCAGCAATTGTAGTCCTACCAACACATAGAAATTTCTGCCCGACAATAATACAGTTAGGCTGCAATCTCAGTGCTACCTTCAAAAAGGATCTGGAGCTCAGGCCCACAGAATGAAGAAAAAAAGAGAAAAAAGCACAAATTATGTGTGTGTGGTGTGTGTGTGTGTGCTGATTAACACGGGCTGCAAAATATCTGGCACTCTGTGTTTAAAAACCCTGTCTCCCAAATAGGGATGTATGGACAGGAAGATTTCTTGCTATCAGGAAAAAACCCCAGGAAGAAAGCAGGGGGGTTGTGGGGGCAGGGGGCAGCAGGAGGGCAAGATCATGTGAGCAAAAAGCCAACTAATCCAGGGGGATCAAATGCAAGAGACCACCAGGACCCTGCCCCTTTATTTCACCATGTAGCTCTGGAGAGCAGGGCTGTGAGACAGACAACCTTCCCAAGATCGGGCACTCCAAATGAAGGAATCAGAGTTCCAGCCCCAGTGGTCGCTCTGTAACACCACTTCTGTCCAATCCTATGCATGTTAAGACAGGAAAAAAGTCCTACAAGTGCCAGCATGCTCCAATCAGCCACGAACCTAAGTACCAGCTATATGACTAGGGGCAAACATTTGTCCCATTAAAAAACAAAAATACATAGAATGAAAGCTGCTGGCCTTCCAGAGGGAAGCAATGCAACCACAAAGGCATTGTTTTGCATGGATGCTGAGGTGGCCTCTAAGAGGATGCAGGAACCAGAGCAAGAGAACAAATTTTAGAATAGAAGCTGTAGGTATGTTGAATAAAACAGATATGACCTAGTCAGTTCAACACTTTTAAGTCCCATGGATTTCTATGAGAGTGTCACAGTATGGCTCACTACACATGCTAAGTATGTATAGCAGCTTTTTCCAACCATGTTGCCTTCCAGATCTATTTGACTTGAACTCCCATAACTTCCCAGCCAACTTTGGACATTAGGAGAGCTGTAGTCTAACACATCCAGAAGGTTGAAGAAAGCTGATATAGAGGATAACACCTTTAAGCACAGCTTGGTAGTATATATAGACAATTCCCAAATGAAATCAGCGGAGGAGTTTAACATCCATTACCTTGCACTTTCAGTCAGCCTGAGCCAGGAGTGTGATCCAGATATCCCACAGTCTAATCTAAGCCTTGAGAACCAAGGCTTGAGGTTGAGTTCGAATCACCACTCTGACAGAAGCTGAGAGCTGTCTCATTGCTGAGAGAACTTGAGAGAAGGTAGGAGAGTGTGGAATTTTTGAGTGCATGCCAGAAATGGCCAGTGTCTGTCAGGTTTCTTTTTCCATCAGGTTCCTTTACCTAGGATGACTATCATGGTCATCTGCATATCATGAATGACTCAGTGGGCTGATTGCTATCTGAATCATTGCCATCTTTTCTCTTTTCATTTTATCACTTGACAAAGGATTGTTTGTCACAGATTGTGGGTGGGCCTTTAGTCTGATGGGAAATGTTTGTGGATTATGGATTTCTCTGCCTGGATTTCATACACACTACTTGTGAATAATTGGGGCCTATATTTTCAAAAGTCAGAGTGCTGGGCCACCAAAGTCCATAGCTCCCTTTACCCCTGATGTTCCCCAGGTCAGATCTGGGTGGCCATCAAATGGGTTCAATCCAGACATTGTTATGCTTAAAATCCTTAAAATTTAAATTTGTCCCATTGATTTCACTGGTTCTGCTCTTATACTTCACAAAATCTGCATCCAACTTAATGGGAGAGTTTCAGCAACTCATAGCACATGTATCATCAAAAGGGGCAACTAAACTCTTTTCAGATTTCACCATGTTAAACCAAGGTGCAGTACTGCTGAGCAAACTAGCACTCTTAGCATTTGTAGCGCCAGGCTCAGTTACCACCTGCTTGTGCTCCTTTCTCTCTTCTTTCTTTTCCAGGCTTAAAGTAAGGGTGGGCAACCCGTTGCCCTCCAGATGTTTTAGACGAGGACTCCCATAACTGGGTTGCCTGTTTCATTTTCAATTTCCCTCACTTTCCCTGACCAACTTTTCTTGATTTCCCTGATCACCATTCAAAATAAGTTCGAGTCAAAGGAAATCCAAAGTTACAATACATTAAATAACATTTTTATGAAATGGTTTAAAAGTACTTAAAGGTATTAAAGGGTACTCTCTTTTTTGGTCAAGATTGGAGCTTCAAAATGAGCTTCTTAAAACATTGCATATTAACTGAATTAGCCATTAATTGACAAATCTGTTTGAAAAGTCCACAAAAAATTACACCAAGTTTGAAATTTTACTAAAAGTAACCTAACCCAAAAGCATGACAAATGAGAGAACATTTTTCCTAGTTGTAAAATTACATTAAATGTTACATAAAAACCTGAAATTTCACTGAATATTCCTTTGGAAATGGCTTCACTGAAGCCACATTAAGAAATTTATAATTTTAAAATTATCATTTAAAAATTTAGAAACTAAAGTACAAGTATTCTTTAAAGAGTTGTTAAAGACAAACAGCTATCATTTCTACAGTTTTCCCTTTTTCTAATTAACTCACTTAATTTTTTTGTCTAGTCTTGCTTTTTCCATGTTGAATGTCTCCCTTTTTCTTTTTATTCTTGCTTATGGCATATGACAATCACATATTCCACACATTTTGCATGACCATACCTGACCATTTACAACATGTAACAAATTCAACTACTCCAGACTTGGGACAGCATTGCCAACCTGATGTGGATGGACAATTTTTTCATGTAAATTCTATCAAAGTTAACTTGATTGAAAACCCACTTGCAATGCAAGCATTACTGTGAGACAGGTTAAGGAGTTCTGACAACTTTCTATAGGTCTGAGAAATTCTTGTTGGTCATCAAAATCATTGCAAATTGCATTCAGTCCAATCTGCTTTGCATGTACACTTGTTACTGAGACATAAATTCATGGGAAACTGTGATTAAAACAGCATTGATTTTTAAGCTATTGTCATTGATTCAGTTTCTTCTCCAAAGGACTTCAAGAATAGCACTTTTTATGGTAATTCCAACATTTCTGTATAATGATGGTGCGTCCAACTCAATCACAGTCATGAACCATCCAGAACTTCGAAAGCTGTACAGCAACTGATTTTTCAACTACTACCACCATGGTTTGACATTCTAGGTAAAACTCAGCTATTTGATTTCATTTAAGCCTTTTTTTTTTTTTTTTTTGCTACAGAGCCTTCTGTCAAAAAGTTCTCAGATAATTGCATGTCAGTTATTATCAACTGGGATTCCAATATCAGTTTCTGCAGCTTTTCTGATATTAGGCAATGATTCCTAACTCATGAAGTTCTTCATTCAAAAAAGAACTTTGAGTGGGCTTCAAAACTTTGCAGAAATGGTTCAAAATATACAGTAATTATATTACATTTTGTATTTCATGGGTGGATCTTGCATTGCAGCTTTTAGACAACTTGCAAGTTCACTATTTGGGAGTTTGGTTTTTCCACGTACTTCTTTTTACCCCCTTTTTATTTTTTTAAACGGAACATAAATACAATTGAGATACAAATACATATTCTTCAAAATACATCAATAATGTTAGCATCTAAATCCCAGCTGATAACTAAAATTAACAATGAACACCGTGCACCTACTCCACAGGAGACCAGTGATACCTCCATTGCACTTCATATATTGTAACAATTAACAGTATATAATGTACTTTAATTATGCCCATATCCCCTCCAAAAATTCATATGTTCTTGATTAGGCTTACAGCCTTTCCCTTCCATCAGTGCTGCTTTTACAAAATCTTCCCATATTTCATTACATTTATTCACTTTTATTATCCCTTTTTTATTTCTGTTGTCAATTTATCATTAACAACCATTTCCATATTTCATTATACCATTCATTCGTTTGCATAACCCAATTCTGTTTCCAATATTTAACCTTTACTAGCCTGGATGCCATTATCAAATTTAGAAACAATTATTTCTTAACTTCATTTATATCTTGATTTTCAATCTGCAACAATAATGCAATTCTTGGTGACAACTCTAAATTTATTTCTAGTATTTCTCTAATTTCATTGAACACCATAGCCCATATCTTTTGTATATTATCACAATCCCACAACATATGTTTGTAAGTTCCAATCTCTTTTTTAGATCTCCAACAAATATTAGACTATGTATTATCAATTTGGTTTAACTTAACTAATGTTAAATACCATCTCCATATCACTTTATATCCATGTTCTTTAATTCTAACCAACGTATTCTTATATACTCTTCTATTCCAAATATTCTTCCAATCCTCATCTTTTATTTCACCTACATCCATTTCCCAAATTGATTTTAAGTTTTTTATCTGATCTCCTAATTCTATTAATATTTTATAAATTTTACCTGTATATTCTTCCTTAAACTCACAATCATTCCACATATGTCTTGTTGCTGTTAAATACAATGATAGACCTATAAAGATATATAACATTCTCTAAATGTTCTCCTTGCGGACCACATTTCTGGGGAAACGTGTTTTTTCAGTCACAATAATGCGCAATGCCCAGCTATCTTGGGGAATCTTTAACAGATAGTACATGTTGTATAAAACTGAATTCAGGTTCCATTTTACTGAATGTAATCCTGTTTTAAAGACCCATGTGCAACATGAAGGCTACATGTCCCAGGGTCCATTCCTTCTTTTATTTTTCCTTTCCAGGCAATGTTTGCTTTCATTTTAGTTTTTTTCAGGAAAAAGTTACTTATGTTTGGCCCAAACATAGATACTTGCAGTAATTTTGCAAGTAGTAAAGGAGACACTGGAGAAGGAAATGGCAACCCACTCCAGTATCTTTGCCATGAAAACCCCATGGACAGTACCAAAAGACAAAAAGGTATGATGCCGGAAGATGAGCCCCTCAGGTCGGAATGTGTCCAATATGCTACGGGGGAAGAGCGGAGGGCTAGTACTAGTAGCGCCAGAAAGAATGAAGCGACAGGGTCAAAGCCGAAAGGACACTCAGTTGCAGATGTATCTGGTGGTGAAAGGAGAGTCCGATGCTGTAAAGATCTTAAAATGTTATTTAACTTATTTGTTGTAAGCCGCCCCGAGGCTTCGGCGAATGGGGCGGCATAAAAATGTTTTAATTAATAAATAAATAAATAAATAAATAAATAAATAAACTCCACAGGAACCTGAAATGTAAGATCCATGAATCAAGGCAAGCTGGAGGTGGTCAAACATGAGATGACAAGACTGAACATCGACATCTTAGGAATCAGTGAACTAAAATGAACAGGAATGGGTGACTTTAACTCAGATGACCATCCGGTATACTACTGCAGGCAACAATCCCTCAGAAGAAATGGAGTAGCCTTCATAGTCAATAGAAGAGTAGGAAAAGCAGTACTGGGATACAATCTCCAAAATGACAGAATGATCTCAGTTCGAATCCATGGCAAACCATTCAACATCACAGTAGTCCAAGTCTATGCCCCAACCACTGGTGCTGAAGAGGCTGAAGTTGACCAGTTCTATGAAGACCTACAACACCTTCTAGAATTAACACCAGAAATGATGTCCTTATCATCATGGGGGATTGGAATTCTAAAGAAGGAAGTCAAAAGAAAACCGGAATAACGGGCAAATTTGGCCTTGGAGCACAAAATGAAGCTGGGCACAGGCTGGTAGAATTTTGTCAAGAGAATACGATGGTCATAGCAAACACTCTTTTCCAACAACCCAAGAGATGACTGCACACATGGACATCACCAGACAGTCAACACAGAAATCAGATTGACTATGTGCTCTGCAGCCAAAGATGGAGAAGCTCTATACAGTCAGTAAAAACTAGACCAAGAGCTGACTTTGGCTCAGATCATGAACTTCTTGTTGCAAAATTTAGGCTTAAATTGAAGAAAGTAGGGAAAAGCACTAGGCCACTCAGGTATGACCTAAATCATATCCCTGATGAATATACAGTAGAGGTGACAAACAGATTAAAGGAATTAGATCTGATAGACAGAGTGCCTGAAGAACCATGGATGGAGGTTTGCAACATTGTACAAGAGATAGCAACTAAAACCATCCCAAAGAAAAAGAAATGCAAGAAAGCAAAATGGCTGTCTGAGGAAGCTTTACAAATAGCTGAGGAAAGAAGGGAAGCAAAAGGCAAGGGAGAAAAAGAAAGATACACCCAATTGAATGCAGAATTCCAGTGAATAGCTGGAAGGGATAAGAAGGCCTTCGTAAATGAACAGTGCAAAGAAATAGAAGAAAACAATAGAATAGGGAGGACCAGAGATCTCTTCAAGAAAATTGGAGATATGAAGGGAACATTTCATGCAAATATGGGCATGATAAAGGACTAAAATGGCAGGGACCTAACAGAGGACTAAGAAGAGGTGGCAAGATTACACAGAAGAACTATACAAGAAAGAGCTTAACATCCCTGATAACCATGATGGGGTGGTCACTGACATCAAGCCAGACATCCTGGAATGTGAAGTCAAATGGGCCTTAGGAAGTCTGAGCAACAACAAAACTAGTGGAGGTGACAGTATTCCAGCTGAGCTATTCAAAATCTTAAAAGACGATGCAGTAAAAGTGCTATACTCAATATGCCAGCAAATTTGGAAAACTCAACAGTGGCCACAGGATTGGAAAATGTCAGTTTACATTCCTATCCCAAAGAAGGGCAATGCCAAAGAATGTTCAAACTACCACACCATTGCACTCATTCCACATGCTAGCAAAGTGATGCTCAAAATCCTACAAGCTAGGCTCCAGCAGTATGTGGACCAAGAACTACCAGAAGTACAGGCAGGATTTCGAAGAGGGAGAGGAACTAAAGATCAAATTGCCAACATGCACTGGATCATGGAGAAAGCTAGGGAGTTCCAGAGAAACATCTGCTTCTACTTCATTGACTATGCTAAAGCCTTTGATTGTGTGGATCACAACCAATTGTGGCAAGTTCTTAAAGAGATGAGAGTACCTGACCATCTTATTTGTCTCTTGAGAAACCTACATGCGGGTCAAGAAGCAACAGTGAGAACTGGACACGGAACCACTGATTGGTTCAAATTTGAGAAAGGAGTTTGGCAAGGCTGTATACTGTTGCCCTACCTATTTAACTTATATGCAGAGCATATCATGAGAAAGGCGAGCCTAGATGAATCACCAGTTGGAATTAAGATTGCTGGGAGAAATATCAATAACCTCAGATATGCAGATGATACCACTCTCACGGCAGAAAGTGAAGAGGAACTAAAGAGCCTCTTGATGTGGGTGAAGGAGGAGAGTGCAAAAGTTGGCTTGCAATGCAACATTAAGAAAACTAAGATCATGGCATCCAGTCCTTTCACTTCCTGGCAAATAGATGGGGATGAAATGGAGGTAGTGACAGATTTTATTTTCCTGGGCTCCAAGATCACTGCAGATGGGGACTGCAGCCAAAAATTAAAAGACACTTGATCCTGGGGAGGAAAGCTATGGCAAATCTAGACAGCATACTAAAAAGCAGAGACATCACCCTGCCAACAAATATGCGTATAATCAAGGCTATTGTTTTCCCAGTTGCAATGTATGGCTGTGAAAGCTAGACCATAAGGAAGGCTGAGCGCTGAAGAATTGAGGCCTTTGAATTGTGCTGCTGGCAGAGACTCCTGCGAGTCCCTTGGACAGCAAGGCAATCAAACTGGTCAGTCCTAGAGGAGATCAACCCTGACTGCTCTTTAGAAGGTCAGATACTGAAGATGAAACTCAAATACTTTGGCCACCTAATAAGAAGGCAGGATTCCCTGGAGAAGAGTCTAGTGCTGGGAACAACAGATGGCAAAAGAAGAAGGGGACGGCAGAGAATGAGGTGGCTAGATGGAGTCACTGAAGCAGTTGGTGTGAGCTTGAGTGGACTCTGGGGGATGGTGGAGGACAGGAAGGCCTGGAGGAATGTTGTCCATGGGGTTGCAATGGGTCGAACACGACTTCGCGACTAACAACAACAAAAGGAGACACACCTCAAAATTTCTGAAGACCTTCAACAATAGCTGCTTGGAAAAATGTGCTCATCAGGAATTGCACAAAAACTTTCAAGCGGCATTTATCCTCAAAATGAACTACTAGATCATTTGACCCTTTGGAATCACCTTATTGCTAATTTCATCAAAATGGACTACAAACATTTGCTCCATTCCAGTTGTTTCAGTTAATAGGCAGAGAAGAATTGTGCCAAGCCAGTAACTACACAAAACACTACCAAAACATGATGCAACTGTTGGGCTGCTTGCCTGAGGATGTTTTCTTGAATAATTCATTTGTGCTGTTGCAGGAATTAAATGACATCTTCTGCATCTCTCATTGCCAAGCCCACAAGCACTTTGCTGCTGCAACATAATCCTTGATTATATATAGGAAGTCATGCTGGTTTGTGTGGCCAGGTAGCTCTTTGAACTTTTCATCACCCCGAACATGTTTTTCAGTGGTGCTTCCTACTTAGTGCTTTTACTACTTGAACTTGCACTTGTCTTTGAACCAAAACCTATTGCCACAGACTATTGACTCAATTTAATTTTCACATTTTTGTGATGTAATGGTCCTTGTGCATGTGACTGCACAGCTCTAATTTCCAGATGAGTTAGTTCAAATGTTTTGTTGCACAAAAGATTACATTAATCTTTGTGTTTGTCTTCAGCAACTGGTGACAGCCCTGGAACAATGCAGCATGAAATTTAACATCCCACTCCTGAAGATTAAAAACTGTTCTCTTAAAAGTCAGTCTGAGAATGTAAATGCTCAACAGATCTCAATGCAACCCTCCAACAGAAGCATTTCCCGGTCACCAAGTCATGGTAAAATTATTTATGTGGCAAGTAGAAACTTTCTGCAGATAACCAGCAAGGGAGGAGATGGCAACACTTGAATGTTTGTAGACCCATGTTACATGGAACAGGGCAGAAAGTGCCCATTCTCAGAACTCCAGCAGTACCAAGGCTGCTTTTGCAATCTTTTAACCCTGCTCTAATAGTGGCAGCACACAAAACATCCATCTCCTGTTGATCATTCCCTTTGCAAGCATGGCCTCAAGCACAATGACTGTATTTTGAGGCAGGAGATTTGGTAGGTTTTCAGTTAGTTTATACTTTAAACCTTGTACATGAGCTAGGTGGATTTCTAGCAGGAATGTTGTGATTCAATGGAGAATTTACAGGTTACCTGCAGTTGGGCAAATGTTTTGTACTACAGTCAGTGGGTGCTCTTAATCTGTCCCAGACTGGGCCAAATCATCTATTTCTTTGGGTTTCAAACAACCTCCAACAGTCCTATTCTTGCCCATTCCTTTCATCCTGCTCCTGTGGAAAATGCAGCTTTCACCAGCAGCTGTTAGGCCACTGGAACTTCAGTGCAAAGTCTGTGGTCCAATATAATGAACATAAAAGACTTCCTTCAGTTTCAGGCTAAGACACTCCAGTGGCCTAACAAGGAACAGACTTGGATAGGATGCTGAAGTTACTGAATTATATGGCTTGCTTGCAGACTTTGGGAAACTGGTTTGAGTCTTTTCTTCTGTTGATTACTTTGCTCTCGCTCTCTCAATGTGAACTGAACTTCTAATATTTGCTCCATGGCAAAAATGTTATAATTTCCTTTTGAATACATAGAGAAAAGAGGTCTATGCTGAGCTATATATGAATCTAAACTTGTTTTACAAATAAAAATAATTTTTAAATAGCTTTCCATTTGTGTAACTGCAAAAAGAAAAAGAAAAAAACCCAACAACTATCACAAATTCTTAACCCCAAAGACATTTCTGGGGACAAGTAAAAAAACTTTAATGGTGGTGAACCAGTGACAATCACCCCAAAGTGCCGCTTGGGCATCCGTGAAGGGCTGTCACTTATGGCAGCACAGGCAAGGCCATGAAAGCAGTGAAGTGTAGACGATACCCGTACCCCATTGCTTTGCTGGTTTGGCTGACATGGCAGCACATGATGGGTCCAAGAGCCCCTGGAAGAAGCTACAGGATGTCAGGGTGACTTGTTGCCCTAAAGGAAACTACTTGTGAAAAGCGCTTTTCAGGCAATGGCACAAATCCCGCCCCGGCCAGTTCCCTGAGCACGGTTGCTGCATCATGTGAACCCAGACGATGTATGTACAAAAATACGTCAAAGAAATTCTAGTCTTACTGATCTCTAGAAGGGGCTCCCACCACCTCCTGGATTTCAGTGGAGCATTTGCAACTGCCAGGATGAGCCGGGAGGGCAGGTGTTCCCTAGTGCACAAGGCACCTCTCACAGGTCAGTTTGCCTAATGTGTATTTATCCAGGCTTGGATGCGGGCTCAAAGTATTCTGTTCAGGTTGATTATTCAACAACATCACAAACAATGGGTGTCAATCACATCTATTTTAATCAGCAAATGCAACAACATAAACAGTGTACTTTTTATTTATAAAAAAGACCTGAAATTTTGATTGAATTTATTCCACTGGGGAAGCCAATCAAAGGTGAAATATCATCAAGATGATTAGCATACAAGAAAACATTTTTCCCCAGTAGTAGTGCAAAAGTAACTTTTTTAACATTATAGCACAAAATCCATTATAACACTATTTTAGTCATTAAATACATACCTCTATGATACACTTGTTATCCCTCTATTTCACACCCATAAAAATAATCTGACTGAGCAACATCTCTGAAATGAAAGCCAGTACAATAAATACTGATAGAGTTATCTGTAATACTTGTGGTCTACTCTTGAATAAGATACAGAACTATGGTAGCCATACTTTCCAAGAACAAAGTTTTTAAAAAGTCATTTAAAGAAGAGCATACATGTGAGAAGTACAGTTTTTCTACTGCTGAAGAGAGAAATTTCTTTTTACATTGCTCAGTAGCTTGCCTCTTTGGATACATGATTAGCTGCAGTGAAACCAGAGCTCCACTCAATGCAAGTTTTTTCTGTTTGGTGTGCACATTCCCCTTCTATACAGAACTGAATGCCCACCCACCCACCTGCCCGCCCACCCACTCCACCCCTGAAAATCAGAAATTTTGAAAAGTGCAGCTGTGCCAAACCCTGGCTAAGTGGTCAGCCTGAGGACCAGGCATATGTAGAAAATAATTTGGCATCTCAACAGTCAGAAAGTGGCATGCTTTTCACACACCAATTGGAAGAGAATGCAGGTCTTGGTACCTCCACAGAAAAGCCTGGGTAACTGTGAGTATGACACTAGGTTCAGAAGTCTGGTGTCCTGCTCCTCAAATCCTGAGAGACATGCTTACTAAGAGAATCAAGGCATTCCCGTATGGAGCCATTACAAGACAAAACATGTTCTCTTAGTGCATGCGCAGGAGGTAAAAGCAAGTTGCACTGCTGAATCAGTGGCTGCATTAGGACATCACAGTAAGCTAAGGCTTATTGTGATGGGAAATAGCTTACATGAGTCTTTGGGTAACATGTTCCCATCTCCAGCATAGCCACAAGGAGTACAGAAGCTTCCACTTCCATCTCTTATTAACCATGGCTTGTTATATCAACTCAAACTGTGGTCAACCTTGCCCATAGTTTGTCTGAAATAATCCAGCTTCAAACCATGAATTGTGAAGCTGGATTGGTTCAAACAAAGCATAGTTAGGATTAACCACACTTTAGGAATCAGTCGTGGCACTATACTTGATTGATCTTTCATGGCTCTGCCAGCAGGGAGGGTAGGAACACAGGAAGCATAAGCTCCTCAAGACACATCCCAGTCATGATATGGTACGAAGTCTGAATGCAGCCACTATAAAGTTATATATTCTTGTGTTCATCAAAGGAACACCACATTGTGCATCCTTATGGCGGAGCAGACATTGACAGGGAGGCAACAGAAGTAAAGTTATCATCCCACTGCCTTCCTGAAGCACTCGACTGAGCTGCTGCATGTGCTTTGTACTTCTGCAGAAGATTTTGGGCTTCTTGTTCATCTTGCAAAGGGCTTTCTCCATATGTTGCTCTAAGCCACTCTCTGAACTGAAAAGTTTTTTTTTAAAAGAAAAGGGCAGAAAAGACAAAGCAAAATGTTTAGTCATAGCCAAGACAAGTCTAGTTTACATAACAAGGTTGATACAGTCAAACTGCAACAATGAGTTAAGTTGAATGAATCTCTAATCACTCTTATTAAAATCAGTTTTAATTTCAATTTCAATTGAGTGCATCCTTTTAAGGGAGAATGGATTGGGAATTTCCAGCTCTGAGCTTGGAGCACTGTCTCATAATCTATTAACAATAGTGTGACTGGCTAAAAAGCTCCCCTCTTTCCCCGTGCATTCAATCTGGCTAGATATTTCCAGAAAGAAAAAAAGGTTTCTTTAAAAAATCCAGGTGTTATGAAAACAGCAACAACAGAACTGGCATAGGAAGCTGCCTTCTACCCAGTCAGACCATTGGCTACATATCCCCATGACTGGGGCAGAAGTTCTCCCAGATTTATCCGAAAATCCCAGAAACCTGCAGCCTTTGGCATGCAAAGACTGGACTCTGCCATGAAGCCCTTGGTCATATAAAACCTGCAGGGCAAATGAGCATCTTAAGAGAGAAATTATCACCTGTGACAAGGAGAGGTGAGAGAATGCTCTTCCCCCAGGATGCCATCTGCAACACCCTGTGAGTTCATTTTTAAAAGTGTGTGAGGAATGTAGAATGTCCAGATGTCACTGGACTACAAATCCAGTCATCCTTGACCATTGGTCATGCTAACAGGGATGTGAGTTACACCCCAACAACTTCATGTTGGGGTTGCTTTCAACCCCAGTTACTTTAAAAAAAAAAAACAAATCTCAGCAAATGCAAATGTATGCATGCTTACTCCATTGGCATATTGTGGGCCTTAAGTTTTTCTGTCTTTTTCTTAAGGGCAACAGTCCTGGCAAATAAAAATCAGCATCTCACATACACACACTTGGACCAGCTCCGTCTTTGGGTGCAGTGAGACAGGCTGCCCAGGTGCTATGCTGAGGTGTCTGCTGTCAAGAAAGCCATACTCAAGCTCCTTGTTTTCTCCTTCTGTCCGGTGGAGAGGAGAGGGATGCCTGGGAAGTCGTGGCTCCAGTAGTGGTGCAGGAGCCGCCAAGCTCTTCCTGGACGAGTGGAGCCAGGAATGGATCTGAGCTGCAGGCAGATCAGCCCTTGGATGCTCACAATTGTTCTGTTACTGCATCAGAACAGGCTCTCAAAAAAAACAGCAGTTGGGGCAGTTCAAAAGAACAGCTGCTCTAGAAAGTAAAACTTATTTGGTATATTTGAAAGGAGAGGGAAAGCCCTGGTCTAAGTTACTCTGAGGCCTGTATTGCTGCTCCTGCCATTAAAACTAAAGGAGCCTTTCTTTTTCAGCAAAGCAGCGGGGGGGGGGGGGGGAATAGTATATTAGTTGCTTGCTTTTACCCTGGAAGCTAGTATTTAAACAGGTCTGCAATGGGAACAAATTTGGACGGCGGGGGACAAATAATAAACCAGTTCAGTAAAATTTCTGCTGAGCTATGCAGTGGCTTTTATGCAGATTTAGGATACAATCCTTTGCACATCAAAGAGTAAACATTACTGAACTCAATAGTTACTTCTGACTAAATATTAACTCTCTGCATCTCCAGGTGTTACATGTGAGGCTGCTAAATTTATGTTCTCCAGTACACTTTGAAAAATTCCCTGCATGAAGAGCTGAGATTTAGGCATGGGCAGCTGATGCCCACCTTTCAATATTCAGATATAAAAGGAAGGAAGGCTTCATACCCTGCTGGTAGTAGTTTAGAAGATGGAATGAATGCTGCTCGTGCATGAATGAAAATAGGCACATATTAATATTCCCCTTCTATTGCAGGAAACTTGAGCTTCATTGCATCTGCTCACTCTTCGGGAAAAGAAGTCAGTGAAATAGCCTCTTTTTTCATTTGCTTTTATTCTTCCTGGCAGACTTACTGAATCTTTAACAATAAGTTTAATAACAGTGCAATCTTATGCATGTCTGCACAGAAGCAAGTTCCAATGATTTCAGTGGGTTTTACTCTCAGATAAGCGTGTACAGGATTGCAGCCTGAGTTTATAGAGTCTGTCATGTTACCACTGAAAGGTCCAGGCATCCTGCCCCCAAAATAAAAAAAGGTGACAATTTTCCCTATATAATATGCTACTTCAGAAATCCCCTGGGATTCAGTTGAGATGTCAGTGAAAACAAAACAGTTTGTTCTCTGTGGTTAAAAAATAAATCCTATGGTACAATCGAGGTGGCCCACCTTCTTGTACGTACTCTTTACCCCATTTTGAACTAGCTTCAAAAAGACAAAATACAGACAGCCACATCAATAAATCTAATCAACCAAGTAAATCTAGGAATTGAGACCATGTAATTTAAATCAGAAAAGAGGGAAGAAAAGTCATGGCCGCAAACAGAAGTTTCCTTGGGGTTTAATCCTACATGTATTTACATTAAAAACTCTTATATCTCCTTCTTTGTTGGCTGGGGAAGGGTGGGAGTTTTAGAACTTGTTCCTAAACATTTCATAGAGTTTCACCTTTATTAATTCTAAATTAGCAAAAGAGAGCGAGAGAGAGAGAGAGAGACAGGCTGTATCCAAGGGTTTTTTCCTTAACTGTAAAACCTAAGAACAGACTTCCAAACATCAGAATAATACTCAGACATTAACATTTAAGGAACTAGAGTATAATTAAAAGTTTTAATCACACCATCACCAGAGTTTAGTTTATCATACTGGAGCACAAATTTATTTATTTAATGGATGTATATGCCACTACAATGGCCCATACCTGGGCTCTCTGCACAGCTCACAGTATAAACACAACACAACATTCTAAAATCATTATTAAATCCACATATTCAAGACATATTAACATATATTAATCCAAATATAAAAGATAATATATCGAAATGAAAATATAATATAAAACATTAAATAAAACAATGTAAATAGAATCTACTAAAAGCAATCATGGGGTCAGTTTTAAAACCAGTAACCGTTAAAATTCATTGCTTAAATAACTGGACCAGTCTTTGCCTGGCACCAAAATGCTAGCAACGCCAGCACCAGGCAGACCTCCGTGGAAAGCCTATTCCATACGCGTTGCTCCACTCTGTATTTACTGCTATGAAAATAAGAGGCATTATTTGCAATGTTCCGTCTTAGGTGCAAAAAGATAGTGTGACCACCCTGGCGTTCTATGTATCTTGATGTGTGTGTTTGCATATGTGTGCATGCAAAGGCGTGTGGCGACAGGGGTAGCCAGTCACTGTCATTTTGCTCAGGCAGCAAAATGTCTTGGCCCAGTCTTCATACAAACACAAGAGATAATGGAATGTAATCTCTGAAAAGCTGAAGGACTGAAGCAGCAAAGTATCTTGTAACTGCAATGCAATCCTATGCATACATAGGCAGAAAAACACCCTACAACCTCCAGCATTCTCCAGCCAGGATGGTTGCTGGTGGGGGAATGATGGAAACTGTAGCACTTTCATCTGTCTAAAGATGCATAGGATCACATTCTTCAGGTCTTAAATTTACTATGTCTTAAATTTTTGTGAATTAAACTGCTGCAGGACATCTAATCTCTGAAGGGCTTAGTGTGAAGGTTGCTTTGGTGCCTTTCCGAATGTCCCGTTGTGTAGCATGTAGTCATGATTTCATAATAGGTTTCTCAGTACTGGTTGAAAAATCAATACTGTACTTCCAGATATTTTCCCCCTACCTTTCCAACATCAACATTTATTAGGCAGTCTAATTTTTATGCCCAGGTCATCATGACGTATTTTACTTGCTCTGCTTTATGATGGAACATGTAACTCAAATGGTATTTTATATGGTATTTATATTTTTATATAAAAACCAAGTCAGTATTGGCTTTTTTCTGAAATATATTAAAAAAATATTTCAAAGTGATTTAGCCAGTTGTAGTTTTTGCTACGTCTCTATGAAGACTGCATTTCTTCCATAAATCTTCTTAATTTTCTTAAAGCTCTACTGGGATTCAATTCAAAATCATAAATAATTTGCAATATTGCTCCAATTTTTATATTTGTCCCATAGGCTTAACTTTATCACTACAAGATATTGGTTTCCTTGTTTAAACTCTGTTTTCAATTTTGTCCATAAATTATAAATTAAAGAAACTTTGTGACTGTTCAGTCATTCTAATCTTCTTTAAGTTATGCACCTATCATAATAACTACTGAATGTTCTTCACACAGTAAAAAAAGCTTAATATTTGGTAATACTGTCACCACTCTTTAGTCCTTACTATAATTTGGCTTCTTTAAGTCTTGGATTTTTCTTAATATATTAATTGACATATGCTAAGATTTTAACTGAGAATCTTCTTTTTCCTACTGTAAAGTCTGAAAGAAAGAAAAAAAAAAAAAACTACCTGCAGGGAAATGCCTACATTAACAGCTGAAATATAGCCATTCCAGCATTCAATTTGGGAGCTTATCCTAAATAACTTCTTATAAAGATTGGTTCGTTGTTTCTTCAGTTTATACCACATACTCTCTCCAGTTAGCATTTCCTCCTCCCGCAGAGGCCTGATAGATGCTCGCAACAGGCCTGTGCGGGCTGAAAGATACTACACAACTGCAGAGGGAGAAATAACCCACAGTGGCTTATTTCCATTGGTACACATGCTTGGGGTGCTGGTGGGAACACAAGTTGCTATATTGTGTGAACCCAGGGAAAGTGGGTTGTTAAACAAGCAAGCCAGGGTAGATTATTGTGAGCAAGGTCTGAGTGACTTGTTAATTATGAAAACAAGCCACCCAAGGTGGGTTCACCCAACACAGCAGGTTGCGCCAATGCGAGTAATTCTGAAATTCACCCCAACACATGCAGCAGGGGATTAAGGGGTCATTTTAATTTACTTATGTTTAAGTCCTGCTGTTTTCCTGCAAGAAAAATTTACCAGGAAGCTTACTTAAATCCTGCTTCTCTCTATTTTATCACTACAACACCCCTGTAAGGTAGGTTAGGCTGAGAGTCAGTGAATAGTCTACAGTCCCTAAGTCAGAACTTATTTTCCTCTCTGTGACTATGCAAAGAGGCCCAGTGACTGGCTCAAAGCTCTCTGAGTGAGCTTCATGCCTAAGTAAGGACTTGAACTGGTCTCCCCAGCCTCAGTTCAACACTCTAAGCACTACACGCAGTGACTTTGTATACAAAGTACTTTCATTCTTTCTTAGAATTATGCCTAATCAACTTGTTAACTTTTTACTTAGCTGATAACCTTGGTCTTGTTCTGTTTCTTGTTTTGAAAGAACATTGTAAGAACTCATCAGTTGTTTCCGCTTTATCTTTATTCATATTAAGCCTGCACATTACCCAACCCCAACTCAGTGTGAAACTGGAGGGCATATTATGAAACGGCAACATCATATTTGAATGCAAAATGGAGGAGGAGGAGCCACACTCAAGCAGGTCAATCCTGAAAACCTTCAATTATGGCCCGGAGAAAGCATCTAAGTGAAAAAGGCTGGTCTACTAGGTGCAGTTTAAAATTTAATACACAGCGCTCACTGTTTGACTATACATGTTCCGCTGAAAGTGAGCCCACTCAGTCAGAGGAGAGCGTAATTCAGAGACTTTCTTGCTGATGGTTTTAATCCCTAGCAACTGCAGGTAGGGCTAAGAAGATCCCCTGCCTGAACATCGGAGAGCTTTCAGGACTGGCACCACCAAGCCAGATGGACCAACAGCCTGTCTGATTTGGTGCAAGGGCAGCTTTATAGGTTCATACAGTTAGCTCACAAATAACAGACTACAGCCTGTTTTATATAAGTATAAATTAGATGGAAATATCCTAACAGAATGGTATAGTGCTGACTAGAAAGGGCTTGTACTGGTCAGCATTAAGAGTGAAGGCAGCAGCTTCTCCCTTACAGCTGTTTCTCTAGAAGAATACCCCAATCTGCAGTAATAGCAGCTTGTTTGTTGTGGGAGGCAGATACGAGCCTCACTGTATGTCCTTTAAATAAAACTAACAGGAAATAACTTCCTTCATGGGACCAGGAAGGGATAGTGCACATCCTTTGAAGGAAAAAAAATAATATAAAAGGGAAACTACTTCTGAAAGAGCTAAATACAGATGAGAGAGAGAAGTCACTTTGCTTGAAGTAGGCTCCCTTTTGCCACTTTTTCAGGGGCTGTAGGAGAACTTCATGGAGTAAAGGAAAAAAGCACTGAGCCTAGAAAATACTAAGGGAAAAGCAAATGACAAGCAAAAGAAACTTTTATGCAGCTGCTCAAATCTGCAGTGGCTGAGGATGGCAGCTAGACTGTGTATCCATCTGGTTCAGTCTCTCCCAACCTAAAGGCCCTCCAGATGTTTTGGACTACAACTACTACTATCCCAAGCCACTGGCCATGCAGACTGAAGATAATGGGAAGTACAGTTCAACACAAGTGGAGGGTACCAGGTTGGGGAAGGCTGTGCTAAAGTATCCTTTCAAAAGTTAATAAATGCCTTTCTATGAAAGCTGCAAAGACTGTCCTTCCACAAGGAATTAATCGACCACCCCCCAACACACACACACACACACACACACACACACACACACACAATGTTCTTCCTAAAAACCATTTGCATTGAAATAAAGACAATCTGCTGTTTTAACTCAGACCAGTCAGATCTGAAATGACTGTTGGGGTTCAAATTAAGAAAGGAGACAACCAGACTGGAAATTCCCCCCATTCTCTATTAAGTAAAGTCAGTTATATTCCCATTTGCCTTTGGTTGCATTAAGCTGAGGAATAGTAAGCTTTTGAGAAATAAATAATTAGGATTGAAAATTACAGCAGGGGCTTCAGCAAATCCTAAGCAAATCCTAACAAAACCCATTTTTTCTCTTTTTCAAACAAGCAAGACCAAGGAATAAACATTAGAACAGATCCAAGATTTAGTCATACTTAGAGTAGACCCACTAATATCAGTGGGACTTAAAATAAGTTATGATTAACTTAAGTCCCATTGGATGTCAATAAGTCTCCTTAAAGAATGACTTAGTCTCGGTCCAGTGTTGAGCTCAGCCCAGATATATCGAGCTACTCAAAATGTACTGATGAATGGAAAAGAAACTATATACTTCACAGCTTCACTTTCAAAATATGGTTTCAAGAACATTCAAAGTTCAGATGCTGAAAAGCTTGGCAAAGTGGCAGTGCAGGAGGCTAATAAGAGGCACAGAATGACCAGGGAAGAAACAGAAAATTCTGATAAAGAAAATTCATTCATATATACTGGCTTCTCACAAAGGTTGCTGAAAGGGATACATTGATGCCTTCGGTTCTTTTTTAAATGCTGTGAGCACTTCAACTCAGGAAAAGTATTGCAGTTAACAGAAATCTCCTGGGCTGGAGTCACCACCATGATGTGCTGCAGACACATCACTAGGTATTCACCAGACTCCTTCTGACCTTTTTGAAAATTGGATTGTTTAAAAAATTGAAATAACTGGGAGATTGACCTGCAGCAAAGTGAAATCCTGACCTCCAACCTCATTTTTACTTGGAGCCCAAAACACTGCCTCTGCATTGTCTTTGCACAAGGTATCTCTTTTTGTCTCCTGGGAAATGAATGTGGCTGGCCATGCTCACTGTGGCAGCCATTTTCTGAACAGACAAGCACCAACTATTGTAGCCATTTTGTAACAGTGTCCACAGTACTCCTGGAAAATTCCAAATGTAGTTAGTTACTGACACAAAAAGATTGGGGACACCTGCTCCAGAGTATCTTCAGTTCTTATTTTAGCCCCTGCTGAGAGGATACAAGTTTAGACTGAAAGCAGCTGAGGGGTGTGTGTGAGAGAGTGTGTTTGACAGACAGACCGACAGACTTCCCTAACTCATGTCATGGTGGTCTCAATCAGGATCAGGCCCTGTGTGTTTACTTGCAAATAAAAAGAGAGGTTAAGCTCAATGCTACATATTTAACTTTATCATGTAGCTTGAAGGCATCAATCTGCTGCTTGACCTGGGGTTTAAAGCTCCCATTTCCTTTCATGCAGAACTGTTTCTACTTCAAAGCAAGCAAAAGCAAACCTCACAGAAGTAAGAATTCATTGCACAGCTTGGAGACATCAAGGAACTTACATGAGCAACATCATTTTTCTCAAACTCTTCTAGCTGCCGCTGGAAGCCTGCATTCGGATTGGCACATGATCGCGATGCTCGCACCACAGAGAGTGCATCCTCCCAGCCAAATGCAGTGATTGTCATTACATAGGCCACAACCAAAGTTGCACTCCTGGAAACTCCAGCAAGGCTACATCACCACCCAAAGGCAAGCAGAAAGGTCACAATTAGTTGCAAGCTACCCCAAACACTTCTATTTAGCAGGGAAAAAGCAAAAAAACAAACAACACAAAATATAATGCAAGAATCTGCAAGTTTCAAAGCCAGGAATTCTACTCATGGATGCTACCTGCTAGCCAGAGGCAGTTACTGAAATACCAGTTCTTAGATTAAACTCTACTCTCTGTAATGGTCCAGGTTCTTATATAAAAGATGACGGTAATCCAGATGGAGAATAACATCTGTCTACTATAATATCCAGGAGTGTAATGAATTAGGAATGCAACCATTTCAAAGTATGCCAAGACGTCAGTCACAGGAAAGGAATGTAATGCTTTTGGCTCTGACAAATTGCTAAAGCACAGGGACCGGAATTCATGATTTACAGATTTACCAGGTAATTAGAATCCAGACTCATCCATTTCTTATCATGGTCTCTCAAATAGGAATAATGCTCTTTGCTTCTGCACCTAACTTTATTAGTAAATGCTAATTTTGTTACAACTGGGTTGGATAAGACTATAGTTCTGATGGTTCCACGCTTACTCCAACAACAGCATGCATCAGCTGCTGAAGAACCTGGCTGGAATGGTGCTGTTGGACTCATGCCCTGCTGGGGGGTATTCTGGGGGCAACTGGCTGGCCACTGAATGAATGGAATGCTGGACTAGGCAGTCCTTGGTGTGATCCAGTAGGGCTCTTCTGCTATTTTACATGCTGTAGCAACTCAGGAAATAAAACAAGGGTGTCTCTTAGCCCCCACTCTTTTTAATATTTATGTCAATAATTGGTGCCATGCCTAGCACAAGTAAATTCTCCTTTTCCAGGAATTATAAACAGAAAAAATATATATTGATGTATGCTGATGATTTAGTATTAATTCTCTTCTCTTGGGCTTGAGGAATCTTCTAAGAGGTAAACATGACTTGTCAATAAATTACTGTAAGACTAAGATTATTTTATTTATTTATTTATTTATTTAAAGTTTTTATAAGCCGTCCCCTTGCTACATAGCCTCGGGACGGCTCACATTATTGTTTTTGGCAGTCATAGACCTAGGTGCAGATGGCACCTGGGCCAACATGTTATTGAACAACTCATTCATTTAGATGTTTAGGCATCCTTTTTAATGAGTCGGTCTCATGGAAAGAGCATAGGATGGGTGTAAAATTGAAGGCACAGAAAATCATTGCAGCATTAATAAGTTTTGTTATAGCGAAGGTGGGCAGCTGATTGAACCTACCCTGAAGGTTATACAAAATGATCATACAAATTATTCATAGGACTGAAATTTGGGGGACTGACAGCACTACCAAACATCTTTTGGAAATAGTACAAAACAGCTTCTTTTGAAAACTTCAGGCCAAGAATAGACTGTGCTCAATTGCAGTATCATAAACCAGTTGCTCTTCTTCTCAGCTTTGGGCCATTTGGAAATGAATGAAAACTATATCTGGAAGTCAATGCTCCATAATTTGGCATATAGCTAATATATTTCTGATTTGAATACCATCTTTCCTCTGGAGAAGAGACAATTAAGAGATTAGTTACTTTGGATAGATTCTGGAAAGGACCTGGAATTGATTAAAAACGCTCAGTGGATTTCCCTTTTGAAAACAGAACATTATGGAGCTAGCTATCTGTCCAGACTGAGACCATCCTCTTTAAAAAAAACACCTTTCTTGAGCTGTGATTTTAAGTTATACTAACCACAGTTTTTAATGGGTGATATAACAAGGTGTCTTTTGAATGCAGATAATGTGTTTGTGATTTATATCCAGTTGAAGACATCATTCATTACATGTTAATCTGTCCTGTATACACTAACTCGAGAGATTCTTGAAACCCTTGCTATCATATGGACACAAGAATGTCTTGCCAGAAACAGATATTTTCCTTTTAAGTGATATTAATAGATATGTGACACATAAAGTTACTTTATTTGCTTTGGCAGCAAAAAAGATCCAGAAGAGAGAATTGGACAAAATTGTTATAAACTGCATTGGAGATTCAGAGTTAAGTTAAAGATGAATTTCTGTTCATAGTATCATAGCCCTTCTGTAAATAGTGTGTCCTGCTTGTGCAACCGAATTGGTGGGACCTACAGCTTACAGAAGGGAATTGGTAGGTTGGAAAGCATCGAGTGAGCATGTTCAGTCACCTTTGCAAAGCTGGAAAGGGGTGAGCCTGAAGCCTGATGGGTGACCACATGTGGAAATGGAGCAGGGGGTTGGACTTCATGGCCCTACAGACCCCTTACAACCCAACTTCTATTCGAAAGGAAGTGGTGGGGGTTATAGCACCTCATTGGATCCTGCTCATAATATACATTTCTCCAAGGGAAACTGTCCATTTCACAACTCCATTAGCAACAATGCCAATTGCAGATACAGTATTATGCAACTTGCAGTTTCAAGTTGTCAAATTGTTATGCAGTTCTTTGGATTCATAACATTTATGAGACTGTCAACAGTTTCAGTACATTTGTTGTACATCTGGGAATTATATGTTATCATAATTTTTAGAATTATTTGATAAAAGGTCTATATAACATTGAAATCACATTAAATGTAAATTAACTTTTATAATTTAATCCCACTCTCAATGTTTCAGGTCAAATGCTTATTAAAAGCTTTGTTGTATACAAAAAAGTAAAATAAAATGCTAACCAAACAATTGTGAAACATCAAAAATTATCCAATTTAAACTTAAACTACTCTTAACCTACTTTGCAAATTAGGAAAATGTCTGGTAAAATTCCCAGAACACACACATAACGCGATGAGCTTTTAAGGGGTAACTAGGCCATGTGGAATTTCCTTCTGTGCTTAAACATGTGGAGAGTAAAGTGCGACTATTCCTGCTAGCACTCTTCACTGGTGCACAGTGGGCCTGTACAGTGGCACATGTGCTCCTTAAGATGTGGAACCATGTGCAGCTAAACTTCCAGGCTGCACAGAGCACCTTCACATGGAGGCAAGCTCATGGCTGGGAGTAGCAAGGAAGAAACAAGCATTTATTTCCCGGTTGCACAGCAACCTATTCAGGCACAACTTTTCTGTGTTCTGGCCTGTGCTTGGCTCATGAGCACAGGCTAAGGGAGAGGGATGTTTCCCTCCATCTCATCTCATTGCTTTCCCTCTATTCCTGAACTTTAGAAGGGCTGTGGATTGCTAACATAGCCATCTACCCACAAAAGGGAAATTATCAGCAGGCTGTGGAGAAGCCCAAGGCTTGCAGAAGCTTTAAAAGAACAATACTAGAGTGGGGGAAATGAGCCAGAGCATTCCAGAAAAGGACATGTCTGATTGTTGAGGAACCCTCAACAGGCCCATTTGAGAGTCTAGTGTTTTGTCACAGTTCCTTCCTTTAGACCAATAATTTCCATAAAGAAAATAGGAGTATTCCAATTTAGAATACGTACCAGTGAACAAGACAGCTCTCACCTCTAAGCCGGCACTCATGGATAAATTCAATGCTTTCTTTGAAGTGCCTGGCCCTGAAAAAAGAAAAGAGAAAGGAGAGCTCCAGTATAGTAAAATACAAGGTGACAGGATTGTGGATTAAGAAATTACTTAATTTGTCTTTTGAAATTTAGAGGTTTGAAAAGACATTCCAGATATTGTCTTATAAATACACATAACTATTTCCTTAGTAACCAAGACACACAACATCAGGGCTGTGCATCGTCTGAATTCTTGAAAAGGTCAGTACTTACTTGGAACTGTCATTCTTCAGGTGGCCATCTGTGCAATCACACACATAGGCTCTGCGCCTGCGTGAAGCCTGTTGTTGGGAGGATTCGACAAGCTAAGTGCCAGTTTGGACAGAAGCCCCTTCCCTTCCTGTTCCTTCAATCCATGGGAGGGGCTCCCACCTGTTCACTCAATTCTATAGTACAGTACAGTACAGTACCAAGTGGGACCAGTGGGTGGCTTGTGTGAATGCACAGATGACCTCTCAAAGAATGAGTTACAGGTAAGCAACTTTACTTTCATCTTTGTGGTTTCTATGCATCACACATATGAGCAACTACCAAGCTCACCCTGGGGCGGAAGGTGAGATGGTGCTGTCACCAGAAAGTTATGGAGAGGACTGCTTTGCCAAATGGGCAGTCTGCCATTGTCCGGACATCTAGCCTGTAGGACTTGATAAATGTCGAAGATGTGGCCCATGTAGCTGCCCTGCAAAGGAATTCTGATGAGGAGGGTCATGGATGTTGCCATTGTTCATGTGGAATGGGCTCTTGGATGGGCCAAGGCTTATAGACTGGCCAGTTCATAGGCTGGGGAGATGGTGTTTGTGACCCAGGCTGCTAGGCCCTGAGCAGAGAGGGGAGGGCTTTGGCCCCTTTTTGGAAGAGCGTGAATAGAAATTGGAGGATGTGCTCAATGACTGTGTCTTGTGGGTCAAGACACATCATCCTGTGGCACAAAGGTGGTGAGTGCCTGCCTTCTGGCTAGGTAAGACTTTCTTGCCAATGGTCTCAGGGTGCTATGCAAGATGTTCCCGACACCCTGCAGCAGAGTATTGACTGCGAGGTTTATGGTGTAATGTGCCCTGCTGTCAGGACTGTACTGTACAAGTACTATAGACCCTTGAAAACTACAAGCAGAGACAAAAGAAAAGGGTTCCATGTGCATATGGATGGTGTGATGGTTAAGCCCATTATTGTAAGCCGCCCCGAGGCTTCAGCGAATGGGGCGGCATAAAAATGTTTTAATAAATAAATAAAAATGGTTGGACTGGGATCTGGGGCATACAGGTTATAGTTCCCATTCAACCATAGAGCTCACTGGATGACTTCGGGCCTGTCACCAACTCTCAGCCTAACCTACCAAACAGGCTTCTAATAAGGATAACCATGCAAATCATCTTGGGTTCCCTTTGTAGGACAGAAAAGGGGAAGACCAACATGTAATAATAAGTAAATATCTTTGGATGCAGGCATTTACCCACAGGGTATAGCAAGTATATTCCTTTCTTGCTACTCCAGTTCTGTTAATACTTTAGAAAGCCTTGTACACAAACCTGATGGGGAAAAGAAGGAGGTAAAAGACCACTGCAGAGCAATATTCTGAACCAACCGAAGTAATCAACTGATTCATTTGTACAATGCTGGGAACTTTCTGCACTCCGAGAGAAGCAAATATACTAAAAATATCTCTCGAAAGCATCAGGCCAAAGAGGCAGTGCTCTGACCTGAAAGAAAAGGCTGTGCTGTTTCCTTCCATAGACACCAGGCAGGCCCTTTGAAACTACTTTTGTTTCTCTGTAAAACAAATTATCAGGAAGTGGCTGAATCCCACCCCCCTTCCTCCCTCTGCAACTCTGGTAACTACAAACAGTGAAGCCTAGAAGAAAAACTGGGCTCCCGTCCAAGTATTCTTGCAAAGTTGATGCAGTTGCCTTTCAGATGCAAGAGAGCGTGAACACTCTTGCCTTGAAGGATTCAGCAAAAGGCCTTCCTGGATAGGCCTACCCAAGTGAGGAGCCACTAGCCAGATATACTGGGGTCTACTAGGATTCTGACCACCCCAACCTTGTGCTGCATCTAAGCTTGAGGGACAAGATACCCTCAACAAACAGCCTCCCACAGCGAGTTTACCTTCTCCTGAAGGTTTCACCACCTGCTATTAGTCCTTCTCTTTCGCATCCTTCTACCACTTACATGCTTGACAGGACAAGAGCCACTGAGCAAGCAGGCAGCAACATCAACTGCTTCTCCTTCTCATTATCTGGGCTAGAGTGAGCTGTGGATGAACAAGCAGGTTACAAGGGAGAAGCAGAGGAGTAATTTCAGTGGGTTCCTGCTGCGGTGGAGCCCTTGGCAAGTGTCTAACCATGCCTCCTTTAAAGCTACTGCCTTTTCCCCCATCTACTCACATTGCATCCTAGTCTTCACTGGCTGGCTGGTTGGTTGGTTACTGAACATTTGGCAGACCCAACTTATATGGTTACATTTGGCTTGCAGGTCACCATTTGTGCTCAAGCACTACTGTAGCCATCTCCAGGGCTCACAAATCTTATTTGTGGATTCATCATGCTTACCTCAAGAAGACTAGGGTAGTTTATATGAGAACCTCAGCCAAGCCTGGCCCATCTTGAGTTCTGATCTGGCCTCTAGCTCTTCCTGTGACATCCATCTGCTAATTGTTTGGTGGTTTTCCACTTTTTGGGCAGCTTTTCTTATCATACTAAAAGTTTGAAATGCTTCTCCTAAATCCATTATATATCTGTTAAATCTGAGCTTTAAGCCGAAGTATTCCTAAGATATGCTTATCCTGCACTGCCTCTTTTGTCTTCAGCCATACTCATTATTGGAAAGTGGCCTCCAAGGGTTTCTTTGAATAAGACTTCAGCCCTTGAGCAGAAAGGGCTTTAACATCTCTGTTACATGGGATTTCTTCATTTTTTCTCCCACAACAACCTTCTTACGAGATTGGGCAATTAAAAATCAACATGTCTGAGGCTACCCAGGAAGGCTGGTGGCAAGGACAAGAGATTTGAACCCAGATCTTCATGGTTTGAGCTGGACGTTTTCTTATTATGCACTATTTGTATTTATTATATTTATAACCTGCCTTTTCCCTGCAATGAACCCAAGGTATCTTGCATGACCCTCCTCCTCTCCATTTTATCCTCACAACAACTCTGTGAGATAGTTATTGACCCCAAATCATGCCCTGAGCCTCATGGCTAAGAGGGGACTAGAAGCTCCCAGGTCCTACTCTAAGCAGCTACACCACACTGGTTCTACCAACCTACAGCCGTCAACACGGCTGTCTGGCATGGGTATCTGTAGTTTGTAAGAAGCAAATTCATATAGTCAAGGAATCAAATGCATCTGCATACTCAGTTCAGAGACCTTCTCCTGTCACCAAACAGGACTGGGGTTTGTCATCCATCTGTGAAGAGTGGTCCTTGTTTTTAAATACTTACAAATTCTGAGAGGGCGAATCTGCAGCAGGGATGCAGAGATATTTCATTCCCTGCATTAAAAAATAAATAAAAAGTTAAACTATAAAGGAGGAAAGGTTATAATTAAAACATATTCCACAACTGGAACATTCTTCTCTTCTAGCATGAGGGAATCAATAATGTTTCAGGATTTAAAGACTCGGTTCCACTGGCTCCATTTTAAGGATCCTGTTTTCTTCTAGGCAGCTGCAAATCTGCCAAACTGAACCTTTGCAATGGAAACATTGTGCTCGGATTCGGGGTTATATTTGTCATTTCAAATGTCTTGTCCTTACTATAAATTGCGAAGGTGTTAGTTCATATGTGCTTCTTGCTTTCTTAAAATGAATATAGAAAATTAATGTGTGTATGCATGTCAAATAGGAAGCTATTATTTTTGAGAGCTATATTTAAGTGCTTTCCATTACTTATTTAGCCAAACAAAATGGAGCAGGGGTTATTTTTTTTTTAACAGGCATTTTCATTCTGAAGAACGTTACATTACTAGGCATGCCACCTTTCAAAGACACATGTTCACTTTCTTAGTCAGCCCTTACTCAAAATAATTTAGGCACAGAAAGACTTAGAACAGGGGACTGCTGGGAGGAATTAAGAAAAAGACAAGAAGAAAACACAGCCTAAGAATCACCTCCCTGGATCACACTAACATCCACAGCCTCTTCCAAGAGTTATATCTGTCGGCAGGGGGGCACATACTGGGAGGCAGGGAGGGACGTGTCTCCCACCCTACCATGTCTATACATTGAGCATGGATGTTAGGTAGAGGTCCACACCTGTAGAATGCTATGCATCCAAGAATGCTCAACTGTGGAATGTCACACCCTGCTCAGGGCATTAGTATGGGCATTAGTTTCCCTTTCCCGCTGGATATAGGGCCATTAGGGTATCTTTACTGTCTTTTTCTGTGCAAGGATCCCCTTCATGGACCCAATGCTCAAGAGGAGCTCATCCAGTAGGTTTTGCTTGTGGAATTCTTAGGCTGTGTTTTCTTGGAGAGCCTTCTGAGTGGTGGCACCCCAACTGCAGAACTTCCTCCTAACTGTAAATGTGGCTGTTTCCCCACACCGTTGTCTTTAAATTACAACCATATTTATTTGTACAAGGCAGTACAGGAAGGTGTTTTATCTGTTTTTTCATGTTGCAGTGATGACTGTTTTACATACTGGTAATTTTAGTTATGATTTCAACAGTGTTTGTCCTATTGCTTTTATAGGGGTTGCCCTGGATGCTTTGCAAGGAAGGGCAGGATTTCAGTATCAACATCCATCCAGCAGTCCAGCCCAATACCTGGAGAGGCACTTTGGAAACCCCAAAAGCTGGAGACAAAGGCGATACTGCTTCATAAGAACACAGGAAGCTGCAAGTCAGACCATCAGTTGTTCTAGCTTAGCATGACGTCCAGGGACTGGCCGCAGCTCTCCAAGGTTCCACACAGGAGTCTTTCCCAGCCCTACCCAGAAAGGCAGGATTGAACCGGGGCATCTTTGCGTGCAAAGCATGTGTTCTGCTGTGCAACTACTGCCCTTCCCCTTGCTGTCCTCAGCAATTGAGACTGCAGTTCACAGCTTCTGAACAGAGTTACCACCCGTCTGTGATGCACCCAGGAAGTAATTCTTACAAGCAAAGGAAATCTCCAGCCTTTTTAAAGCACGACTAAGCTAATTACCTAAGGCAGCATGTATTTGACTTACAAATACCTTATGTACCTTACTGACTTTGCATTAATCTAAATGCTTATTGCTTAAAAACAGGATTAAAACATGAAATAAAATAGCAGTACATAGGAACAGATTCAGTGTTGAACGTGGTTAATTAAAAATAAACAACACACTCAGTATTGTAGTGTTCCTTCTACAGTTGCAGCCGAGCAAGAGAGGCATCCTTCCTGTGAGTACAGCCACATGCAGGCATCTAAGAATTGTCCCAGTGTGACCTCTAACCAAAGCAGAAGGATCTTTATCAACAAGCTACTAGACTAGCTTACCCTGCCTCCCCAAGGGTGATACAAGCACCCGCACAGAGAAACAGAGAGAGGAGAGTTAGAAAAAAACATTTATCAGGAGCTTTAGTGGGTAAGTGTGGAAAATCTGAGGAGGAAATCAAATGAGATTTTGCAAGTCAGGGAAGCAATCAAAGGAGGAACAACCTCAACCTACTGATTGCTGGCACAGATAGCATAAAAAGGAAGGCAGTGAACGACCCTCAGTGACTCCTGGCAAGTGCAATGATATTCTAATAACTTAAGCGCCCACTGTATCAGATCACAGGCTTATTAGGATTCTGCTTCCCACGGCAGCCAATCAGATGCCTATGGCAAGTCCCCACACAAGACAGGACAGCGGCCCATTCCTTTACTGTTCTTCAGGTACCAGCCTTCATAGGCATGTGCCTCCCATGACTAGCAATTATGACTAGCAGCCCTTGATAGCCTTATGATCCACGAATTTGCCCAATCTAAGCTTGAGGAACAGAGTTTCAGGGTCTACCTATGTGTTGTGATGGACTTCCCTGTATCTATCCTGCTTCTCCACTACTTGGCCACACTGATGATTCCTGACTCTAACATTACATGGAGTGGGGGCACGGAAGAGGCATACCTTATTTTCTCTATGCTATGCACAACTTTATCATGTTTCCCCTTCCTTACACTTTTTCTAAACAGCCCCAAACAGGGTACCCTTCACTTACAGGCAAGTTGCTCCAGGTAAATTGATCTTTTGGAATGCCCTTTTCTGTACCTTTTCTAGCCCAACAATATTCTTTTGGAGGTGCACTTCTCAATTCTTCTTCTAAACAGCACTAGTTTGCTTGCATGCTTATCATCTAAAAATAAACCACCCCTGCTTCCAATCTGTAATTGTGTTTATATGTAAATTAAATTAGATAAAATTTATACAAGGTCTTCTCTTTCTTTTTTGGTGGAGGACAACTCTTAATTGATATTACCTAGTAATATCAGATCACAGACTAAGTTTTCCAGTTAATAAAGTTTATTCTCTTCGTATGACCTTTAGCTGCATTTTGACCTATGCTTATAAACAATGTATAAATGCTGCTCTTTGTTGCTGGTTTTCTTTGTCCAATAAGCACACAAAAATTATACAAGCCACTGTGGAAATTCACTACTTAGTAAAAGATTTGGACAGATCTCAAGAGTTCCAAATAAACTGTTATGAATTGTCCACATAATTTACTTGACAGAAGAGAGAATCCAATGTCTAGATTATTCTAGTAAGAATTATTATTATTAATTACATTTATATACTGCCCATAGCTGAAGCTCTTTGCAGAGTTCACAACATTAAGTCCCCCATCCAAATTTCAACCAGGCCAATCCTGCTTAGCTTCCAGGATTAGGTAGAAGGTACTTCAGACTATATGGAAGCTATAATTCTCTCATATATCACATCTTATCACCTTAAAAGCAAATCTTTTTATAGAATAACCCAAACAAGCATATTTAATGTAATTAAAATTACATATTTATCTTCCTGATCCTGGAAAGTTGCCCATGAAGCAACACCACTGTAATATTCAAAATGGAGAAGGGGAAAGAATTATCAGGCATTCCACTTCTCAAGCCTGGGGCAAAAATTCTAGCCACGGGCCCAAATGCTTCACTGATACTTGTACTGCAACCTGCCCCAACCTGGTGCCCTCCAGAGGTTTCAAACCATAACTCTCAGAATATCTGGCCCTTGCCCATCCTGGCTAGAGCTGATGGGAATCAGCCTTACCAAATTGGGGAAGGCTGCTGCACTGCATCTATCCATATACTTACTGTTCCCCACCTCCACTTCTCTTAACCTCCTCTTATCGCCATTGTTTTTTTTTTGGCTTGCCATCTACAGTTGCCTCCCCCACCCCGCTTGTCCCCTCCATTGTCACTTATTATTATTATTATTATTATTATTATTATTATTATTATTATTATTACATTTCTATGCCGCCCCATTCGCCAAAGCCTCGGGGCGGCTCACAACGTATCTTTCCCCATTGTCCCCTGTCTCCTGCTACAATATACGATGCATCCTCCCAGGACACTCTTCAAGCCATGGGATTTAGAGATTCCCCTAAATCTCTCTGTAGAATCCTCTCCATCAAAGCCTTCTGAGGAACTCCCTCTGGACTACCAATAGCACCACATCTTCCATTAACTGCTCAATGACCTGCATCCCCCCTCCCCGCTTTCCCTTTGCCCTGACCATCCTATCTGCAGAGCATCTTTGTGGTGGTGAACTTCTTCACATACATGATTCTAGTTTCACTGTCCTCTTCTCCCCTTTCAACAAAATCCTTCAGAAAATGCTTCTGCTTGGACTATTCATTTTAAAACATGGTTTCCCACCACTTAAAATGTGGTTTTTAAAATAACATTTCTGGTTGCAATCTTCAAGCTAGTGCCCCAGAAGTATTCCCACTTAAGCCAAAAAAAATTTTTTTATATATTTTAATGGCTGTTTTAATGCACTTTGTACATAGACCTGTTATACAATAATGAAGGGCCTGTGTACATAACACATTACATATAATAAATGTTTAATAATATGTTATTTAAATAAATTATATGGAACCCTTCCAAAGAAACCATCTTAACAACTGCAACCCAAAGGTCAAATGATAAAGAATAGTGCTATAATTCCATTCCATGTAGGAATTACTGAGGAAATCCATGTACAAATCACATTCTGAAGCTACCATAAGGCAAGGGCAAATTAGTTGATGCAAAAGAGATGCTCAAACCCTTCCTCACTTGCAAAGCATGCTGCACAGAAATTCTTTGTAATTGATTGTGTTCCTTCCCCAGTTAAGCCGCAGTTAGAAACACCCATTATGGGGCATGTAACCCACACCTACCCAGGTCTCCATTGCAAGGATACATCCACCAACAGTCTTATGTTTGAGAAACCTGCGTTTACCAAGATAGCATTCACTTCAGATACACAGGGAACATTATGGCACCATCTGATGCTGTAGCATCATGGAAGCTAAGTGGGTCTGGCTACAAATGCCGGGATAGGAAGCATAGTGAGAGCTTCATCTAAATTGCTTTGAGCTTACAAAAGGAAGGACAGGATAGAAAGAACAGAGGGCATATAATACCATAATAGCTAAGGACATATAATATCTAATAAACAGCACAGAGCATAAACTCTAGGAAGTACCAGCAGACAAGCCTACATACTCAATCACCAGGAATCAGCTGCTTCATACTAAGTTCTCCAATACAGGTATTTCAATATACTAATTTTTTAACCTGTAAAGTGGCAAGAGAGGAGCTCAAACTTATGATAGGTCCTGCTGGCCTTTGTGACAGAGTAATGCCCCAAAACGTATTACATGGGATGGCGTAATATGCCATATGATATCTGAACTGAGACAATTAATGGAAACCTTGGCAACACTAAGTTTCTAGGTTCATTCCTCCACAATTCCAACGCAACAGAAGATGTCTACCAGAAGTTCATTTTCCTCTCAGTTTTCTATTTCATCAGACAAGAGTAACCACAAAGACAAGTCTTTTATTTCTCTTAGGCCCTGAAAGTCAACAGAACAGTTAAACCGATACAAAGGGAGAGTTAACAAAACTAGCGCAAGTATTCTGATTTCAAGATTGTCAAAGCTGAAAGAAGCAAAAGTCAGCTCAAAAGCAGCATTTCAAGTATTCGCTCTTCCTGCTCAAAGAACCATTGTGTTGGGACCAGCTTGAAATACTTGATAAACCTAATCCAGGTATACTGTCTACTGAGGATTTGACCCAAAAGAAGCTCCTCCTCCACAGCTGTTGAAGTTTTGTTTAGAAATTATATAATCAGACTTTCACATATGTCCCAGATTTTCAGAACATATTGATTCATTTTTGCTTAACAGTATGACTATTATTACATCACTATTGCATAATTGTGATAGTGAAATAGGTTAAATTGGTTTATTTATTGCTTATATAGGCTCTAATAAGCAAATATTTATCCAGAAAATACTAGTACAAAATGTACAGTTAAAGATTAACATTTCCCAGTGCATAAATGTAAATACCTAAATGCAATTTAAAAGGGGTATTTTATTCAGCTTTGTTTAAATAATAATAATAATTTAAAAGCCCTAGACCATTCACAGCATTTTGGAAATTCAGTTCCACAGTTTTATTAACTTGCACATTTATCTTTACTATTCTAAAAGAATCACCTCTCTATTATTTTACTCTAGCCCTATTTTTTTTTAAAACACAAAGGGAAAAAACAGAATAAGAAAATCAAATGTCATAGATGTGTTGCAGCAATTTGATGCATTCATACTCTGCACAGTTAAAATAATTCACAGAACAGTCTTTATAAAGGCTAACCAAAACAGCGGATATTTAAACATCATGAAGCCAAGCCAATACCCATTTTAATTTCTTCACTTTCAAATGATCACATATGGAATGAATGTACCACATCAAAAAACTTTCAGTAAGTTGTTTCATTCTTAGATACATTTTCTCAACTCAAACAATACTATTCAGTTTCATTAAACTAGTAAAAACCTATGCTGAAAGAAAGATGTATCAATCAATTTTTACAGCTATTCTATCATTCCATATAACCAGCATTAGACTCGGGGAATTAATTCTAAGAGATAACCTATTCATTAATAACCTTGATGTTCTTTTTGTACATTATCTTAGATACTTCAATAACTTTAAGACTTTAAATGCTTATTTATTCAGACACATGAATGGTCCTTTTTTGACCGAAAGACAAAAACCAGGATTTTTAAGCTGTCCGAAGCGCATCACAAATTTCTAGACCGAAATTGAGGCTTTTTTTAAAAAAGAAAGACAATAAGCCTTATTTTTGGCATTAAACTTCTCAGTATTTAAATTTATGTAAATCTTTAACAACGTCTTCCAAGAAATATTTTTTTCAAGAACCAAAAACAAAACCTCAGGGTACATCATTCTGATGCCAGATGCAAATAGAAAACCTCGAACACCTGGCAAGTTCTTTCAGGTTAGCCAAAAAAAACCCCTCCTGTGTTATTTTGACTTGCCACATCAACAGATGAGGGATTGATGTGTTCTTTTCAGATAAGGTACATGTCATCAAAACGGCTTGAGTAGGAAACAGTTGGTTTCTCAAGGTTTTCTCAAGCTTAACACAACAAGAGGTTATCCAGAGTTCTGGCCAGTGCAGCTATTGAACCAAACTGGGGGCAGAGGGCCAAGTGGGAGGGGGAGAAGAAAGCCACTAATTTCTTTCTTTGTCCTTTCAGTTACTTTAAGGAGCAGTCACCCACTACAGTACATATGTTCATGACTCATTTTATTATTGAAAATATTCAAACGCTTCACCAATAAGTAAAGCCAAGTACCGTTATTTCATCATTTACAAGGCACAGTCTACCCGAAAGAAACAGATTGTACAAATTAGCAAAAAAACAAAGGTTAAAGGATAGGCAATATTTTTGAATTCTAAAAAAATGATGAAATATGTTTTTCTTGACATTAACAAAGTGGTCACTGAATTGTGCTCTTAAGTCTTTACTTCAAATACTTTGCTACCTGGATTTACTAGGGTTGTTCATACTGAAATTGCTTTACAGAAATATACACTCAAAGAATTTTATTGAAGTCAAGGTGCCCAGAACCAAAGTCATTATCAGCATGAGATCCTGAACAACAAACAAGATGAGACAGAAGTCAAAATGTTCATTTCTCTGAACCTTGACACATTTCTGTAAAGATCAACAGAGCCAGGCTTTAACACAGGTTTCAAAAACTGCTTTCATATTTTGACTAAGTTTGATTCTTTGATATGTTCAGTGCACGGAAGATAAAAAAGTGGAGAAACTGCAGCCTGCATGGAGAAAGGGATAAAAATTCAAATGATTTAGAGAATATAAGCACTGACACCAGGAAAATTAAGAGATCCTATGGAGAAAAGTCTCAAATACAAACGGGAAAACATTAGTTCAGGTGTATTCACCTATACTGTGCTATCTTTGAATTTCAGAGAACAGAAATATAACAAATTGATAAATACAGTCAGATCAGGGTGACATTTGCAGTGGTATTCACCATAGGACTCTTCATGTCTAGATTTAAATTGCAGGTATTCTCTGAAGTTCCATTGAGGGCATTTAAGGGTAGAAATGTATTCCTATTATAATCTGGAGTAGGCATATCAAGATTATATTAAACCCATTCCATTATGTCACTATTTTCTGAATGCATATATCGATGTGGGACTACATGCCTGCAGGACGATCCTGCCAGCTGCACACAGATTATTTTTAGGAGCAATGGAAACTTATTTTCTGCTTAGCACAGAATTTCCCCCAAGAACTTTGTAAAACATGAAATTATGCATGATTTAGCCAGAAATGCAGGTTCACATGCAAGTGCTATTCATAGGAAGCCATGCCTTTAAAACACAGCATACCAAATGGTTCTGCAATTTCAGGGAGCAAAATACTTGAACATCCAAGATCCACATTTAACAGAAGGGCCCAAACTTGCACTGATTTCTACCCCACTAGCTTCAAAGGGACCGTGTCGCTGACTGCTACAGAAAAGTCAGGGTGACTTTCCAAATTGCCAGGCCACAGTGGCAGGTGGTTCCATAAGGGGAGGGCCACCACATTCTCCTCGGAGTTGGGACCTGGAGGAAGTCCCCAGAGGTTGAGTATGATGTCTGAGTAGCTTGCAATTGGAAGAGGCACTCCGGCAGATATTGCAATCCTCAATATAAGGTGTAAGGCTTTATAGGTTAAAGCCAGCACCTTGAAGTGGGGCTGGAAGCATAAAGGCAGACAATGCAAGTAGGCCAGTACCAGTCTTATTATGTAACCTGTGGGTCCTAATTATAAATCTGGCTGCCACCTTCAGCACCAGCTGCAACTTCTGAATTGTCTTCAAGGGCAGCCCCACATAAAATGCATTGCAATAATCGAGATTCCTAGAGTGCAGATTACTGAAGCCAGGCTAACCCTGTCCAGATAGTGGCACAGCTAGGCCAGTAGCCAAATCTGGTTGAAGGTACTCTGAGCCACTGAGGTCACCGGAGCCTCAGAGATGGATCAAAGGAGGGTATCCAAGCTGTGAACCTGCTGCTTCAGGGGAAATGAGTAGGGCGGCTGCAGGGATTGGTGGCACCTCCCTGTAGCTCTCCCCAGAGTGGCACATATGATACCTGTTTTGTGGGGTTTCGGGTACCAAGTGAAGATCCGTGTTGTGTAAGTATTAATTCTGTTTCTACATCAACCAGTATCTGCAACTGTATTTTCCTCAGCTTTTAAAGCCTTCTAATGGTGCAATCCAATCCATGGTCAGATAGAGAAAAAAGCATCCTGGAAGCTGTGGGCTCCTTTTCTGCCTAAATTTCTGCATAAAATTGTACCTTAATCTTACAAAAGCCTTGGTGGCCACAGATGGATATTGAGCTGGGAGATGTTTGGTGCTCCTGGATTTGCTGTATGGATTTGATCATATGTTGCTGCTTTTACACTGTGAGTCTTTACGGTTTTATGATCCTGTTTGCATATTTTCTGCTTTGGACTTTTATTGTAAGCCACTAAGAAATATTTTTGTTATTAGGTGGCCTAAAGAGAAATAAAGTATATAAAAATATTTTCCTTTTGGGAAAAATGGACTGAAGGCACACTATTGAACAGCCTGTAGACAGGAAAAGGAATTTCTGCCTTTCTCCAAGTTAGTATACAAATATAAGTTAACTAGAGTCAGTTGACAATATTGACAATTAAAACACAGTTTAGCATCTCTGTATCGCCTGCCAGTTTTTAGAGCTTCAGCGCACACATGTGCACACACAGAAAATCATGGAAGACTTGATCACTCTTCCATATTTTGGCAAATACATACAATGCAAACAATACAGAGATATGCAGGCTATCAGAGGAGAACAGAACAGGACCAGAGTCCCCTGTATACAAACAGTAGCAGTGTGGTCTGTTTGCTCCATAAGTCTCATTTTCTTTGACCAGAAATCAATGTTAATTCAACAGAAATTATCATTTCAAAATTCTGTGCATGCCATGTCCCCTCTCCATGCAGAAAACAAAAACCCTGCTCTTCTGCTAGAAGTCTGACCTGGCACAGGGCTCCCTTTTGCACAGCAGGAGGCTGCCTGCACAACCTTCAAGTCCGAGACATCAAAGAAGTTCATGGAAATTCACCTATATTCCTGCTCTTCGGGAATGGTTAGACAGCCCAACTCAAATGGATTCTGCCAGCCCTAATGACACATAAAGATTTGCACCTCAACACGGAAAGAACAAGTCGTACCATGGGCCCTTCAGCAGACATGGAACTGTACTGAGCTCTTCATGCATGAACATACAACTTATGATCCATGAGTTATTTGGACTTCTGAACTACATATATGGATCTACATGCTTAGCTGCCTGCTTTAAATAGGGTTCACCTTGACTATCAGGGCTCTCATTCATTCCCTTCTTCTCACTAAGCAGAGTGACAGTGCCACCTCAGGCAGCAGCAAGTGGTGGTGGCAGCGAGGTGTTGGAAGACAGAGCTGCACATACTATGGGGGTCTTCCTGCACCTCCAAAACTAGCTTGTTGTTCTCAGGTGTAAAAGAGGGCACTCTCTCATGCAGCAGACTGAACTACAGTGTAGCCTCCAGGTTGGCCTCTGCAGGCTGAATAGAAGGCATCTTTCTCCCTTCATCTCAGGCAGCAAAAGTTCTTGGGCCAGTCCTGCTTGTTGTGTTTGCATTAGCTTGTTTTAACCAGAATAACATGCCATCAACATATAAATTAGAGCAAAGGAAAATTCCATGTCATTTCTGGAATTGTTTCCCACAAATGCCATGCTTTTAGCAATGCCCCTTCCAGTCTGCCTTGATGACAGAGCTGCTCCTGAGTTAATTCCAAGTACTGGGAAGTGTAAGTCGGATTTTGTTTCCCACCACCTCTTACTTTAGCCACACTTGCTAAATGCAGGGCAAGACTGGCAAGCGCAATGCCACAGAGCTGCCTGAAGACTGCACATTATACACTAAGGCCTATACAATTTAAGCCATTAACAATTGCCTTAAGTGAAGACTCTACATATCTGTTAAGTGTATAGCAGTTATGGGGACCCCGACTAGAGGCTCCTAGGTCCGACTCCTGAAATGCCATTCACAAAATTGCTGGTTCACTGAATGGGGGTCTGCCTCATTTGTGATCAGGTTGAATTGTAATCAGATTGCAAGTAAGCCTGATTTCCAGGCATCTCATTTGGGGAGCAACCCTGAATATCCTGGCTACTTTTTTGTCAAGAACTAGCGCAGAATATGGCACTCAGAATTCTACAACCAGGCAGAATCATATCATACCAATTTCAAAGGAGGCTTTCCCGTTCAAGTTACTGGTGCTTATTTCTGAGGTCCTAAACTGCTTTGGATCCAAATACCTACAGCGTGGTCCTCAAACTACGGCCCGGGCGACGGTTCCTGCCTGCCATGGCCATCCATCTGGCCCATGCCGCTGTTCACCACCCACGCAGACGCATGGTGCATGGGCAGGGGAGGTGGTGGCTCGCTTGCTCAGAGATGGTCTCCGCACGAGCAAGCTGCTGCCCGCCTCCTGTACACGCGCACTCGCCGCTGCCTCTAGCTCGCTCACTCGGAGATGATGTTGGACTCGCTGGGAGATCTCCGAGCGAGAGAGCCACCGCCGCATACACCCAGTGCTGCCTTGTGTGTGCCTGATGGCACCTCACCGGCCCGCGCCCCCAGGCACCCCTACCTCACTGGCCCACGACGGTCACTGCACCCTTTCAACTGGCCCCCTACTCAAAAAATTTGAGGACCCCTGACCTACAGGATTCCCTCTCCCTTAGGCTGCCCACGCTTCTAAGGAACATCAGGGACCATGTGTCTTCAAGTATCCTGCATACATAATGCCCCAACAAGGGGGATAACCTTTTATTTTGTTGCTCCCCAAGTACAGAATGCTCTTTTCTTGGAAGAACAATTGATCCCAACATTGCAATCTTCTCAGTGCCAGCTCAAAACTGTTTGTTTGCCTGGTGTTTGCACTGGTAGATTTGATTGGTTTATGGTATCTGCTGCTTCTTAGTTTTATGTTTTAATCCTTTTCACTGTATTTGTGTGACAATTTTGATTGTACTCTTGTATAATATAAAATCTTATATTAATAGGAATCAGATCAGGGCAACATATAATTTTCAGAAAAAGAGTAACAATGGAGTACTGCTCCCACTTTTTGATTGCATTAATATAAACAACAAAAGCCTTTAATGTAAATTAAAAAGGGCCTACAGAACAACCTGGACATGTGAGTGCAGATGCTACGATATGTATGGTTGTTTTTATGACTAACAGTCCAGTAGTAAGATACAGAAGGTTTTCCTAGAGGTTCAGACCTGAGCACATTTAGTCCAGAATCCCGTTTCCCACAGGTGATCCTGGGAAGACTGTAAACAAGGTCTGAAGGCAATTGGCACAGGAAACATCCTAAGAAAGTCAATGTCATACCATATGATGCATTAACCGTTCTATTGCGCTAGTCCAAAACAAACTAATGGAGAAACACAATTAGAATTTAAGTTACAATTTCCAGATGGGTAAATGCATTCATTTGTTGCAGCACAAACAAAGGAAGGTTTCTAATTTGGTGCCAGTGCGAACACAACAGGATCCTACAGAAAACCCATTGCACAAGTTAGCAATACTGGTGCTTTGCTAGAAATCTCTCGTGCTAGCATAGCATCATTTATGTTGGCACTACTGTCCAACTGGGCAGTGCCCAAAGAATCTTGTCACCCCTTGAAGATCAACAGGCGCATTCTGGCATAAACTTTTGTGAATTATAGCCCACTCCATCAGATGCATGGAGAGTCAACAAGAGTCCCAAGTATATGCATAGCACATATAGCGGAGGTGGAGGACAGAGAATGGCAAGAACTGAAGTCAGAAGGAAATTAAATGTCAAGAGTACCATCAGCGATAATCATATTAGTCACTGCTTATTACACAAATACTGTGGCATTAGCTAAGCCAATTAACACATGCAGTGTGATTGACACGCACCTAACAAACTAGTGAAGAACCAGGGAACCTGCACTAGCTTGTTTCCTCTCTTACCTCGAGCATGGGCCGAGCGCTGTCATGGATTGAAAGGATGTGCGTTATGTTATTCCGTTTCAGTTGTTCTGTGTCACGCGCATCTGTAGCAACAGGAGGTCAGCAAGAAAATCATTAGCCTCGTCATCTGTATCTAACCTCCCTGCCTAAAGCAGGCCTTCGAAGTATCCTCATTCCTTACCCGCTGTGCATGGCTGAGTTACAAGAGGGCTGGGGAGATGGAACAAGCCTCTTGAATGCATCCCAGTCGCCACACAGGATAGCACCACCATTCCAGTGACTGTTAGCCAGGGCTGCAGAATTTAAGGCCCTGGGGCCAAATCCAGCCCCCCAGGGCCCCAGATGGCCTCACTGCTTTTATTTGACCAACACTGATTTGATGTTTCCAGCTTTTGTGCAGTTCTTCTCTCATTCTAAAAGGTCTCAGCTAAGCCTTAACTTAGCCACTACAGTTTTAATATAAAATACACAGTAGTCCCCCAAAATTCATTACGTTCCTAAAGCACCCGTTAATTGTGAAAAACCATGAATTTGGTGCTAGCGGTGGGCACCAGCCACAAAGGTGGTGCGGACGGGAGACGTGGGCCAGGCCGGGCCAGGCTGGGGGGCGGGTGCACGCGTATGGCGAGGCAGGGGCACGCGCGCAGAGATCGTTTTCTCTGAGCAAGTCCAAACTTGGAGGAAACAATCTCCTTGCGAGTAAGCCACCGCACAGTGAGGCACCAGCTCACAAGGAGATCAGCTTGGACTCGCTTGGAGAAAAATCCCGCGAAAGACTGAAGCCACGAATGCTGAACCGCGACTTCAGGAGGGTAAACTGTACTGTGATTTTGGGTATTTTGACCCCACTGTGTCAGCCATGCCCAGCATCAGAAGGCCTGTCCCCAGAGCTTGTCTGAAATGGAATTAGGCCCACAGCCAGGAAGATGTTCAGCTGCCCTGACCTTATTTCAACAATGACAATATATTTAAAAGAAAGCAGGCTTCTCCAATCTGGTGCCCACCATATATTTACACTTCCCGCTTCCGTCATTCCCAGCCAGTGTCATCCTTGGTGGGAGTTAGAAACATAGAAACAGAGCAAGTAAGAAGGGGTCTCCTTGGCCATCTAGTCTGACCCCCGGCTCCAGCCAGCTCCACTCATGACATGCCTACTATGTGCATGTCCAGCCTATCCTTGAACACCCTCACCAATGGTTGCAGCATTTCTGAGTTGCAACCCAACATATCTTGGGGACATCAGGCTGAGGAAGCCTTGCTAGACTGCAGAACCAGGGCTCAAGAAAGCCTGGTTCAAGCCCCCCTCTGCCATGAAGCTCTCCGGGTAACAATAGGTGAGTCTATTCTCCCACCCTAACCTACCTCAGAAACAAACAATGGTTGTTGTATGGGTAAAATATAAAGGAACCATGTTTACTACTTTGAAGTCCTTGGGAGGATGGTGGAAGATAAATGGAAATGAGGAAAAATTGTTCTAGGTTGCTCTTTTTTGTAAAGGCAATAGCACTAGTTGCTTTGTTTATTTGATTTATATCTTGCCTCTTCCCTTTTTTTAAAGAGCGCAGAGCAGCTTACATTAATTCCCCTCCTCCTGCTTTCAGTCATACCCCTGCAACAACAACCCTGTGAGGTAGGTTGGGCTGAGAGTCTGTGACTAGCCCAAAGTCTCCCAGCTGGTTCCGTGGCTGAGTGGGGACTAGCACCCAGATCGCCTGAGTCCCAGGCCTGCACTCTTAACCACTACACAACACTTTATATGACCTCTGGGTTTGCCACCGTAGTGTGCGTGAGCTCAGGTGCCTTTAAAATGGGAGGTGGAGAACTTGTAAGCTAAATGTCTCCAGAGCCAGCAGAGCTAATGGTAAGGGGTGCTGAGAGTTGACAACCAAACTATCCAGGCGCCCAAAAGCTGCCCACCCCTGTTTTTCAAGTTGCCTGAGATGCCAAAATCTGAAAGCTTAGGCTTTCTCTAATTACAGTACTTCTACTGCAGAAAAAAAGCTTCTGAATATATAAAGTAGAGGAAACTATTTTTTTACAAGGGAAACCCCCCCCCCCAGTTTCTTCCACTATAAGCAGAAAAGCAATTCAGTATGGTAAAATATTATCTGCAACTGCATAGTTAATCTGATTTTAATTTGTTTTCTATTAAAAGGTGTGGCTGTTCTTTTTCAAAGGGAAATATGAAATGGGAGAGAATCTAGTTTATGACTAACTTATTACCTTAAAGTCTTCCTCTAGTAGAGCAAAAGGAAACGATAATGTTTGATTCTAAGCAAGGTGGAAAGTTTGGAGTGTTCCCCTAAAATACTTCAGGCTTATATGGAAGACAGGATGATTTCTGAGGGAAATTTTGAAAAATTTCAAGAAGGAAGTGTTGATGGAAAAAGCATTCCTGATCTCTCAGCAAACTCTTGCTTTGTTTCCCCCCACCCCACAAATTTCTTCATCAGAAAAATGATTAAATAAATATATTTTAAATGGACTGTTCCTTCGTTTCAAAATGTATTGCTGAAAGAAACCAAAATGGATCTTAAATCTACTTGGAAAAGTGCAACACTGTCACTAGACTGACTGTTTAGGAAAGAGATACCTCAGTGAAAATGCAAACTCAACGGTCAGTGCATACTTAATAACAAACCATAGTACACTGGATTGGGAATGAGCTTGCATGCTGGGCTCCTCATGGATTTTGTTTGATTACTTCCTGGGTCAAAGCAAACCATAGTTTGTTATTTCCACTGAGCCAGCAGACCAATGTTTGCACTTACCAAACATCCAAACCAGGATTGCAATACAGCTTCAATCTGTGGTTTACAGTCCTTGTTAGGAAGGCAAATATAAACCATAATTTGCTTTTACATCTGAAGCAACTAATTAAGAGGCAAGGAAATGGCTGAAACATAGTGACACAATGCCAACCACACTATAAATTAACCCATCGTGTGGTAGCAGTGAAAAAAAACACATTTAAGAAAATAGTGAGCCTACAGCATAGTTTGAAGATTAGAGTTTGGTGCAGAGCAAACCATTGCAGAAGCATCGGGCCATGGCAGAAAAGGCGCCTGCTTATTTTATTATTTATTTATTTTTCAATTTATATCCTGCCTTTTTCCTACAAAGGGCTCAAGGCAGCTTACATCATTCTCCTCCTCCATCTTATCCCCACAACAACCACCCTGTGAGGTAGGTTGGGCTGAGAGTCTGTGACTGGCCCAAAGTCACCCAGTTGGCTCCATGGCTGAGCGGGGACTCGAACCCAGATCATCTGAGTCCCAGTCCCAGGCTCTTAGCCACTACACCACACTGGCTCCGTACTTATCCTCCCAACTGCCCTCAAAATGAGGGCAAGTGAGAAGGACCTTTGCTGCAGCGCAGGCATGCAGCTATAGGGAAAAGTGGTCCTTCACAGTTTGGTCCTCAAAACTTTAAGGCTTTAAAGCCGAACCTCATAAATATTTTCTATGGAGCACGACATTTGGAACTCTGAAAACTATTCTGGTCACCTCTGCTCAGAAGGGATATCATACAGGCCAGAAGGATACTCGGAAGAACAGCCAAAACAACTAAGGGACCAGTGCACTTTTCCTATCGGGAAAGCGCTCTAAGCCGTTCAGTTATTATTTTCATTTCTATGCCATCCCACATCTGAAGCTCTCTTAGATGAAATATGACTGCAAGATACATGACAGGCAAGTGCTGAAAATGGTGCGGTTCAGTAATGGTGCTGAAAATGTTTCCCTCTCCACTTCTTTGCATAAAATACTTGGATCATTCACATGGATTGTCCCATGAAAGGCCTACAGAAGCAAGACTGAAGGTAACAGGAAAAAGAGCGCACTTTGACTGTTGCCCCAACTTTTGGGATTTGCCTCCCAGAGATGCCTGCACGTTGCTGACTATGATAACTTTGCAGCACCAGAAAAGACTTCTGATCTTTCGATTTTTATGCAACATTCTATCTTGGCATATATACAGAATGTAAAAACCAAATTTTCCTGCTGTGACCACAGCTGCTTTCATGGTGCGCTTTGTACATTTGCCATTTGGATTTTTAATTTTTCAGAAGCTTTGTTAGATGTACTGAGAGGCAGTTGTCTGAAAAAATGGGATGTAATCCCTCTTTATAAATAAGATGGTGGAGGATTTTTTTTTCATTTTTAAAATAGGGACATTCCATTTTAAGGAATTATTGAAGATAGGGTCTTCCTAGGCCCAGGTCCATGGGACTCTGGATCTATCCACCAAGTTTCTGTTGATGCCAGGAAAAGATCTTCTTTCAACCTTAACTGAGGGACAATTTTCCTACAGGGCAAAGGGAAAGAAGTCAGGGCAGCAAGAAACAGAGCCCAGATGGCCTGCGTGGGATGAAAATTAAAGAATTTATTTGAGATGACTTGGATAAGAAGTTAATTGGCTGGCTTTGCCTTCTGTGTAATTAGAATAAACTCCATTAATTATGTCTAAATTTGCATTGATCAGTATAAATTAACATTTGCAAACTGTTATGCAGTTTGTACCCTGTAGGTCTGGATCCCAAGTTATTTAAGTGCCTCAGGGCCAGTCTTTTCTTTTTACTTGGCAGAAGGGACAGGCTTAGAGACAGCTTCTGTTCCATGATCCTGGACCTCATATTTTAGGTATGAGGTACAACCTGTACAGAGGGAAGCTCATGCTGATTTTTGTCAAGTTCACTCTGTTCTTACTGAGAGTAAACAGGTAATAACATGCCCATAACCTTGAAATCTTCTGTATATCTGCACTGAACTATACTCCTGAATTTGTCCACTCTTACTGGTCTACAGTCATGTCATTAGATCGCAGCAACTCTTTCTCATCAATTCTTCATTACTTATTCAGGGAAGGAATTGAACAACTACGCCAGCAGGTGTAACAACCAGCATGAGATTTGCTACTAGCAGGCTCTCCATTTGATTTTCTGTTCTTCAATTATCTATAGGATAAGCTACAGGCTAATCTGAATATCACTGCTCTTTGCAATGTAGCAGAGTTATTGCAAAACCTTTTCCTGGTGCAATTCTTTATTTTTATATGATGTTATGTTTTATATGATTGTGATGTAGGTATCATGTTACTATCCTCTTTTTCCTTTCTGTAGAAAGAGAGAGGCAATCCTAGCCCTTCAAATTGTTCAACTGTTTTCAAATGCTTGCACTAGAGATCCATTTTATCGTCTGCAAATCTCTCTCAGGCTCTAACAACTTTTTAAATTTTATGTTTTAAGCAACTGCATTTTGGTACTTGAGAGTCTGCAGCTGCTTGTCTCTTGCCACACATGATTCAGTTTTCGATTTGTGGAAAGTGTAGATTGACAACCTCGATTGTTGGAGAAAGGGCTCTGGCTTGGTGATGGAGCACCTGTTCCATATGCGGATGGTTCTATCCCCAACTTTTCCAGGCTGGGTAAGGAAATACTCATACCTGAAACCGTAGAGAGGTGCCAAATCAGGTTAGACAAGGCCTTCCCAGTCTGGTACCCTCCTGCTGCTGGTCTGCTGTAGGAAATACTGAGTAAGATGGGCCAGGATGTGACCTTTTTCCCCTTGCAGTGGAGGGTAGGATGTGTTCCAGTGGAGCAAAGTTCAGGGAACCAAGATTCAAGGTGGATGCCAGGAAGTACTTCCTGATGGTTAAGACCACTAGGGTGTGAAATGGACTTTCATGGGAGGTGGTTGAAGCCCCATCAGTGAGGATGATTAAAGACAGGCTGGACATGCACATGGTAGGCATGTCATGAGTGGAGCCGGCTGGAGCCAGGGGTCAGTCTAGATGGTCCAGGAGGCTCCTTCTGACTCGCTCTGTTTCTATGTTTGTAAGTCTGACTCAGTATATACTAAGGCATATTTTGGTATATTCCATTTGCTTTTAAGTGATGTACAGGTGGGTGAAAAGCAGCATAGCTGAAGAACCTGCAATTCTATTAGAGAAGAGCCTGGAAGAATTCAGTTGTTGCAGCCTTTGCATAATTCACAATTTCCACAAAAGGAGACATTGCACATAGACGGCTGCCGTTGAATGCTGGACCCATCCCAGAGAGATCATGGCACCTTCCACATTGGTGCCAAAACAGGGGAACAAAGTACCACCTCCAACTGTACAAACCTCCCAATGCATTTCAAGACAACTTTGTAGAAGGCAACAGTGTGGAAGGCAACAAAGGACCTTTTCTAACATCCACTGGTACCAATTTTTTTAACATTTATAATTAATGCTCATATTGCATAAAATAAAGTATAAAATATTTGTTCATTCAACTTTTCTTCAAGTTTATCTGACACTGTCTAAAGACAAGTATTATGATCACAATCAGTAGTAGTTTTTTTTGCCAACAGAAAAATACTACATCTCAAAATCATGAGTCATTCTTTTTACAAATATGAGGATGCTAGAAATCATAACCATTAAAATACACTTATAAAATAGAATGAACTTTCATTTTTAGTCCATAGCAATGACAACTAACTTTAAAAAATTAGTCTATTACATTTCAGTTAATATACAGAAACAGAGTGCCTCAGCTATTGGGAGGTATCTAAATTAATCAGCTGAAGATCCTATTTTAATGTTGATATTTCCTAACAGCTTTCCTGGCAAACTAATCTGACAGCCTTTTGAAGGATTAAAATACTGCAGCTTTGCCATCAGCCCATTTATAGCTCACCTCTGCATGAACAGCTGATGATACTTCATAAACCAACTTGTGCAAAACCCAGCACAGGCTCCCAAGCAGGAAGGCTACAGAGTTATAATCAATGCTGAAGTGCTGACTCACTTGGTTATCTCAGCCAACATTTTGTCTCAGCTCAATTACAGAGAGAAATTAAAATGAACCAAATCGGGAAACAGAGACAAGATTTCAGTTTCATCGAATATCCGACTTCTGCCGCCAAGGGCTGGTGCCACAGAGCAGATTGGTTCAGAATTGCAAGTTGCATCCTTTATACTACCAACCAGATTGTGCCTGTCCCTATCTGTGTTTCTGCCTTATAAACATAGAACCAGATATCCTATGTTAATTGATCCAGGTTCATTATTCAATTATATTTATAGTGCTATTTTACCCACCATTTTATTCTGCATTTGCAATACAGTTTAACTTTTACATTCTAATAAAATCAGCCTACCAAATAAGACACTGAACTTATCCAAGTCCCCCAAACCACAAGGAAATAGCAATTACACACTCAGATGCTACAGTATGCTTACCAGTTTCTCCAGGTGTCATTGTGGTGGCCCTCATTTCAGGTTTGAACTGATGTACTGCTACCTGGTCTGGAGGAATGGCTAGCAATCTGGTAACAGTTCATAACTCTGCTTTTCCTTAACGACCCAGGTGTATCTCCACTGTTTGCCTGTTCTAAAATGCCATCCCTCAAAATTGGGTAACAGCAGAAATGAATGGGAAAAGCTCCTAAATTTCACACTGTAAAATTAAAATATGAACTGATGTACAGTTTCACTTCAGTGCTGATGTAAACACAGCTGGCCTCAGTCAGTTCAGCTTTCACCAACCTGGTGAGCTTTGTATATTTTAGACTATAGTTCCCACCATGTGTAACCATTATCCTGGCTAGTGCCAATCAGAATTTTAGCATGCAATATTTGGGGAATCGCACTGGGGAAGGGTGTGTTGGTATTGTGTTGACCCTGAGGTTCAGCCAGGCTTGTTATGCAGACTTGCATTTGTTCTCCTCCTCTCCTCCTCCAGTGTGACTACAATGAGGAGATAAAACTCTTCTGCTTCAGTTTTAACTACAGTTTAACATTTCATCTGCAACCTATACTATGGTTAATCTTAACTACAGTTTATTAAAACAAGTCAGCTCCATAAACCTTATTTTGAATCAGGCTTGATTCAGTAAAGCATAGTTAAGACCACCTATACTTTGTCTGGGTTTGGACATAATAATAAACTTTAGTTAAAATGGAACCCTCTCTCTTCAAAATCGTTATGGAGAAAAAAAAGGATGGGTGAGCAAGTAAGCCCGCAGCTCAAGTGGTCTCATTCAAGTAACATTAAACCATAGTTTAAGATTACTTCTGAGAGCTAAACTAGATGCTACATTAAATGCATAGTGTAGGTCATCCTAATTTTTTTATTCTAGTGTAAATAAGTGGAGGTCCAAAACAGGATGGGGACCACCATATGCTAATGAAAAGCTTTTGCCCTTGCCTAAGTATACCAGCAACCAGGAAATATTAGCAAGAAGATGCTGTGCTTGTGTGCAGCTTGTGGGCTTCCTGTAAGCAGCTGGATGGCCACTGTGCGAACAAGACTGGACTAGATAGGCCTTTAACCCAATGCAGCATGGCTCGAATGTTCTTACCTTCCTACTGAAAGGTTTTCCCTACAAATTTCCCCTGAACTCACCAGGGAGGAAGTCACTTGTTCCAATGAAGCTTTCCCCCTTTCATTAGCCCCTGAGGACTGGATAAATCTTAAGGAAGGGGAAGCAGTGGGGGGGGGGGTGCCTCTCCCATTCATGAATGATGGTCCTGACTCAGAGTAGGCCTCCCAGCTGCTTCCAACAGAATAAAAAAGGACACTGTGCATCTGAGGCAAGATGAGAATTACAGTAAAACACCATCTGGTCCTTACCTGATCTATTATTTGGATGCAATGCAGAAGACCAATACAACCTCCTTACTGTAGGTCAAATTGCCAGTTTTGAGATTTGGGAGTCATTTGCCAAAAGGATTTGAGCAAAGACAGACTTTATATGTGAAAAAGACAGCAAGAATATTTCCAGCTGGTGAACATGCTTGAATTGCACGGTCCACACACATGTCCAGTGGCATCAGATGTTGAACACATTCCTACAGCAATACGAAATCATATTCCCAAGAGAAAGTCTAAAGCATGCACATTGTTCATCCATTCCTTTATGGCTGTGCACACAAGCTCTGCTCTGTTAAGGAAAGTAAAGCATTTGTTTTGTTTGTTTGTTTGATGTTTGTTTTAATTTATATAACACCCAATAGCTGAGGATAACAAAAGACCAAACAGGAGAAACTGATAGTTGTTGTTGTTGTTAGTCATGAAGTCATGTCCAACCCATCGCGACCCCATGGACAACATTCCTCCAGGCCTTCCTGTCCTCCACCATCCCCTGGAGTCCACTCAAGCTCACACCAACTGCTTCAGTGACTCCATCCAGCCACCTCATCCTCTGCCTTCCCCTTCTTTTGACATCTATTGTTCCCAGCATTAGGCTCTTCTCCAGGGAGTCCTCCCTTCCCATGAGGTGGCCAAAGTATTTGAGTTTCATCTTCAGGATCTGGCCTTCTAAAGAGCAGTCAGGGTTGATCTCCTCTAGGACTGACCGGTTTGATCGCCTTGCTGTCCAAGGGACTTGCAGGAATCTCTGCCAGCACCACAATTCAAAGGCCTCAATTCTTCAGCACTCAGCCATACATTGCAACTGGGAAAACCATAGCCTTGACTATACGCACTTTTGTTGGCAGGGTGATGTCTCTGCTTTTTAGTATGCTGTCTAGATTTGCCATAGCTTTCCTCCCCAGGAGCAAGCGTCTTTTGATTTCTTGGCTGCAGTCCCCATCTGCAGTGATATTGGAGCCCAGGAAAATAAAATCTGTCACTACCTCCATTTCATCCCCATCTATTTGCCAGGAAGTGAGAGGACCGGATGCCATGATCTTAGTTTTCTTAATGTTGAGTTTCAAGCCAACATTTGCACTCTCCTCCTTCACCCGCATCAAGAGGCTCTTTAGTTCCTCTTCACTTTCTGCCATGAGAGTGGTATCACCTGCATATCTGAAAGTGTTGATATTTCTCCCAGCAGTCTTAATTCCAACTGGTAATTCATCTAGGCCTGCCTTTCTCATGATGTGCTCTGCATATAAGTTAAACAGGCAGGGCGACAGTATACAGCCTTGCCAAACTCCTTTCTCAATTTTGAGCCAATCAGTGGTTCCGTGTCCAGCTCTCACTGTTGCTTCTTGACCCACATGTAGGTTTCTCAAGAGACAAATAAGATGCTCAGGTACTCCCATCTCTTTAAGAACTTGCCACAATTTGTTGTGATCCACACAATCAAAGGCTTTAGCATAGTCAATGAAGCAGAAGTAGATGTTTTTCCGGAACTCCCTAGCTTTCTCCATGATCCAGTGTATGTTGGCAATTTGATCTCTAGTTCCTCTTCCTCTTCGAAACCCTGCCTGTACTTCTGGTAGTTCTCGGTCCATATACTGCTGGAGCCTAGCTTGTAGGATTTTGAGCATCACTTTGCTAGCATGTGGCGTGAGTGCAATGGTGCGGTAGTTTGAACATTCTTTGGCATTGCCCTTCTTTGGGATGGAAATGTAAATTGACCTTTTTCAGTCCTGTGGCCACTGTTGAGTTTTCCAGATTTGCTGGCATATTGAGTGTAGCACTTTTACTGCATCTTCTTTTAAGATTTTGAATAGCTCAGCTGGAATACTGTCACCTCCACTAGTTTTGTTGTTGCTCAGACTTCCTAAGGCCCATTTGACTTCACATTCCAGGATGTCTGGCTCAAGGTCAGTGACCACCCCATGATGGTTATCAGGGATGTTAAGATCTTTCTTGCATAGTTCCTCTGTGTAATCTTGCCATCTCTTCTTAATCTCTTCTGCCTCTGTTAGGTCCCTGCCATTTTGGTCCTTTATCATGGCCATCTTTGCATGAAATTTTCCCTTCATATCTCCAGTTTTCTTGAAGAGATCTCTGGTCCTCTCTATTCTATTGTTTTCTTCTATTTCTTTGCACTGTTCATTTACGAAGGCCTTCTTATCCCTTCCAGCTATTCACTGGAATTCTGCATTCAATTGGGTGTATCTTTCTTTTTCTCCCTTGCCTTTCGCTTCCCTTCTTTCCTCAGCTATTTGTAAAGCTTCCTCAGACAGCCATTTTGCTTTCTTGCATTTCTTTTTCTTTGGGATGGTTTTAGTTGCTACCTCTTGTACAATGTTGCGAGCCTCCATCCATGGTTCTTCAGGCACTCTGTCTATCAGATCTAATTCCTTAAATCTATTTGTCACCTCCTGTATATTCATCAGGGATATGATTTAGGTCATACCTGAGTGGCCTAGTGCTTTTCCCTACTTTCTTCAATTTAAGCCTAAATTTTGCAATGAGAAGCTCATGATCTGAGCCATGGTCAGCTCCTGGTCTAGTTTTTACTGACTGTATAGAGCTTCTCCATCTTGGGCTGCAGAGCACATAGTCAATCTGATTTCTGTGCTGACCGTCTGGTGATGTCCGTGTGTAGAGTCGTCTCTTGGGTTGTTGGAAAAGAGTGTTTGCTATGACCATCGAACTGATAGTGGGGCAGAGCGATAGGTACTGCTTCTTGGGCAGTCCCCGCATATTGTTCTGCATACCCTTGCTGGGCTCCATCCCATGGCACACACCCTTTTAAAATTTGCCAAATCAGGTTCGTTGACATCCTATTAAACAATGCTGAGCAACCTGCTGCAACCCAGGTATTTTGTACTCCACCTCCCCTAATCCCCAGCCCATACAGCCAATGGTTAACTATTCTTGGAGTTGTCATCCCAAGCATCTGGAAGGTACCAGGTTGGCCAACCCCTGCCGCTATTCTGCCTTCTTCAGATTTTGGAATATGCCCATTGGGTCCAGGTGCCATCTTGAAAGGCAAGGTTCTGCAGCACAGGATGCGCCACATGGAGTGGAAACAGGGTGGGCAAACACATTACTTGACAGTCTGAGTGAAATGCGCACAGAGCTAGACTGGTTCAGATGGGGATTCATATTTTCTTCACACATGCAACGGTAAGCCAAGGATAACCCTCAACCACTCCAGAGGACCCTGGCTGTAACACCCCAGTTAACCACCAACACATAGTGCTAGACCATTGCTGCTAATGAAACTAATCTTACCTTTAAAATTTCCAAGGAACAAGCCAGGAAGTATCTGTGAGAAAGAAATATAATATCAAATGTAGATCTCTTGTGGTAATGTGATCTGACGCAGTTCATTTGCATACAGGATGGAACATAGCAGTGTTTAAATCTAACAAGTCTGAAAGAACAGTCAAGTGAACATGTTTTTCCTTGTAATGTTGCCCACTGTTTAACACTTTGCTGTGAAACTTTTTCGTTTCAGCTTCAACGTCCCGTGACATAATAGGATAAAAATAAAATAAATGACACTCTAATTTGATAGCCTATCATATACGTTACAAAAGAAAGACATTAATTTGGCTATTTGAGGCCATGGATAGATATCAACAACAAGTAAAAGGAAAAACTAAACCTAGACAACTAGTTATTTTATTTTATTGAAAAGATTTGTAGGCCAATTTTAGAAGTCCAAGCCTTCTCAAGCCAGCTGTCAATAACGAATATTGTCCAAGACCCAATGCCCTTACAGCTTTTTCTGAAACAAAAACTGGTAATTGTAAGGTCGGCCATTTCTATGTGTCCCTGAGTGTGTGCCAACACCACTTCCCCATTACTGCAATCTCTCCTTTACACATCTTGGATTAACGTAAGAATCATCAAAGATAAAAAGGATGAGCAACCGGTCATTCAAGATACCAAGCAGATGCAACAAGGAAATTACTGCTGGTGGTCCAGCAATCACTGGAAACAGGATTGCTGGATATGGGAGGCCATGCTTGGCACACGACTTTATGCCCTCTCCTCAAAAGGGCCACCTCATAAATCCATCTACTGTCCAGGGCAGTGTTTCCATGTTGAGGGTAAGATTTCAAAATGTGTGCGTCAACCCCATGCCCGCTCTGAACTCTTTCTTTAGAATCCAAGACAGAAAAACAGCAATCTGAGAACAGTTATCTTTATTTGTGAAAGATGGAGAGAGGGATGCAAAGGGCTTTAAAAACAACACTTAAAAGAGTAATGAGTAGAAAAAAAAGATAAATCTGAAGGACTACCTCCCCCCATAAGAAGCAGCATCTGTAGCCCTGTTTCATGTTTCACTTCCTTGAGAGTCACTCAGTGGAGACACAAAAAAGGGCTTTCTTGGGAAGGGCAACAGGATTGTGGAATTCCCTACTATATGAGGCTTGGCTGGACCCTGCTGTTCTGATTCTAATGGAGGCACCTAAGAATTTTCTTATTCCACACTGTGTGAAATCTTTTTTAACCTCCTGCCATAACAATGCATTTACAAATCAATCCAGTTGTTTATACCCTAATTATACCCTTCTTGCTCTGGTAATTTAATGCTTTACATAGATGCATTGCACCTGGGTTTTTCTTGTTCTTTTTCTCCCATTTCTGTGTTTTCACTCTGGAAGCCACTTCAGGGGTGGGAGTGGGGGGTATAGAAAGGAGGACACCCATTTTCTAAAAGAAATAAGCAAGCAAACAAACAAACATCTAAACAAATCAAGAATGAAGGAGTTGAGGATAAGTTACTTTTTCTATTTATTTTCTACCCCATAATAAGAGTACCTTACATCAGTTTTATGTTGCCTAAATTACCCTATATGTTGCCTAGAAAATGTTTGAATCATTGCTTTTGCATTTGGTGGATTCAAAATAAACAAGCTGCAGGGTTTGTCCATGTTAAAATAAACTCCACATGACAGCAGGAAGATGAATTTGTTCAACGGCACTCCCCACAGAATTTTCAGTCATCACAGCACTGGTGAAGCAAAGGACACCGGAAGTCGGTGTTTGATGACTCTTGAGCAAGATTTCCTCATTGGGGCCTCTCCCTCCATGAGATACCTTCTCACTGCCATTGTCACCAGTTGTTCTTGCTCTCCTTTTTCATCTTTGGTAATCTTTGTTCTTCTTTGCTTGTTTGACTGACCAGGACAAAAGTCAGGTGCTTTTCACCAAGCACATTGCAATGGTGAAAAGAAAGAGCAAGCCCAGGGACTCTGATCAGTACCCAACTGGATACTGAATGATGCCTCCCTTGACACCAGGCAATGCTAGAAGTAACCAGTCTCTATACACGTGTACACACACACACACACACACACACACACACACAGACCAGCACCACCACCACCACCACCTCCTCCTCCTTATGCACAGAATAGCAGTTCCTAGGTCTGAAAAAGACCATCTATTTTTAATTTAAATAATGGTCACCAGGAGGGGGAACTGGTCCAGAGTGTGTTGTCTGGATGGCCCTTCAACACATACTCAAGCTACCCCTGGCGCCAACAGCACCACCACAAGACTGAATGGGCACTTAAACCACTTGATGCATGGAGCCAATCAGGACCTCTGTTTTATCATGGCTGACTGCTGAGCAAAGGCAGGACTTAAAGTAAAGAAAGAAAGAAATCCAGCAGGACTGACATTTAATAAACAACAAGGCGCATTCTAAAAAGCCAGTCAGTCTGAATAAAAATGTGCCCAAGATTTTAGCCTGCCTCTCATGATCTTTACCAGATCGGCTCCTTTGACAATGAGACTGAAGGGGGCAGGAAACTTGTTCATCATTTCAGGAATGCACGCATGCTGGCATCAGAGGCATGACATTTGCAAGGAATACATGCTTTACAATTTTTTAAGATAGGCTAGTTGCAAGAGGCGGATGCCTATTAAAGTAGCAGGAGCTTTTATATGTCATATTCCACCAGGGGATCCTGATAACAACTGCAGCATATGTGTGATGTCCCGCACATTTTTATTTCCAACCCCTACCCCATTTCATTCATTTTCTTTGCTTTTGCTTTTCCAGGTACAGGACCTATTTGTCCACAAAAAATGTATCTAAATTACAGTCTAGCCCCATTTAAGCTTTACCCAGCATGGTTGCAGAGCACTTAACACAGATCTTAGTGCAGGACTGAGGCTGCCTCGTCATTTCCATTAACATGTAGCCCTGCTAAAACACAGGGACAATCCACAAAGGTTGCCGCCTGTTTGAAGGCCCTTGACACATTTTGCCTGATTTTAGCCAATGCTCAGCTTCCTTATTGCAACTCTGCACCCTTCTCCTCTTAATTTAGCCTATACTTTACAGATGGTCCCAGGCATCCTCACTACATAACATTCCTTCACATCAGTCAAACATATTCCTTGGAAGAGGCTGGCATGGAAATATGAGGCCCTCGTTTCAAGGAGAAAGTTGGATCAGCTGCATTGTACAGTAGCAGAAAGCAACTCAGCAAGCATTCGACTAGTCCCAAAATATGATGATGAATTGCATTTCTATACTGCTCCACACCCAAAGCTCTCTGAGCAGTCTACACAATACAAGTAGCTGTTCCTTCTGACAGCTATAAAAATAACCATCAAAGCTCACTGAATTCTAAAGCTCTACCAAATGAAGTCATGGACTGTCTCAATTCATTAACAGCAGGTCTGCCAGATACTCCCATTTCAGAACACCAGAGTTCCATATCATAAGCATCCCTTATCTCTGCTGCTGTAATGTGCCATCTAGTTGTCTCCAACTTATGGTAACCCTATGAATGAAAGTCCTCTAAAATGACCTATTCATGACTGCCCTGCTCAGCTTTTATAAATTCCAGGCTGTGGCTTCCTTTACAGAGTCAATCCATCTCATATTTGGATCCTTATTCCTATACATCCTATATTCACCAAAATAACAGATGACCCACATATTTCAGATGCTGAAGTTCCAAAGTGACCTTCCCTTCCCTAAATAGTTACATGGTGATCCTACAATTAATTTAGGTGGCTAATGACTCTGGAAAGCAGAGAAATGGGCAACCAAGGGTCTTTTTATGGCTGCACAAATATAGTCCAGTTAAGTTCAAGAACAGAACCACCTTAACTAGAATAAATTAATAAACATTGTTGAAATAGCTAGTCAAAAGAATACTTATAAAGCTCATCAAATCCAAGAGGAAGACCACAAATCATGTAACAGTATATATGTAGGTCATAAAAAGTCTGCAGTTATTGCACAATGTGAACAACACTCTTCCAGGACTTGGGTAGATTTCTTGCTTTATTATGTGTTGGTAGACTACCAAAGAGAAAGAATCCAAAAAATACACCCTAAAGGTCCAAGACCACCCATTTGGCCAGTCCATCATTAAGAAAGACTTTGTTTGCTCCCCTTTGCTCTGAGGCTAGAGGCAGCAATGTGTACATTAGCCTTCCTCAACCAGGTGTCCCCCTGTGGTGCTGAAGTACAACTCCCAGCATTCTTCAACCAGTATCGCCTCAGGAGGACACCTGGTTGAGGAAGGCTGATGTAAACGATACTTTTAACACATTCATCTCTAGACTAAAGGATCCAATGAGAAGGGTGCAGGTCCTAAATATGTCAAAATGCAAACTGCTTTTGATTCGTCTTCTATGAGTCTGGGGATGGGACTATTTGAGGTGATTACAGACAGACACTTATGAGGTTCCTTTCAGTGTATCATGTATATTCACACTTTAGATTCGAAAGCAAATTTTCTAACTGTTTTGGTAACAAATACTTGATTTCATTAGAGCACTCTGCAATTCTGTTTTGTTCTCTATCCCCCCCCCCCACCCAACCTTTCCTTCTCATTCATCTCTCTCTTTTTCCATTATCACTGTGATCAGGCATCAAGCAAGATCTTTTTATTGTATGCTACTTAACAAACTGTAAACGCATTTTAAAAACAATTACTGTAGTGTCTAGGGTTTGTACAGCCTTCCTTCAGAAAGCAATACTCTTGACTGCTGGGAACTGTAGGGCTTTTTCTGCCTAAACAAGCATGGGATCATCCCTTTAATTCAAATACTCTTAAGCAAGGCAGCACAGTGTATTTCAGAATATTACCAGGTGTTCTTGTCTGAACAGGAGCAATTCAGCACAATCCTATAATTTCTACTCAGAAGTAAGTCTCACTGATTTCAATGGTGCTTCCTTCCAAGGAAGTGGGTAAAGGATAGCAGCCTTAGATTTCAGGATGCCACAGTCCCCTAAAACGGCCCAAATCCAGTTCACTGTCTTAGCCAGAATGTACTAAAAAAAGCAACACTACACAGTTATACTCAGCAGCCTTCCCCACTGCAGGACTGGGAGCAAACACACCCTTACTGGGAGAAAATCTTATCAAAATCAGTAAGGCTTCCTTTTGAGTAGACATGTAGAGGACTCCATTGCCAATACATCCATGCCCTCAGCGACAAACAATTCAACTTATGCTGACTCAGAGGAAACACCCACTAATATCAACGGGACATACTTTTAGGTAAGTGTGTCCTGGATTGTTTACCCTTTGGCGCAGTAGGGTAACCACACCGTGGACTACTGGATAACTTCAATATCTACTAAAGCATCAACACTGGCATTAGGAAACTGTACTGGAGAGAGGCTGATACTACAATTCAACTGAACCTCTCCTTGAACAAATTGTCACTTTTAAGGCAAAAGATCATAGAATAGTAGGGTTGGAAGGGGCAAGAAAGCATTGAGTCCAACCCCCTGCTGGTGCAGGATGCCAGTTACACCATCCCACTCAGATAACTGTCTAACTTCTTCTTGAAGGTCTCTAGTGGACCTCTAGTGGAAGAGCACACAATCTCTCTTGGCAACTGGTTCTGCTGTTGTGCTGCTTTGACAGTGAGGAAGTTCTTCCTTGTGTCTAGCCTGCACCTGGTGTACTGCAGTTTAAGTTCATTGTTCCATGCCCTACCCTCTGAGATGAGTGAGAGGAGGTCTTTTCCTCCTCCTCTGTGACTGGATAAAGGAAAGGAGAAAGTCTGCTTCAGAACTGCAAGTCTTCATCCACTATTATACTTACAAGCTATTCCCAAATCAGCTTTTAAATGTAGCTCCCACAAACTAGGGTTGGGGATGTGGGGCAGGAAGAACACAAAAGTACATTAATGTGGGTAATGGTGGATGTCACATCCATCACCCAAACTTTTTAAGGTAAAATGGAAAGATAAAGCACCACTCACATCAATCATTATAATCCCAAATCCTAAGAGTACATAGAAATAAGCCACATTGAAATCCATGGAACTGACAGCTGATAAAAGGCATTTAGGAGTGGATTTAAGCATGGGGTCAAGCAACAAAAGGGACCAAAATCAAGGAAGAACTGAAGCCCATATTTAGACTTGTTCAACACATGTGATTAAGTTCATCAACCCTCACACCCCCACTATCTCCTCTCTCCTTATCTCTCCCCACAGGCCAGAAGCAACCCATATCCTAACATAGCCTTCGCTGACCTGGCACCCTCTCAATTTTTGGGACTACAACTGCTATCAACTCCAGGCAGCATGACCAGTGGCTTGCAGTAGCGGGGTCTGACATTCAACACATCTAGGGGATACCATGATTCTCAGTGTGCAAGATCGGCCTTGAGGATTTATACATGAGGTAGAAGAGCACCAAATTCCTGGAGGTATGATTATGGATAATTACTCACTGAAACTACACCACCACTGTATGTGATGACCCAGAGGAGAGGCTGTGACTCAGGGGCAGAACATAAGTTCTGCACACAAAGGCGTCCCTGATTCAGTCCACAGCACCATCCTGCCTCAATGTCAGGGGAGTTGCTGCCCATCAGGCCAGGATCGAGATAGTCCACTGGTCTACCTAACCTAGAATAATGTCCTGCAAAATGACCAAGCCAGGTCCCTGCTCCCAAGGAACTGTCCAGATGAAATAAGGGAGTGAACAAGGGCAGAAGAGATAAAGGAGCATGGGGAGAAGAATGTGAGCAAATGTCATTAACTTCGCAACAGGAAGGATTCAAGGCCAGACAGGCTACTGCATGCAGCGTCCCCAGTCGGTTGGACACAGAGTAAGGGCAGAGAGCAGCCAGATGATCCAAGCACCAATTGTGGCAACAGCAGGTGCTCGCAGTCTCTGGGGGTTGTCCTCATCAGAAACTTTAAGGGGAAGCAAGTAAGCCTCTCTGGCTTCAGAACAAAGGGAGTGCTAAAAATTGAAGTAATCCACCACTGGCGGATTTCGCTTGCCCACACCATACACGGCTATGGCCAGAGGAGACGCTCAATTTACCAACTAAGGTCATTTATACTGATAAGCCAGGTCATCTCCAGGGGAACCTGGTTTTGCAGTTCAGCCTCTGATCTCCATAGGACATTAGTATGGCATTACGGCACTCAGCATAGCATCACTGTAACTCATTGAAGAAAGATAGAGCCAAAGCCCAGCTCACCAGCCCACGCACTCAGCTGCCACTTCCTAAGCGCACCCTTATGACCCTTGCCACAGCAGGGCAGCTGCTGACCCTGACCCTGGCTGCTTGTACCAAGTCGGTCCATGGAAATGTATCCCCTCCCCTGTGAAGCCCGACCTGTGTTGGCCAGGTACTGAAGGTGCTGTGTGTTCCCACCCACCTAATAAACTCCTTGCTTGGAAACTTGCAGGCCAGCAAAGGTACCACTGCAAGAGTAGCAAGTATGCTTTTAAACATACTTACGCCATCTCAGGTTCTGCAGAAGAGTTACTTGATTGTGAATGTTTCCCCACAACATTAACCCCCCCCCCACTAGTTGTTCTATGGTCAAGGTTGGCTCCTGGCCAGTTATTTTATTAGTTAAGAAAGGAGCAAGCAAACATCTGGTAACTAAGCACCTGGTCAGGGATCCCAAGTTCAAGGGCACTGTGAAACATGCCAACTTTTCAGGTGCATATTTATGTCTGCTTATTTAATGAGAAAATTAATAAGGTTATAAATGATCACATTTGTGATATTGTTGAGATGAGGTGAACCATGATTGTACACATACTGAAATAAGCAAGAAAGGTAATAACAAGTAATTGGTTGAGTTTTAAAGGATAAAGGACTGACTGTTAACACAACTGGCTAAAGGACCGACTATCCTTGTAACTGACTGTTACAAGGATAACACAGCAGTCCATCCTGACTACGACAAGCCAAGGAAAGGGGCCTCAGCCCACCAGTTAGACTGTGGGTTGCTCAATGACCCAGTGGAGTGTCTTATCCCATTTTTGACAAACTGCAATCCTTCCTGACAAAGTCAAGCCTTGTCATGGCTCACTGGAGAGTATCCTCACAGAAGTTTCAGACACTTCATTTGCTTACAAAATGCTGCTGCCAGACTTTCAGTTGGTGTTATCCATTCAGAGCATATTACACCTTGCTTGACTTGCACTGATCAGTAATCTATTTCAATGGAAGGCCTTGCGCCAAGTATCACAGCTGAATGAGACACCATAGGCAGCCACTAGGAGCAGGGCCTTTGTGGGGGTGGCACCTGCCCTCTGGAATAGCCTCCCCAGGGAGGTTTGTCACACAGACATGTCTAAATGTCTGTTAGACATTTGCTTGTCCCAGAAACTTTTGAATTGCGTGTTTCTTTGTGTATTTATTATATTTATATCCCTAACCCTATTCCATACTGGCTCTCTCCTGGCTTTGTAAATAGCTCCTAGTCATTAGGGCCACATGCCTCCATAGGACACTTGCTGAACATAAGTTCAGTTGCGCTCGTATTCTGCTTGTGGGTATCCGCTTGGCCACTGTTGAAACAGAATGCTGGCCGAGATAAGCCTTGGATCTGATGGATCAGGCTTGTCTTCTTATGTCCAATATTTTATTTGATTCTGATTTACTTGTACTTTTACACAGTATTCTTATTTCTTGTATGAAGTGCTTTTATGTAAGCCACCCTGCAGTCACTTTCTGAAGAAAGGTATAAGCATTTTTGATCATAAATTGAATTAAAGGTGGGTCACAGCAGTAAACCCATTTACATGGAAATTTTGTTGCAATGAATACAAGTCCCGTTTCCAGGATATGTTAGTGATTGGAGTTCTAACCAACCATTCAGATAGTGAAGGCCCTTCAAACAGCTATTTATTAGCTGCAAGCTATTGGTAACTAAGACAGGTCATACTGATTAAAATAATTAAATTACTTTTCTTCAAATGAGGTTCAGGAAATTAACAACAATGAAGTGCAAAGTATTTATTGCTTCTATTTATGCCATGGACCAAGGCACACAGTTACAGGCATGCATAAATTTCTTTCAGTCTGAGGGTAGAACTGCATTTCAGAAAAGCTCTTGGGGCTCATTGCCCAACAGTGGATAGATCAGAAGACAAAAGCCAATCACATAAATATCTTGACTTGAGGCTCTTGCTGCTGGAAGTCAAGCCTTAGGAGAGAGATGTCAATCTTCTCAGATGGGGGAAACTGCACAAAAGTCAGAAAACTATTGGTGGTTGAGGGGAAAGGGATGTGGCTAACTGGGGTACCCAGAGCATGCATTCTTGGATAAGATATCACAAGGGTGACATTAAGGCACATTTCACACATGCAATTATGTCACCAGTGCTTGAACTGGAGTTCATCCAACTTCCTTTCTTTGTCCTTCTTCAACTTTGGGTTGTGCATATCATCACCTGATAACGGCACCACCACGAGCCGTCACGGTTTAAACACCTCTGAATTCACACGAACTTCAACGCAATACTTCTTAAGGAGGGGCAGTTCACACCTTCAAGCCGTGTCCACGCATCACCGGTGAACGCTGCCTGTGTGGGCGGGGATGCAGAATAAAGGAAATATGCGAAACAGCTCGAAAGAAGCAAGCGGTGGCCCCCCCTTCTCGTACCGTATCAGCACTGGAAATAACAACGTATTTTAGAAGAAAGCGGAGGTTCCTATTTCTTTTTGAGCGATTTAAAGGATTTAAAGGCACCAGCCGTCCGCTTGCTGAAATATTACCAGCTGCAAGTTCTTCGACCAGCTGAAGCGTTTCCGTCTGCATATGCAAATGAGCAAGACGCAAATCCTCAAAGAAAGGAAACTAGCCGTGGAGATGCGTACTTACATAATGCTGTTGATTAATTTAGCTGTGGCGGGGCCAACTACACAGATCGATATGACAGGCGATTGATCCCCCCGCCCCATATTTTTTTAGGGTAACGATCCTCCAAGAGCCAAGACGAGAATTCTAGCGGAGGAGATTGAGTTGCAATCCTGCACCCTCTTACCTGGGAGTAAGTCCAATTCAACTTAGTGGGGATCATTGTTTCTCACTAAGCATACATAGAATAGCGCTGTGCATGAGCAGCAGATCGCACTGAACCCTAACTGAACTCAGTCTGAGTTACTTCCGAATTCAGCAGACATACACGGGATTAGGCTACACGTGCGCAGGATATTTGCTCAGGGAGGCATCTCGCGTACATTCCCCTATTTCTTCTAACGCCCTCGTTTCCCAGCCAACGCTTGTTCGCTTTTAAAATCTCTAAGTCTCTAGAAAGTTCCCGGAGCCAATGTGCCTTAACACACCCATTTCTACCGACCGAAAAGGTGGGCGATCATCACGACTCTTGTGGGTCACTCGTAAGACCTTACACGGGAGCACAACACAATCTTTAAGGAAAAGTAGAATAAGCAGCGTTTACCTTGTTCATCCCATTCCCCATGGTTCTAAGCGATCTGAAACTTTAGCATCAGAGATTGGAAGCTGCAGATAAAAATGCTGGGGTGGGGAGGGAGAGGTATTTACTCAGTATAAGTAATCAACTGAGAGATGCGTTTATATTGTTAACTATCGTTGTTCTATGCAAGGTCTCTAAGTATCTCCCCCTCCCCTTAAGATCAGCTGGGACTTTCCTCCTAGGTATCAGAGGTTTTTCCGCTTGGCCGCCCCTAGACTTCACTGGATAAAAGCCCAGATGAACTAGTTACAAGCCTGTGGTGCCAGGAATTGCTTCTCTGTCACACCCCAACCCTCCTGCCTTCACCACTCCCACGTGTGATTAAAATCCAAGCGCCGAGAAATCTGCCCCAGATAACACCTCTAACGCCTTTGGAACTCGTAGTTCTCGTACTCATCGACTCACCAGGCTAAAGCACGGTTCGACAACTACCACTCCCAGCATGCAAGACGCAAAAGAATGGCCCCGCCTTTTGGAACACGTACACAGAACCCGTGGGAGCCCCCCCCACTTTCATTCCTGGAAGGATGAGTAAACGGTGGCTCTATCGCTTCAACGCGGGCTATGGGGGCGGTGGCCCTTGTTGCGTTTCTGAGCATTGGCAGCCAAATTGCAGAACATATTTTTGTTCAGAGAGTTCTATTTTTTTTGCTACTTATGCAAAACAGAGTTCGTGAGAAAATGGCCCAATATAGGTCCTTTTCCAGTAATTGTTCTTCTGAGGGAGCCGTTTTGTACTGTTGTTCGGATGTTCCAATCATAGCAAACTTTTTGAAATACTTTGAAACAGTTATTCAGCAGCGGGAGGAAGACACTATTTTATGTGTGTGCGGGGGGTGGGGATTCATGTGCTGATGGTAGCATTATTGCCTGTGGTCGGCACAGTGGTCCTTCTGCCCTATCTGCCAAAAGCATTTTTGCCAGTTCCAATCCACCCACACCTCTTTAACCAGAAACAGAACAGTGCTGGTATCATTCTGTAGTCACCTTTCTTTTCCAATTTTGTGATTCCTCCCACAGTTAATGGTTTTCTAAAGTCCTTCTTGTGTATTGGAGTGCAATCCTGTGTGCATTTTGACAGGTACAAGTCCTACACTGCCCAGGAATTCCCAGCCAGGCATTGCAGGATTTTTTTTTTCCTTTGTAAACATGGATAGGATTGCACCCTGGATTGCAGAAACAAGATGGTTTGATGCTAGAGTCCATGCTTTGCATGCTGCAGGTGGTTCCAGAACTGATTTTAGCATCTGCAGTCGGTAGGAAAACAGCTGGAAACCCTGAAGAGCCCTTGTCGGTCAGTGAGGAGTGTTATATGATGGGCTCTCAAGAGACTCATCTTCAAACTAGTGCATGTTCCACGAAGACACACACACCTGCTTATAAGGAATTTGAAGACATTTGCACATAGAACATTCATGGCTAAGAAGGCAATTCCCATCCAAACTGATCTACACACAGACACTGTTGAAGAAGGTAATACCACCTTGGCACGTTTCTGGAGGTTTACACAGTTCAAATGCAAAGCTCATTTTGGGGGGAATTAGATTAAAAACTACATTTGTTAACACACCATTTAGAAAGGCTCTAGCCTTCCCTGACTTATGCTTTGATGGAGGAAATTAGCTGCATTCTTTGCAAAGCTGGACTCCAGGCCTAAAAGTGATCTTCAAGACCATGGGAAGGAGAGGCTGAAGAAAGGTTGGAGGGTTCAGTCTGCACTAAGAACCTAAAGTGGACACCCTTACCTGGGCTGAAGCCCTTTCCTGCAGAGAAGAACTAGTGAATGTGGCAACTCCTGGTCTCAAGGAAAGCAAGGAACCTTGGCTATGGGAGACCAGGTACCCAAGTTCGGCACCTGCTCTGGCAAGCAAGAGCCTAGTGATTGCAGTTTTCTTTGAGTGGTTTCAATTCAGACTTGAAAGGCTTGAGTCTTTTCCCTGGGAAGAGAGGCTCAGAGGGTAAGTTCAGAAGTTCAGATGATATTTTAAGCCTAGGATGGATGGATGGATGGATGGATGGATGGATGGATGGAAAGAGCTCGCCAGTACAGTGTAATGGTTAAGAGCATGAGACTGGGACTTAGGCAATTTGGGTTCTAGTCCTGGTTCAGTCATGGAGCCAACCAGGTGACTTTGAGCCAGTCACAGGCTCTCAGCCCAACCTACCTCAGAGGGTTGTTTCTGTGAGGATAAGATTGAGTGCAGGAGGAGCAGAATGATGTAAGCTGCTTGGAGTTCTTTCAACAAAAAAGGAGTGTTAATGTAATCTATTAATAAATAGCTATCCTGGGCTGAAAGTTGCCTGGAGGGCTTGCTGTGCCAGGGCACAGTGTGGATCCCGAGACACTGCCTGGACTCTTTCCCTCTTGGCCCAGCCACCAGTATTCCAGGGAACACCGCAGGAGCACTGACTGTGCCAGAATGGGCTGTTTCACCAGCAGTTATCTGTCCTCCCACCCCATGCTCTGGCTGGTGCTGGCAGAGTGGGGTTGCACACGTAGATAGATGCACATACCACACACGTGTTCACTGAGCTACCTTTGCAGCACACCTGCTTAGGGCACAATCCTATGCAAATTAGACAAAAAGGCATGTTACATGTTGCGAATTCTGGGCTTTTTTCTGTCCAGACTTGCGTGTGGTTGCACATTTACTTGCCTTGGTGTACTGGCTGCAGTGCAGTGTAGTCTTTCCCCCTCCACTCCACACCAGCAGATTTAGTGCTGTTGGGAAAGCTATGCATCCTGGTGTACCTGGCTCACAGCTGTGAGAGTGTACCAGGTGCTTGAGCAGGACAAGATCCAAACCTTCAACTGTTACTGGTGCAACAAGGATGGTAAGTAGGAGGGAACCTTAACCTCATCTCCTGATTGGATTAAAATCTGAAACTTTATACTTTGGGGACTGTGGTGCTTACCCTGAGCTTGAGGTAAGCATTATAAGTTACCAACATGTGTATTTTCAACTCAGAAAATAAACCTCGAGATATCTCTATTGAATCTCTGCCCAAGCTTTAGGAATGACATTAACTGTGTTGAAAAGATCGCTGTTTGCAAGCAACTGCTTATAGCTTGTAATGGCATCTGTCAGGATAGGACCTTTCTTGACAATAGATGGGAAGCTGCAGCCTTCCCCAAGCTGGTTCCCCCAGGAGGCCATGTTAGCTGGGAATACTGCTGAGTATTCCAATTGCTGCCTGATCCAGCTGGCCAGAGAACTTACTGCCAAATGATCCCTATCCCACCTTACATGTACACCAACTCAGAGCAGCAGAACTTATCTGAAGAAAAAGAGAGAAGGTTGCTCTCTGGTGTCTTGGAAGGGAGCATGTGACCTCGTTTGCATGGTAACAGGATGGTTGATATCCACAATGTCTTGTTAAGCACTCTGTAAGTGCCAGCTGGGCGCCAGCAGGATTAGCATAACTGCCGCCAACAACATGGCTTGTCACATGGTGTGAGCCCAGCAAAGATGGCCTGTTGCCGTAGCTAACAAGCCACCCATAATCCTGGGCTGTTGTAGGGTTCTGAGGTGGCTTGTTAGACACAGCAACAAACCACCCTGACCAGGTTCACATGACACAGCAAGTTGTGCTGCCAAGGATAATGATGTGAATCCTATTAGCACACCTGGCAGAGCCAGTGTGGTGTAGTGGTTACTATGGGACTGGGACTCAGAGGATCTGGGTTCGAGTCCCCGCTCGGCCATGGAGCCAACTGGGTGACTTTGGGCCAGTCACAGTCTCTCAGCCCAACCTGCCTCACAGGGTTGTTGTTGTGGGGATAAGATGGAGGAGGAGAGATAATGTAAGCTGCCTTGAGCCCTTTGTAGGAAAAAGGCAGGATATAAATCAAAAAAATAAAAATAAAATAAATAAAGAAGCCCCACAGCTTTTCCCATTCATGGAAACCAAGCCCCTTTAGAGGGCTGGGGGAATGTTGGCATTTTTCTGCACATCTAATTTATTGAATCTTTAAAAATGGCTACTGGTGTGGAACTGCTGCAATCGTGTTCCACCTGCTGGTTGTCCATGGGCATCTGGTTGGCCATGAGGTGATGAATGAGATGTGGTCTCCCCTAACCTAATGCTCTGCTCAAATGTTCTTAAGTACCTAAATGAAGGCAATTTAATAAAAAGTCAAGGTCCCTAAAACAGTGCTTTTCACTTTCACTAGAAATACACCACATGTTTTCTGGATAAGCTTTCTCCATTTATTCAGAGGGTATTTATGGAGGCTCTTTATTAGAACTCATAAGCAAGAAAATAGCCACAATAGCCTTGGGATTGCATTAGGTTGCAAAACGATCTTCCACATGTCTGCTGCAAAATAATTGGGTTCACCGGAGCTAACCTACCCAACGAAAGGTCAGGCCTGTTGAACTCAGTGGAACTTATTTCTCAGTAGACATACATAGGATTGTGCTGCAGATAACTGAGCCCTAGTCAGTCATTCAGCTTCGCATGGCTTAGAAGCATGAATTTGGGTGGGGGGGCGGGGGTGGGGGGGAGAACTAGATCCAATACAAGCAAGAAAGCTGCAGTTCCACCAAGGAAATATGTATCATGTGTAAACCAACTTTAGCTAATTTGTTGTTGTTTCTCACTCTTCCCTCCCCCAAGAGGACAAAGGAGCATGCACTGTTATTTAATCTAATTTAGGATACAAGATAATTGAGCACACACTGAGTTTCATGGCTAAAATTTGAACATAGAATGTTCCCCGCATCCAGGGTGAAACACTGCAGCCATTCACCATGTGTAGTGCAGCATTGTGACAGTGGGAAGGGGGGCAGGTTCTGCTGGTGGGTGCGGATTCTGTAGGTTTGGGACACGCTGTTGTGAGTATCTCTCTCTGCATCAGGGGGCATGCAACTCTTTTTTGGTTCACCGGCCAAACAGTGCCCAAAAAGGTTTGCTGGGAGCTGTGCACCATCAGTACATGCATGGCTCATCTCACTATGCACATGTCCCCCCGCCATGCTTGGCCGGACCCCAGTCCAACACCATTCATATGCATGTAGCCACATTCAGCTCACAGACCAAATCCAGCTCCCTTTCCAAAATAAAATCAAAGTGCATTGCTGGGATTATATCAGGCAGCAAAATAGCAATGTCATCATTCAGTAATCTGCCTTGTATTGTTAAGAATGAGGCATTTTTCCAAGGATAGCAACAGAAAGGCGGCGGTAGCTCCATGCAGCAGGAGAAGAACAGAGATAAAACGCACTAGCCAAAAATAGCGCAAAGGACTGACAAATCCTTTTTATTTTCTTTGGCCTGTGGTTGTGGGGCTCAGAGCTGAGTCTAGTCTTTCCCAGTGGCACATGTGTTTGGTGGGGAAATCTTCAGATAGGTATGAATTCTCCCAGTCCCGCCAACTCCACTTTGAGTGCACGACCTGCTGTGTCCCATAGCCTCCTCTCCAGTGACCTTAGCTCAGCCAGCTGCTGGAATCCAACCTCTTGAGACACTTCTCAGTTTGGAATCTGGCCACAGTTCCAAAAAGGGTTTACCATTCTTGATTTATATATATATAGCCACTTCTCAAAGCCAGCACAATTAACTTTAAAATCAAGGCTTGGTGTTCTCTGCTTTTCTTTTTGCAAGCTAAAAAACTTTTCCAGATAGACAATTTATTTGAATTTAGCAAATGCCTTAACAGAAATGACACTGTTCTGTGAGAAGTGGGCCAATGGAAAAAGGACTCCCAAGCTCAGGACCTCTCAAAGGATGACATACACCTCTACCCCACTGGTGCTGTAGAGACTGTGCGGCCCCATGAACTTCCCATGTTAGTTGTGTTCCCTGCATTGTAGAAGGGCAGGGCAGACAGATTACAGCTAATTTCCAGGCTACTGACCTTTAGTACCACTCCATCCCTGCAAAACCAAAGCAAAACTGTTGTCCTTCTCTGTGCTAATGCTCCTGTTGCATGGCATTGGCCAGCAGGGAAGTGGAAGGTAGCTAAATCCAAAGTGGTCAGAAGCTAGCCTTGGATCTCCTGATAGGTATCCGGGTGATATGCAGGTAATTGATAAGGATTTCTGACTGCCAGTTGTTTGCCAGTAGCATGTTAAAATGACAATACACACCACGATTAGGAGAAGAAATGAAGAAAGCCTGGAGGAACCAGCCTTGATATTTTTGGGTGAGTGGGGGACTGTGATCTTCATTATGTTTTGTTATTTTAAAAACAAAACAAAACTACAGCTCTGAGTATGCTTTCAGCCAGTCTTGCTGGGAACTCTAAGGACTTTTTCTGTCTCAACATACATCAGATCATGCCCTAATAGTATGTCTTTTGCACAAAGCTCTGGTTGGTGGCTTTCCTGTGTAATTAAGTAGATCTTCCAAACCTGAAGGCTGCCTACCCATGATCAAAATCATCTGCGAGAAGTACCCAAAGGTAACCTTCACTCAAAACAACACTGGATGTGGCAAAAAGATTAGTTCACACCATATTATCTCACTGAGGGTGAGAAGGGAGTGAAGCGAGTCTGCTTTCCACTTTCTGAATGCTTCCATAAGAAGCTTCCTAATAACAATGTCCCATTTAAGCATTGCAGGGATGGAGTGGTTCATATTACTACTACTATTATTAGTTAATTAATGTTTATACTGCCCAATAGCTGCAGCTTTCTGAGCAGTTTACAGTAGCTCATAATAGCAGTACAACATAAAACAATAAAATGTTATAAAGCCTTATCAAAATACAAACATTTTAAGAAAAAAATGAAGAACAAGAACAACTAAACAGCGTTCAGAGAAGAATAGCTCTGTATATGGACGTGTAGGCATTCATCACAGCAGTGCTTCGCACAACACCATGTTCATTGGGACCATTCTTATCACAATCTTCTGCAGAATGGTGTGAGTTTGGCTTCACTGAGGTCAGTGGTGCTTGCTTCTGCTCACACTGGTTTAACTTGCTCTGCCCTCCGCAAAAGATCTTCAGTCACCTACGGTGCAATCTGTAAGTTTTGGTTAGAAATGCAAATCGTCTTGCCAAGAAGTGTTGCTTCTTCAGCTAGCAGCGTGAAGCAGGAAGCCCATCAAAGGAAAGGAAATAAATATCCAGCCACTGCTGAATTATTTTCCTAATCTTCTAACTTCCTTTATGCCAGCGATGGGGAATGTGTAGCCCTCCAGCTGTTGTGGGTGGGTGTGGATAGGGTTAAATGTGGATAGCAGTGAACAGATGTGCACCGAACTTGCCTGATCAAGAATGATTGCACTAAAAGTAATAGATTTGGCCACAGACTCCCACCAAAAAATTCACCTGTAGTGAAGTCATTCCACTAGCAAACAAATCACCTGACCTAATATTTCTGTAAAAAATGAAAGCATACACTTCAGGAAATTTCACAATATCCTTCTATATTATTATGATTATTGTTATTTCACCTTCTACAATGGTTCCTTTACTTGTCACTGTCATGCAGAAAATGAAACTTATCTCAATTTCATTGAATGTCTAAACAGTACTGAAATGCTGAAAGACAATTTCATATGTAGGGACGTTTTCACCACTGAGTAATTTTACTGTTTAATATACACTGATAATATCTGACCAAATATTTGAGGGGAAGTCACTATAGAAATAAAGGCAGGTTTCCTGTGTAGCATGAAGTATTAGGCTGAATTATGAAGTCTGTCACAGTTTCAGAGATGAAATCATATTGAACCATTTTCAGAGTTTTCTGTTTCTCCTTTGTGATGAAACAGGTGTGCTTCCCCAGCTTGTTCAGCTGTTTAAACACAATTTTCAGCACCGAGCCAGCCAATAGGGTTGTCTAACTGGTGGTTAAATGCAATGGAACAGGGAGTCTTAAACAAATCGTTTGGCCTGCAGAGGCATTGTGTTACAGTAAATATCCAAGCTCAGCTGAAGGTTTGTATGCAAGTGTATGTTGACAATCACATCTAGCTGGCTTTCGATCTTCACTGCTGAATCTTTGACATTGGGAATGCCTACCAGTTTGTCAGCCATTAGTTTGTCTCCTATGTTTTAACTCAAAGGTAGGCAACCTGCAGGCAAAAATGCATGTCCAGATACCTTTTTTGACATGTGCTAAGGTGGCTGGAGATCTGTATGCATGTGGGTGTGTGCACATGCATTTGAATAAAAGACAGAGTGATGTACGCCTGCATGTGAGGGTGAGACAGAATACATGGATGATGACCTAGAGCAAGAGCGAAAAAGACTGGAGCGGGGGATTGTGTTTGCAGGCAGAGGGGATGGGGACAAAATGAGTTTGTCTTCTGTGCTATAGATTTTTATTGGCCTTGAAAACTATGGGGTCTAAGAAGTTGATTTGTGGGTTGGGGCTTAGGCCCCACCTGTGCCTTGCTCTAAGTCTTTTGGGAAGGTTGTCTCTTCTTTGTGATTAGCCATGCCTCTCAAAGCAACCATTTTGTGGTGGTGGCTGTGACAGTTTCCTAATCGCCAAATATGCCCACGGGACAAAAACCCTGCCCTCACTTAAGTCCCATTCATTTCAGTGGATCTGTTCTAAATAAGAGCACCAGCCATATCATCCCAGGAATTCACTGTGCAGTTCTGTCGGTATTTACTTAGAAGTAAATCTCATTGTGCTGGAGAAGACTCCTGCGAGTCCCTTATTTATTTATTTATTTATTTATTTATTTATTTATTTATTTATTTATTTATTTATTAAAACATTTCTATGCCGCCCATTCGCTGAAGCCTCGGGGCGGCTCACAACATGAAGTAAAATACAAAAATAACAATATAAAAATAACAATATAAATAAATAACAATATAAAATAAGTCGCCCTGGCCAGATAAAATAAGCAAATACTGTTAACAATTAAAATGATGCTTAAATAAAAAGGTCTTCGCCTGGCGCCAAAAAACAAATAACGACAGTGCCAGGCGAACCTCTCTGGGGAGCGCATTCCATAGATTGGGCGCCACCGCAGAGAAAGCCCTCCTCCGAGTACCTACCCTCCTAATTTCTTTCACAGAGGGTTCCCGGAGAAGGGCCTCTCCCGCAGATCTCAAGGGGTGGGCGGGCATATATGGATGTAAGCGCTCCTTCAGGTAACCAGGACCCAAGCCGTTTAGGGCTTTATAGGTCATCACCAACACCTTGAATTGGGCCCGGACTTCAATGGGAAGCCAGTGAAGCTGACAGAGAACTGGAGTCAGGTGAACATAACATCCAGTCCCTGTCAGCAGCCTGGCAGCTCTATTTTGAACCAATTGAAGTATCCGGACCGTCTTCAAGGGTAGCCCCACGTAAAGCGCGTTACAGAAGTCAAGACGGGAAGTCACCAGCGCATGTGTCACTGTTGCGAGGCAGTTGTACTCCAGGTAGGGGCGCAGCTGATGAATCAGCCGAAGCTGAAGGAAAGCGCTCCTTGCCACCGCTGTTACCTGAGCTTCCAATGAAAGCTCCGGATCGAGGAACACTCCCAAGCTGCGGACCTTCTCCCTAAGAGGGAGTGCAATCCCATTCAGGACTAGGTTAAATCCACCCTCTCCAAAGCCCGATCCGCCAACCAACAGGACCTCCGTCTTGTCTGGATTGACCTTCAGTTTATTGGCCCTCATCCAGCCCATTACCTCGGCCAAGCACCGGTTCAGTACAGCCACTGCCTCACCTGGACTGGTGGAAAATGAGAGGTAGAGCTGGGTATCATCAGCGTACTGATGATTCGGCAGCCCACACCTCCTGATGACCTCTCCCAGAGGTTTCATGTAGATGTTAAATAGCAAGGGGGACAAAATGGATCCCTGTGAAACTGCATGGCATAGCTGCCATGGTGCAGAGCCATAGTCCCCCAGCACCACCTTCTGGAATTGGCCATTGAGATAGGAGCGGAACCTACCTGCAAAGCAGTGCCTCCGACCCCCAATCCCGCTCGCCTATCCAGAAGGATACCATGGTTGATGGTATAGAAAGCCGCTGAGAGGTCCAGGAGAACCAACAGGGACGCACTCCCCCTGTCCTTCTCCCTGCACAGGTCATCGTACAGGGCGACCAAGGCAGATTCAGTACCGTACCCGGGTCTGAAGCCGGACTGAAATGGGTCTAGATAATCAGTTTCATCCAAGAGTGCTTGGAGTTGTCCCGCCACCACCCGCTCTAACACCTTGCCCAGAAACGGGATGTTGGCCACTGGTCTATAGCTAGTGGCCATCTCTGGATCCAGTGACACTTTCTTCAGGACCGGTCGGACTACCGCCTCCTTTAAAGGGGAGGCACCCGACCCTCCCTCAGAAAAGCGTTAACCACTTCCAAGATCCAGATCCCAATCCCGTGCTTGGAGTTATTTATTAACCAAGACGGGCAAGGGTCCAATAGGCAAGTGGTGGGACGTACTCATCCAAGCACCTTGTCCACATCATCGGGCCGCAATAACTGAAATTCATCCAATAATTCTGGACCAGATGGCAGCATTGGTGTCTCCCCAGAACCCTCTGAATCACTAGTGGTGTCCAGCTCGTGACGAATCTGAGCGATTTTCTCCCTGAAATGCATGGCAAAGTCGTCACAGCGGGCCTTTGAGGGTGGAACCCGATCTTCCCTAGGACCTGGATGAACCAGACCTTGCACCACTCGAAAAAGCTCCACCGGACGGCATTGTGAGGAGGCAATGGAAGCGGGAAAAAACCTCTTTTTCGCCGCCCTCACCGCCACAGCATAGGCCCGATAATGGGCTCTCAAGTGTGTTCGGTCAGATTCATCCCGTGATCTCCTCCACCTACGCTCTAGCCATCTCCCAACCTGCTTCATCTCCCGCAATTCAGGTGTATACCAAGGGGAAGAGCGGGCTCTGCCCAGTGGGAGAGGGCGCTTAGGAGCAATCGTGTCCACAGCCCTGGTCATCTCCCCATTCCATAGTTCGACCAGAACCTTGACAGGAGCACCAGTCTTGTCAGCCGGAAACTCCCCCAGGGCCTTCAGGAATCCATCCGGATCCATCCGGCTCCGGGGCGGACCCACACAATTGGGGACCACAAGGAGAACAAACCAGTCAGTCTTAGATCAACCCTGACTGATCTTTAGAAGGCCAGATACTGAAGATGAAACTCAAATACTTTGGCCACCTAATGAGAAGGAAGGGCTCACTGGAGAAGAGCCTAATGCTGGGAACAATAGATGGCAAAAGAAGAAGGGGATGGCAGAGGATGAGGTGGCTAGATGGAGTCACTGAGGCAGTTGGTGTGAGCTTGAGTGGACTCCAGGGGATGGTGGAGGACAGGAAGGCCTGGAGGAATGTTGTCCATGGGGTCACGATGGGTCAGGCATGACTTCATGACTAACACAACACAACGCCAAAACCCTTTTATTCAAACAGTATTTTAAACTTTAGTAGTTTAAGCTTAGTTGCTCTGTTGTTTTTTACTGTTTTGTTCTGGTTTATTTATTGAAAATGTTGTTTTAATTGTCTTTTTAAATATTGTAAGCCATCCTGAGATCTTGTATAATAGGACGGTATACAAAAGCTTTTAATAAATAAATCAATGACTCATAAGTCTCATTGAGTTCAGTGGAGATTTTTCATGTGGATGGATATACAGGATTTCAGTCAGCTTAATATATGAGTGTGGGCATTATATATATATCTAATTCCCTATTAGGATAATAGCTTTATTAGGTTAACTCAGAGGTCAAAAAGATGCAAGATTCTGAGAATTGCAGAGCTCTTTATCAGAAAAGATGCTGTGAAGAAGTTGTGGGGAAAGGGGAAGATAAAATCCGGGAGATGGTTGTAGGCATGCAAATTAAGCTTCACAAGGAGATGTGATGGGCTCATATTGCACCTGCACCTGCCCATGGGAGGGCTGGGATGAAGAAATCAACCAATGATGGTTGACCACTCCCCCTACTTTTGAAACAATAAAATCAGGCTGTTACTCAGATCTCTCCCTCTCTCTACATTCATTATTATGATAGTTTCCAGATTTGGTGGATGTTGTCTTAAAGTATCCCCTCACCTTTTCCAATAGCCTAGTGCATATTACCTAGCACACTGAAGGGACTATGTGAAGCCAGATGAAACCCCACACTGCGTGTGTATTGCTTTTCTGCAGTCATAGTTCAAAGTTCAGACATAGAATATCCACACTAGAGCTGTCTCTAATAAACCTTCATTTAGAGAGTCAATGTGATCTGTAGATGAAAGTTCAAATTCCTCCTTGGCTAGCTATGTTGAATGCACAACCATTCAACCATACAGACGAATATTAAGCATATTTATTTCAAGGGAAGTCTCATTCATTGCAATCATTGCTAAAACATTTACATGCTGTGGTCTCTGGGCAAACAAGCTAGGAACCATAGAATAGTTCAAATTTCCCTTTACGAGGTTGGTAGCAGCACTCCAGCCTCACAAGTTGGTGATCCAACGCCAGAGCCCACCCCCTTGCAGCTGGTACAAGCAGAGAACAAGACTAGGTGGGACTAGGAAGAGACCGGAGGTGCCAGGATACCATTTATCCCGCATTCTCTCCTTCCCCACCCTGTTAGAACCCTCCCCCCTTGCTAGACAGACTGAAATGCCCATTGAATGAAAATGCCAAGAATGAAGGGTGGGGAGGCAATGGTCCCCTCCTCTGTTCTGTTTGCCCTGCCAGCTTCAGCCCAACAGGGCACAGGAACTGTGGAAGTCCCCGTGTTTGTAGGACTACACCTTATGTCATATCAGACCCTTGGTCTGTCTGCTTCAGTATTGCTGACTCTGACCGGCAGTAGCTTTTTCTTTCAGGCAAGACCTTTGCCAAGCAGACCTGGGATACCAGAGGCTGAACAGCGACCTACTGCAGGCAGCAAGTGACGGCTACAGCTCCTTGATGTTTGCATGACAGATGTGCATTGTGTCAAGTGAGTCAGCCTTCAGCAGGCTTTTCCTGTTTGCTGGCCCCCTTTAAAAACAGCAATGCATCTATTTATTTCATATTATTATCAACATTACCTTCACATCCTGAATTTTGTGAGGAATTTTGTCCTCTTGTAAAGAGCCGAAGGTGGCTTACTTAATCCTTCTCCTCCTCTTTCTCCTCACCACCACAACAACACGGAGAGGTAGGTTAGGCTGGGAGTCAACAACTGGGCCAAAGCCACCTGGGCAGCTGTATGGCTGATTGAGGACTAGAACCTGGAGCTTCCATCCTTTTGGTATGGCTCAGTTGTCTGAATCCAGTCACGGGATCTGAATTGCTCATTCAAGATCAGGCTGCCCCAGAATAGTTTGCGTTGCAACAGTAATGTCTCACAAGTGAAAATACTGTTAGCAAATTCATCCCATCTCTGCCCAGCTACTGTGAGGATTGAAACTACAGGTGACAACAGCATCTCTCCCTACAAACCAGGTGCAGCTGGTGTGTGAAGCCTGGCTTTCCTATTCCATCCAGTCTCCATCACTTTGATTCCTACTAAGTAAGCAAACTGAGTAGAAAAGCCAAATGAGTTTTCCAACCCATGGGAGAGAATTCCAGCAAACTCACTGAATAAATATATATATATATATATATATATATATATATATATATATATATATGCATATACCTCAAGAAAGATCATCCTCCTAATTGCCCAGCTTTGATCTTAGAATGACTAATTGCATGGTGCTCCCTTTGGATCAATGTCTAATTAAGGAAGACACTCTTCTTCCCTTGACTTTTTAATCAGCTTTTCAAAAACTAGCCCAATTAAGCTCTTGCTTATACATTCTTGCTCTCTTGACTCAGTTGTACAAAATTGTTTTTTGTAAATTTGTTTATGAAAACCCGTCAACTAGGGGACCATTTCATGTAAGTGACAACTCAGACTTTAATCCACAAAAACAGAGACCACGGTAAATGTATTCTTAATTATATACAGTAGCATAAGGACTTTTTTTACTTTGTCTACCAACATCGGTGCTGGAGTTCAGCACCTAAAATCTGATGATCAGAAAAGCTGTTTTGTTTGGTGATGAATTTGCCATAACACTTACTTTGCATAAGATTTAAAAGCAAAGGAATGTCTAATGCCAAGATGGGGGATATGCAACCCTCCAGGTGTTCTAGAACTGCCTGCATAGTTAATAGTAAGGGATGGTGGGAATGGCAATTCAGCAACACCTGGAGGATGACAGTTTCCCTGTCTCTGATATAATGGATCCATTTCATTTCTCCTTACTGGCTAATGTGAAACTAATTAACACTAGACTCACTCAATATTCATAGTCATAAATCTTACACACCTGACTTGTGTGATGATACATACCATCAGCCAAGGAATAATTTCATATTTTTAGTGGAGCAGGGACACAGGTAGATCCATAATAAAATACTGTATGAGGAGTGAAGTGGTAACAGTAGTTCCCTGGATCTGTCACTGCATGCACACCCAATTTCACTGATGCCCTGAACCCCCAAATCTGGATGGGAACAGAATCTGGGCATGTTGCAAAAACATATCACATAACCATTGTATATATTGTACAGAGAACATTATTATTTGCCTGCTGTGGATCAGTTGTTATGGTGTTGTGTATTATTCTTACTTACCTGTTTAATTGTTGTTGTTATACTTGAATTGTTATGATTATTGTGAACATGCTAATGGCTTTATGTTTGATATAGTTTTGAATAATTGTACACTGTTCTGAGAGTGCCTGCTATAGAACAGTATATAAAAACTTTAAATAAATAAATGGGCTGATTAAAATATAATAAATATGAATAAAATTAATTGCATGGAAACATATTGCATGCAATATCACTGTTTAGCTGACCATGTGAACCACCCTTTAATACTATAAAAGAATCTAAGCACACAATCAACTGATGTTAAGCACTCCTTAAGATGCAGTGATCTGAGGGAGGGAGGGAGTTGCCCACTCAGCCAGTGGATCCTGACTTGATTTTACATGGATCCAAGTGCAAGAAGCCTTCATTTTGCAATCAGTTGTCAGGCTCTGCTAAAAGCCACAGATGGTGGGGCTGAAATGCAAACACCCGGGCTGTGGTGCACTCAGGGTCAGGCACCAAACACCCGCACACCCACCCTTTGGAGAGCTCTCAAACCCATTAACTGGGTCAGTCAGCCAGGAGCCCAAACAATGAGGGATCCTGGAGGAGCTGCCTCTGAGCCAGAGAAGGCTGATAAGGAGGAGAGTCAGCCAGAGTCCATCAGAGGTTTCTTCTGCACCACGGGGACTACTTTTCCCCACAGATGCAGGTAGGCAGCTTAACAAAGGATGGTATAAAGGTGTGTTTTTGCTTTCTTGGACATTTGCTGCTGAAATTGCAACTATGAATTGCTGGTAACTATCTGCTTAGAAACTGACTCTTTTTTCCATTCTGTGATTCTTGTTTGAAGCCTTAATAAAAACTTTACCTTGTTTAAACCTGTGTGTCTTGGGGTGTGAAAGGTGGAGGTTAAAGCCGGTTTAAAGACCAGGTTGCACACAACAGAGACAGCACAGCCCTTGACCGACAGTGCGCTCTCCTGAGAACAGTGGGGGGCTGCAAAGAATAACTGGCCAGTTGTCCCCTCGGGAGAAAGAGTGGTTGGTGACTCAGGAGAGGCAGGGTCTGACCTACTCTCAGCGGTAGCAGATGGTGCCTGTTAGTGCCACCACACCCAATCTGTCCCTATATTCATTTAATGCTTTTGATGACAATACTGGGGCTTTTGGGTGTTGTACTCTTAATGTTTATGTTGTTGGGGTTGGTTTTAATCTTACTATTAACTCACAATTACTGTGTGGTAGATTCCAGCAATATTGTAACTATTCTGATTGGTTTGTACTTGTGCAATAAACGTTAAAAGGACTGAATTTTGACCTAACCAACTTTGGAACAGATCCACAGAACTCTCTGTGACTGAACTGAGTAATGACTCATGTTTTCTAGTTCTGCACTTAGCAGAGAACCCAAAGCCTTTTCATAGGTTCTGAGAATGTTTTACCTTCCCAAAACAATGCTTCCATTGATAGATTTACCAGAAATAGTAGGATGGTTTGTAATCATACTTTATCTACATATACAGATAACGAGGTGGAATTCACATGCAATTATATCTGAAACAAAGTTTATCATAATTTTGGCAGAAACTCATCTGCTACCTTTAGAGGAATACTTTGACTTCTACTGCAGCAATTTATAAAATTACATTTTGTAATTATCAGCCTGAGCAATCAGCAAATAATTATGAAAGCCAGCAATATACATAAGGATTTTCTGATCAGATTTTGCAGACAACGTAATTTTTTCCCCTGTATTAGGTGTTTCAGAGGTGAATTGTGCATGGTAAGGCATAGATTTTACTTTACTCCATCGGTTCCAATAATTCCTAGAAGCTAACCTTTTCTCATCAAGTTTCAAACCTATGCCCACAAGATTATACCAAGAAGGTCATTTTCAAGATGAGTGCTACATCTCACAAATGTGCATCTGTCCACTCAGGCCCAGTTCAAATCTTTGCAAGTCCATAAATGTAGTGGCTGACCTGAGGCAAGTCAAAAAGCTTCCTGTCTTTCTTTCTTTTAATTTACATATCACCCATTCCCATAGTCTCTGGGAAGAATAAGGACCACAACACCAGCCAAGCTCTCCCTAGCCTGGTGCCTTCTAGATGGCTCCCATCAATCCTAGCCAGCATGGGAATGGTCAGGAAAGCTGACAGTTGTAGTCCTGAACAGCTGAGAGGCACCAAGTTAGGAGAAGCTGTGTTAGGCTATATTTTGGAGGTAAAGACTGGGGAAGCAATATAAGAAAAGTGCATTTTTATTCTATTTTTCTGTGCTTATGGCACAAAAACAGCTTTAATCCCCAAGCCTGAGAGTAGGCAATGGATACTAAAAGAAAATTATAAAAATGTTTTTTAAATGTGTCACTGGAAAGAATAAGGCCTGTTCCCCACATATGGCCTTGCACCAAATAGTCCAGTGCAAAGATTTGGCTAAACCATGTTGCTCTGTTTGCTTGTTTGCTGCATTGTTATTCTGCCCAACTGCTGAAGCTTTCTGGGAAGTTTACAAGGCAAAGCTTAAAACATGTGTCTGTGGAAGGAAGAGGGACTTCTGGCTCATACTCCAAATTCAGCAGCCAAAGCCCATCCATCCTGCCTGGTGAAGGCCTCCAACGAGAACCTGCCAGAGTGAATGCAAGGGTGGCCAAATGTCCTCTTTTGCAGGGCTGTCAGAGGACTGTCTTCTTTTATGAGGCTTACTCTAGTTGAACTGACCAATTTTCAGTGTAAGGCTGAATAGCCATTTTTTAAAAGGTTGTCTGAATTTCAGCACAACAAAACCAAAACTTAAGAAGAAAGGAAAAAATACAGTGTTCTTACATAAATAGGTGCAGATGAAATATGGGTGAAAGAAACACAGGAACTGATGCCCATATTTCATGGTGAGTACCTGGAAGGTGCAGAGGTCATTTGGTTACAATCTCTCAAGCTGTGGTATTTCTATTTAAAGTATAATAATTCCTAAAAGTGCATCTTTCTCTATAGATTAGAAGATGTGAAAGTTATCAAATCGTTCTTTTCTTTTGTGCTCTTTTCAGGCAATCCATTTCTTCCTTTTCGGCCATTTGTAAATGGTAACCTCAAAGAGGGACAGGAAAGGAGGGCAACTCTGCTGAGAAGCTCTCTTGGTGGCAGAGGCTCCATCAGCATGACTCTGGTCCTCTTTCTTCTCAGCTAGAAAGCGCTCATGACTTTCACATTTCCTAATGCAGAAAGTGCTTCAATCCCTTGATCATTTTCCCTTTTCTGCATTTTTTCCAGCTGATCCCAAAAACAGCATACATAAAGGCACATCAGATGTACTGAAGAAGCTAAAGAGCTGGGAGAGGGAGAATCATGAGAAACATCTTTGTGTTGTTGGATGAGATTTTTGTGTATCTGGGGGTTTGATCTGGAGGTCCTTATGGACTTTGCTCCAACTCTGTGATCCTTGGTTCTATTTCATCATGCAATCACCCACCTTCGATCACAGATTTTTATGAGATATCCCAGGTAACATCATCAAGTTCTAAATGTAACCCACTCCATAAGTTCCATCTGTTTTATGATTAGCAAACAAAGCTGTTAAGGAGGGAAAGCACCCTGAAATGAAACCCATTCACAGAAATCTTTATATTTTCTTCTAGGCAAAGAGCTCCCTGCACTACCTGTCCCCAGCAAGCTCTTCTTTTTTCTCAACAGATTTCCTGCAGGAAAAGAAAGGACTAAAGAAGCAGTGGGCAAACACAAGGAAAATGGCATTGTCTGGACAGTCACACCTGTAAAATTCCATGGTGGAGACATACCTGAGGCATACCTGTGTAGAGCCGTCCTACTTCCTAATAATTCTGGCAAAATGCTCAGATGCTTTCCCTTCATTAAGGCACTTAGTTTTAACAAGGCTAGCAGCCTGGGATGGCAAAGGGGCAAACCTCAGCCCTCTCCCCACTCCCTTTTCTGGTAATGAGCTTATCAAGTCACATGTCTGTGAAGAAGTTGGCAGTTTAGGGGAGGGGAAAGACTGACAGCATCGGAGAGGTCTGACTGCGAGTTCTCGGCCCGTATTTCAGGATGCTAGTTTGTTTCCCTAGAGCTCTGATGGGGAAACAGTAACCTTTGGGGAAAATATTAGATATTGATGCTGTGAATCCCTGTCTATGCTCAGCCTTCATATATGTATCTCAGCACCCCATATATCACAAGGTGGTAATCATTCCCTAGTAACCTTTTTCCAAAGACGCCAAACCCTGGGTAACAGTTTTGCAGCCCTACAGAATTGGGACTGGGGGCTTAGCTTGATGCGGGGTTGGGGAAACTCTTTCAGCCAGTGACCAGGATCGATTCCCTAGGACCTGAATTCCACGGTGGATGGAGCCAAGGGCAACAAAGGTGGGGCCAAAATACCAGGCATGCCAGCCTGCTTTAGCTTTAACGGTTACTGCCAGTAGCTGAGCTTTTGGAGAGACCTTCAAGCTTTTAGGATTGCAGCAGGGCACAGGGTGCATGTGAAAAGGCCAGGCCATGCTCTGTGCTTTTGATGGCATCAGCCAGGCTTCCAGGCTTCAGAGAATAAGTGGGCGAGTGTACAACTGCAATGTTACTTGATGCTTTCTGTTCTGACAGAAGTCTGTCACCTTCTTAGAACCTTCGCCCTGTATTCATGAGTGTCTCACCACAAGGGGTGGCAAGACGGAGGTGAAAAAGCCCCTCCTTCCAGCCCCAGCAATTTCCATCTGCTTGTTGTGACTTACATTTCAGACATGTGTTTGATTGCATAATATTGCAATAACATTTTTCCTGCACCGGTGCATTTTCAAAGAGGCAGGACCTCATTTTATCTCTGTTGAATACAACTTGTGGCATACAATTGACAAACATGGTGCCAGAGGAGAGCTCTGGAAATATCCTGGACCAACAGAATGATGAACAAGGGGGTTCCAGATCAAAACAAGCATGGACTTGCCCTGGAAGAGAAAATGATGAAACTGAGGTTGGAAGACCAACTAGGAGATGCTTGATTCCTTAAAGGCTTAGGGCCTGGTTATCTGAAGGAGTCTCCTCAGAGAGGTTTGTCTGGTGCTGTCACTATATTCTTTTCAGCACCAGGCCAAAACCTTTGTTTCCCAATGTTTTACGACCTGACTGTTTTAATTGGTGTTATTATTAGTTAACTTTTTTAGGATATTTTATTTAATTTTTTTTTACATTTTGTATTGTTAAACCATCCTGAGACTTTGGTAATGGGACAATCTAGAAAAGTTTTGAAGGAAGGCAGGCAGGCAGGCAGGCAGGCAGGCAGGCAGGAAGGCAGGCATCCACAGCTTCAAGTTTAGAAGAGCTGAGCAGAGGTGTCAATAACAGGACATTTTGGAGGGCATTCAGTTATAGGATTTCTATAAGTCAGAGATGACTTGATGGTGTGTCACAACAAACCTAGTGGAACAAACCTAGTGGCCTGGTGCCTCTGTTGCTTACATAGACTTTTTGCTCTGAGAGAAGTGGATCAAATATGTACTCCTTATGGTGAATAATGCCATTTAAATGCATCCTAATGATATTGGGCAAAATCTAACCTTATACTAGGGATGTGAAGATCAGTCTGGCGCTCAGCCCTTCCCAGCTGTGGCCAGGAAGTAATCCAAGCTGAGGTCAAGTCTGCAAATGCCCAGGATTCTAGTGGCCTCTTTGGGCAATGTATATAATGCTTTGCACAAAATATGCAAAGTACATAATTCTTTGTGCAAAATAAGCAGACTGTGAAATCATTTGTGCAAAGCCCTCAAGCTACATGGTAAGAAGCAGAATGTTGCTTGAACTTACTTCCTGCTCAGCACAAGGTGAACTTAGGGTAGAGGGAACATGGGCCAGGGTCCAGGGATCCAAGCTGAGGAAATTTGATGGATTCCCACCCCCAGACCAGATATTTCACATATTTCACACATCCCTACTTTCCTCCTTTCTAGCCACCTCCCCAAAATCTCCACAGTAGATTTTGAGAGCACATGGGAGCCTTCAGAGAAAAGAAAAATTACCCCTCTTCATTCAGTTGATGGGAGTCATTCTCTTGGCAGGAAGGGTTAATTGGATACTATACATGGTTACAACAAAGAAAACCTAATACTTTTTAAAACCACAATGTATGTATGTATGTATGTATGTACACACACACACACACACACAAAGATGTAGGGAAAGGGGGTTATGCAAAGGTGCTCTGCACATCGGTCCTGTCATCAAGTTGCCCATGTAAACATACCTCAGAAACATGGGAAAACTTCAAGGAATGAGCCAGACTGACAGTTCTCAAAAGTCTGGGGAATGGCTAGAGAATCATTCTTCTAAGAATGCATCCACCGCAGAGCCTGAGGAGGGGCAGAAGTGACCAGATTATGGAAACAAGAGACCTACAGAAACATGATACATAGTCTGGATGTCATACCATTGAAAGAGGAGCATGAAACCCAAACCGTTGATAACCGTACCTAAGCAACAGAGATCAGCCAAAGCTCAGAGGGATGCTAAAAACAGCCTCACTCAACCTCTTTCTTTCAAAAACTTTCCAAGTGCACCAGCTCTGACAAAAAAGCAACCTTACCCAAGCCCATCCTCTGGTGGTGTCAAGTTGGCTGGGAATGATGGGAGTTGCACTTCTGGAGGGCACAAGGATTGGGACAGGGTGATTCTTAGGAGTACAGCAAGTTTGTTAAGCACATACGTACTAGTTAATAGCACTTCTGGATGAAATGGACTATCTGGATCCATTTCAATAAGGTTTCAGGCCTGGGTTCAGGAGAGAGACTGTCTTGGTTGCCTTGTGGTATGACCTTTGCCAGAAAACAGGGCAGCACGACACAGTTGGTTCTCCTGGACTTCTCAGTAACATCATCGACCATGGTGTCCTTCTGGACAGGTTAGTTGGGTTGGGAGTTGGAGGCATTTCTTTCGTTGGTTCTGCTTCTACCTGGCCAACTGGGTCCAGAAGGTGGCAGTGGAGGAAAGTTGTCTTGTGCCATAGAGTTCCTCAGGAGTCTATACTGTCCCCCATGCTGTTTAATATCTAAAAGAAAATGTTGGGAGAGGTCATTTGGAGGTTTGGGCTGAGACCACAGCAATTTGCTGATGATACTCAGCTCTGCCTCTCATTCACATCAAGTCCAGGTAAGGTAGTGCCTGAGCTTGATAATGGACTGGATGAGGGCCAATAAACCGAGGCTCAGTCCAGACAAGATGGAAGTACTGTTGGAGTTGGAAGGGTTGAATGGCCTACAGTTTGGGGGTGCTTCTGGATCCAAAACTTATGGACAGGGTCTACAGTTTGGGGGTGCTTCTGGATCCAAAACTCTCACTTGAGTCTCAAGTAGACTCGGTGGCCAGGAGCACCTTCCTACAACTGCAGCTAATTTATCAATTATGGCCATTTCTCAGCAGACAAAGCCTAGCCACCATTACATATACCCCAGTAACATCTTGGTTGGTCAATTGTAACACGCTTTATGTGGGTTACTTTTGAGGACAGTCCAGAAACTCCAAATGGTTCAAAACAGGCCCATGCAATTGCTGACAAGAACTAGTCTGTAAGCTCATATCAGGCCAGTTTTAAACCAACCATACTGGCTACCAGTGGAAGTCTGGATCCAATTTCCTTTACGTACATATAAGGCCCTAAACACCTTGGATTCTGGGTACCTAAAGGATCGTCTGCTGCCAGATGTCCCTACCTGTCTGTTAAGATTGAGTTGGGAGGTCCTTGGGGAGCCATCTTCTAGGCAGGTGCAGGGGATACTGGCTAGAAGAAGGGCCTTTCTTCCCAGCAGTTGTGCCCCTCCTCTGGAATAAGCTCTCCAGAGAGGTGTGCTGGTGCCAACACTGCAAGCATTTCAGCACCAGGCAAAGGCTCACCTTTTCTCTGGCTAATTTAACAATGGATTTCAATGGATATTTGGTTTTGAAATTGACCCCATGTTTAGTTTTAGCTGAAGTTAATTTAAATTGTCTTATTTAAAGTTTAACATTATATTTTAATTTTGATTTATAATTGGGTTTATGTTATTAATATGTTTTGAATATGTTGATTTAATGTTATTGATTTTAGTATGTTGTGTTGTTTTTATATTGTGAACCATGCAGAGAGCCAAGATACAGACTATTGCAGCAGCATAGACATTCAGTCAATCAAATCAATCAAATCAATAAAAATAAAGTCCACTATACTTGCTGCTTTGCATGAAATAAATGTAAAGTCCCCATTCATCTCAGTGGCCCATTTCCCATTTACAATTGTCAGTCTGAATGTAGATAGTTATTATTTGAAATTTCATCCTGAAGGATCAGATTATACACCTCTAAACTTCCTGATCACTATGTGAAACTCTACCTTTCCGACATCTGTGTGATCGGTTATCCGTCGGATTGTGCAGTCTGTCACTCAGACCTTCTATACCAGCATATGCCATTGAAGTGACCAAGAATGCATTTATAAGAATGCTTTTTTTCCAATCAGAGTGACTGAATTTGTAGGACTTGAACACATGGGTGGTTGTCTGACTCATTTCTCCAGGCAGCAAGCCTGCCTAAGAACCCATGACTTCGTGTATGTGTGTGGGAGGGGTCCTCCAATGGGTTGTCGTGTCATCCATACCTGGGTGACCAACCCTGGCGTGGATGCATGGAAGCAGCTGTTGAGCTCCTTGGCAAAAGCAGTTAAAAGCCCCCCATCCCCTCCCCCGCAAACCTTCCTGCTCTTTTCAATCAGCTGCCAAGCACCAGTATCAACTGCCCACAAAGTCCCCAAGTGGCACTTGGGCCACTTAACAGTATCTCACACTGCATTCCCATTGCAGCTGCAAGCCATGACTTTTTTCCTAAAAAAACAAAAGTTGGAGATATTGACAGAGGCTTTCATGTTCCCCATTTTGGGAGCCACTGAGAGTCCTTTCAGTTCCCAAGCAGCTCCTTGAAGGAGCTGTTTCTGGTTGTCAGAAGCTTTTTTTTCATTATTATTCTTTTGCACAAAGAAGCAGTTTTGTACCATCTTATGTCCCAATCAAAAGGGTTCACAGTTGTGCAACTGCAGCTCGATCAAACAAATAAATAAAAGATTCTGATAATTCCAAACAGTCCCTCCAAAGGGTTGCTGGGGCTCCCTGAAAGGGCTGTCCACAGCTGTCAAAACAGGGATTGCAAAGGCAACCCAGGTTGCTTTTGCAGTCCCTGGGAGGAGAAAAAGGGAAAGGTGAAAAAAGCCACAGAAAGCTAAAAATGGCTCATGGGTGCAATAGAGAGGGGAAAGACCATTCCATCCCCTTGCCGTGTCTTCCTGAGAGACCCATGGATGGCTGGGGTAGAGCAGTGGCAGCGAGGAGCCAGCAACCCAGTGAGCCCAATAGTCTACCAGGCTCACCGTGTGTGGTTCATACAACAACCAGCCCACCATAGTCTATTGTCAGGGTGACTTAGCAGGATGCATGGACAATGCCCATCAAGATCCTAGGTTGGAGCCAGGCTTAGTCATGTTTTGAGAAGACCCAGTGAAAGACTTATTTTATATTGTTATTTCTTGTAGTTTAATTTTATGTTGTGAGCTGCCCCGAGGCTTCGGCGAATGGGGCGGCATAGAAATGTTTTAATAAATAAATAAATAACCGGTCATGCTTAATTTCATCCAGATTAACCCGAGTCCCATTGATTTCAGAAGTTTACTGTAAGTATGACCAAGCCTGTAGTTATAAACATGCCTTTGTGTGAGTAAGTCTCATTTAATTCAGTGCCACTTGCATCACACATCTATACAATTGCATAGATAAAAAAAACACTGCATAGATGAAAGCTACCCAGATATGATCGGTTGTACATATTCTTAATAATGTACACATGGCCTGTGTGTGTGTGTGTGTGTGTGTGTGTGTGTGTGTGTGTGAGACAAATGTTCACTTTCTACCTGACTTTGTGCAATGCTAATAGCATACAGGATGGTTTTTCCCACCTTCTGAAGAGCAGCATTGTAAGTTCCTTCCTCTACTCAGCTTTTCAAAATTGTATTCTGTGAGAAGATCTGTCCATGGCCAAACAAGTTCTTGAGTCCAGCTGACTCTTAGCAAATGGAAAGTTTCCCTCACCACACATGGCCACTTTTGCAGCAGTCCTCCATTTCAGGGCTTCTTCAGTTTATCAGGGACTCCCCCATTTTGTGACTACACCTGAATTTCCCAGTGAGTGGGGAGTTCCCCATAGCCCAGGGGACTCACTGAGAAACAAGTACAGAGAAGGACAGCGCCGATCCTCATGATTTCCCAAGAGGCTGAAGAGAGTAGTGAAAAAAGAAACTCAAGCTATCCTTTTACTAGAAGTTGTTATTGTGAGCTCTCTGAGCCCTGCTTGAAGAACTCTTCAAGAACCCAGAGGATTTTGCCACCCTGGAGCCTGAAAGTTGGCTGTGCAGATCTTATTTACGAGAGGGCAATCCTGTGTTTGAAGTCATCCTCCATATGAAGGGCCGTCCAGCCCCCTGGCAAAAGTCTTCCCCACTGCAGCGAGAAGCAGGGAGGGACCAACGTGTTCTGCTGCCTGAGCTGAAGGACAAAATGGCATCCATCCCACTTGCACAGGCCAGCTGGACCGGCTGCTGAAGCTTACTCCAACCCTGGGAACAGAACAGCATTTTCCACTGGACCTGAGGGCAGCAAGCGAACTCGGGAGCACAGGGCAGCCCGTCTTGGAGTCCAGTGGAAAGGGGACTGTCACCACTGTCCAGTGTGCCAGCATCCAACATTGGAGGTTGCCGAATTCACTCTGCCGAATTATGGGGCCAGCCCTGGTGGGCTGCGCTGCATCTCTAGTCAAAGTATAGTTATTTTTACATTTGCATCCATACATATACATCTAAACATATACAAGCAAGTTTCTGCAAATTCATGCCCTCTTTTGCTCTCTATTTTGGCCATGCAGATGTGGCTGGCCTATTTTCTGGACCTTTTATCCTGAATAATAAATGGACTGCCAGAATGCTACACTGTTGGGGGACAGGCCGGGGACAGGGTGGGTGGAGATGCCGTAGATGTCTCGTCTCCAAATCTGAGGCAGATTGAAACAGACAGGAGGAGTCTCTCAGTTGTGACCTGGCAAATAATTTTCCTTGGATTTAATGCCATTAAAATCCAGGGCACTTACTTCTGGGTAAATATGCTTAGAAATTAAGGAAGGGATACTGTGTCCCCTAATCAGCATCTTTGGGGACATAGGATGCTTCAGGGTCCCAGATCCAAGGTCAGAAACAGAGCTCTAACTTCAGAGCTGCGGGTCCATGCACCAATCTCCCATCTGCCACGTTTGGCTCTAGCTGTTTCTCCGAGGTTGGAAAATCAGTCAGAGAACTGAGTAAAGGGGGATGGAAGGGGAGGAGACTGGGGCTGCTCCAGCTTTCTTCCCTGCTGCAGCTTCTCAGCTAGACTGCTATTTAGTTTTATTCAGTGTTTGTTGCATGCTGTGTTTTGATGTTTATATACTGCCCCCTTCTCATAGGCTTTGGGCTGTTTACAAGAGATTAAAACCAAGCCTGATTAAAATTTGACTAAAAAAGGCATATTAAATAAAACTAATCTGGGAATCTGGGAAGGCCTGTCAGAAGAGATACACCTTTAATTCACCGAATAATGCATCTCTCCATTCCATAGTTAGGGGCAAGCTCTGAGAATGTCCCCTGGGTACTTGACATTAATCTTATAGAAGCAAACTGCAGCAGATTATACCCAGGGGACTCTAGTGGGCAAGTGGGATATATGGGCGAAGTGGGAGGTGGAGACAGAGGTTGCCTGTGCACTCCTCCTGCATTGCACAGGATGGTCGTAAATCTCGGGGCCACAGGATGCAGTTAGCAGGACTGCCCTTTCAAGGTTTATTGTACCTTTACCACAGCCATTCCTGTACCTTTGTCCCATGGCAAAACAATGTTTAACTTGACAGCTGATGTTCCATCTATCCATTAACAACCTATACCAAAGATCCTTTTCATCTGGTTTTAAAATCAGGGCTATAAGTTTGTGCAAGTCAAGGAAAGCTTTTGATGACTGCATTGCTCCACATCTTTCACAGCATTTTATGGAAGACTAGATATTGTTGTCTTCCAGTCAGCACTGGACACCTGCTGAAGGCCCACAACACAACAGTGAGAGATGAGACTGCCAGAGTGGTTCTCCCTTTTCCTCGGCTCACCTGTCCCCAATGACGGTGGTGACAAGAAGAAGCCATGTAGATGTCACTGCCCCTTGCTTTCCACCTCTCGGGGAAACAAGTGGCCACAACGATGAGAAAGGGGATAAGGAGCAGAAGCAGCTGGTAGCAATGGTGTGGAGAAGGGAGGCTCACCAAGGCTGGGCACCCATTGAAGCTGTCTCAGGGCCCTCAAAACAAGCTGTTTCCTCTCATAACCCATGCCATTCCTTCCCACCACTTCTTAGTCTTTTTTCTTGCTACAGAAAGCCCATGAAGTCTAACTCTATTCGACAGAATAGCTACGTGATGCTTTCAGCTAGGTAGTGGTAGGAACCTTCTGTCCAGAAACTCCCTCAGTGAAATACACAACCCAAAACAAACTTTCCTGTATTTGGTTTCATGTTTTGAAGCCACTGTTCAAAGTTCCAAAGTAAAGGACAGATGGGGATGGGAGTGACCTTGGGTGTGCCTGTGAGAAAAAGAGAAGCAGGGTGGGAATGGGCGAGGGCGAGGGAGCGAGCAAAGGGGGCCTGGGGACAGTCACTGAGAGATGGCTCAGAATGAGAAGAAAGGCCTGAAGGAAGTTGCTGAGTGGGGAAAACCCTCAAACCAACGGTCAGGGAGGAAAACCCTCCTCACTGCCCATTGCTAATCTCCTCAACCTGCAAAGGAGGTGTGCTGAAAGAGCAAAGGAAACGTGGGGGGCACACAGACCCATGATGCGTGTTGTTTAGTAAGAAGCACGCGCAGGGACTGGGGGGCCTCGGAGCCAAAGAGGAGGGAGCACAGAGGACCACCCTACGGCTTTGCGGACACCGTGTTTGATGCCGTCTGGGTTACATAAAGTCTCCTGCTACATTTGTGCCTCTGAAGGTCACAAGTGCCTCCCTTACTAAGTGTTCAAGACCAGGGCATAGAGCCAGGATAGCTCCAGATGCTTATCCCTTCTGTGTGTCCCTTAGAGCACTGACTAAAGGGGGGGGGGGTGAAGGGGAGGAGACCAGGGCTGCTCCAGCTTTCTTCCCTTCCCAAGACCACCGGAAATTGCTCGACTTCCGTTTGCACTGAGTGTTTTGCTTTCCTTTTTGTTGCCCTACCCATGTGCAAGAGCCTTCAGTAGAAGGGCCACCACCCCACATGTCCTGCTGTCCTGCTGCCCTGCTGCCCTAGATCTGTCTGTGCCCTGCCCTCATGATAATTTCCAGTTACATTTTCCTATAGGAATCTAATGCCAAGGCTGCTCTAACCTAGAGTGCCTTCAATGTGGACCCAACGGCTATGATAACCAAACTCACTAACCCAGTAAAGCACAGAGGGCCTCAGTGTCCTGCCTTTCTTCAAACTCCTGGTGCAAAATCACCACAAATCGCCATAAGTATCCAGAGCAGGCATTAGAATCAGAGAGGCTTGCTTTTTATTTCTTCAGTTGCATCTGTATCGTTGGAGGGGCGCCTGGTTCAGTGGTGGCGCTCAGCCCCTCCAGGGCTGGTGGCAAGGCCAGCTCCTCATCCCTGCACCCTGCTTGCTCACTGGCCCCAGCCATGGCCCAGGCCATGGAAAGGGGCAGCTGTGGGCCATCTGCTCACTGGAGCATTCTGCCTGGCTAGCAGATGAGAGTGCAGATGAGGAAAAGGAAGAGGAAGAGCAGCAGGGAATGGGGATGGCACTGAGAAGGTGGATTGACTAAAGGAAGCGGTCCATGGGCTGCCAAAGACCTGGAGCTGGCCCAGCATGGCATCCTTGGGCAGGTGCTGGGGCCCCAGCAGGCACTGCTGATCAGACACCCACCCCTCCCCTGCACTTCCCTTGGAAAGCAGAGGGCATTGCTGGGAAGCAGCCACTTTCAGTTCCTACAATGCCACCCCTGACGTGGCACCACTTGGGGGCACTGCAGGACATCGAAGTGGCGTATGCCAGAGCAATGCCATGTGGGGAGCCTTTGGGACAACTAAAGTGCTGCTCAGCCTGCTGCTGCTGCCGCCTGCTACCGTGGCCTTGCTAAGGTGCTCTGAGCTCAAAGCCACTCAGTGTCACGGCAGAGCATGCCAGAGCTTCCAGGTTCAATACCTGGCAGCTCCTGTTGAAAGCTACAGGAAACAGGAAAAGGAAAGGCTTTCTCTGTGTTGACCCAGGAGCAGACAGTAGATGGTAAGGGGCCTCAGCTGCTTGTTAAGTAAGCTGCACAATCTGATCTCCAAAATGAATCAGCTTATCCCAAATTGGCACCAAATGTTGGTCAAGTTGCTAAGAAAAACCTACCAACCCTCTGGGGAAAGCAGGCAGTTAGCAAGTGGAAGCCAACAGCTTTATGGCTGAATAACCCAGGAAGATGGAGCAACAGCTCCTGAGACTTCAGCTATCCAGAGTTTTTCTTTCTTACTTGAGGGCTGGTGGCTGCACAGCTCATTTTTGCTTCAGTGGTAAAGATAGGCCCCCTGTGAGGATTGGATTCACACCTCTGCAGACATGCCCCTGGGAAGCAGAGGGGCTGGAGCTGAGTCAGATAAGGAGGGAGGAATGAGGTGCTACCAAGGTGTCAAATGTGAGGGAGCCAGAGATGGGGGAGACTTTCCCTGCCAGCTGATCTCTCAGGTGGAGGCCAGGCAGGGCTCTTGGAAACTGCGGGAAAGAAGGCTGCTAATGAGGAGGAGAAGTGGGTGGGAATCAGAGTTCCTGGGTTGAGATGTCAGATGAAAAGGAAGGCTTGGTGCACGATACTCCAGGGAAGACCAGACTTGAGGGTGGCGCTCAGTAGCATCCTGCACAGATGCTTTAATTTAGGAAATTAAGGGAAGCTTCCTGATCCGTTATTATGCAAAACTTGTGTGGAACTGTTACCTCTGTTGACTGCATGGAGAACTTGTCTGTGGCCCAAAGCAATAAAGTGTTTGACTGGAGTTACAAGTCTCCTGCTGGTCTTCTGAGGAAGAAAGAAGCACATCTGGAAGCTCCATCTACCACCATCCATCACTGACAGTCCTGGTGGCCACTGGTATTCCAGAGGTCCATGGGGGTAACACTCTTTACTGATCAGAGTGGTCAAGTTCAAGCAACTTAAGAGCAAACGGGATGTGTGTTGGGGCTGGTCAGGTAACTAACAATTTAAACACGGGCTGCATTGGCTCATTTATGGGCAGTACATCATCTGCCACATCACACGTACACCCCAACCCACTCGGTGGGATGTTCTGAGGCTGTACCCTATTACTAAGAAGTCATGTCAGTTACACCTCTTTAAAGTGCAAAATGCTTCAGACCACGTATTCCACACAGAAGAAGTCTCCCCTGGTTCTCATTTCTTGTTATGCTTGTGCTTTCTCTTCTCCATATTCTCCTCTTTCACACATCCGTGGTGATTCATCCTGTTGTCCTTTGAATGGGTGCTATCATTTGCTTTCTCCTCCGCTTGTCATGTGAAATGCTCTTCACCTCAAACCATGGTTCTGCATGACAGCCTGAAGACAACGCGTGGGGGTATTTACAAGAATGTAGAAACATGACTAAAGTACATCTTCAGATGATAAGCTGGTGGCATCAGGGTTCCCTGTCTGCCCATAACGTGCCTTTAATGAGCCTTTCCAGCAATCATGCAAAAAGATGGAAAGGAAAAGAACATTAATGAATGTGAAACGGTATCATGCAACTGCGCAGCATTAGATTCAGTATAAAACCTTATGCTTAGGCTTGGTTTGTCACGGTGTGGTGAGACAAACGCCTGCAAGAGCAATATTAGTCTTGCAGTGAGAAACCCAGCCTTACAGTTTAATAATGTTTTCACTAGCAACTCCTGCCATTAACTTTTGTTGATGTTGAATGTTTGCTCAAACCGAAATCTGAAATGTTGGTTGTGTGTGCAGTGGTAGTAATCTGTTTATTGACTTTGGGTGTGATCATACCTTCATTATCAAATAGGAATGAAGAGCAGCTCTCTGTCTCCCTGGCACCCACATGTATACCTGCCTGCCTGGCTGCAGGAAAAAGTGGGCGGTCTGCATCCCTCTGCCCTCCTGGCAGGTTGCAAACTTAAAGGCAGAGGAGCATCATCTGGTCCTGGGTGGGTTGGGGGTGTATTCCAGAGGTGGGGAGGGAAGGAGCAAGGTACCACCACCCTAGCACAAATCATAAGGAGAAAATGGGGGGAAGATGCAGCATCTTTTGCCAGGTGCGGGGAGGACAGAGACGGCTCTTGCCTCCATGCTCTTCCTTGGCTGAGCTGGGTGCTGTCAGCCAGTGTGGGGTGGTGATGAGAGAACTGGACTTGGGGATCCAGGAGATCTGGGTTCTAGTTCCTGCTCAGCCATAAAGCTCACTGGGAGACTTTGAGCCAGTCACACACTCTCTGCCTAACTTACTTCACAGGGTGGCCGCTGCTCTGAGGATAACACAGAACTAGGTGAGTCACCTTGGGTTCCCCACAAGGAGAAAAATGGCAGGATGCAATGTAATAATCATGCAATGTGGTAGTTGTGCAATGCAAAATGCAATGTAATAATCATCTTCCACATCTAGAGGGTTGCAATTGACCACATAGGATAGCACTTTTACACACAATTCAGAAAGTCTGAAGCATGTTTAGGCAGAAAAAGTCCTGCATCTCCCAGCATGCCCAGTGATCTGAGCTGGCTGAGTCATGCCAGGGTTGTAGGAACTTTTGGCCGAAACAGCACACGGCTGTGGCTGAAGCATCTCTGCAGCTTATGAGATGCTGTCTTGCAGGCAAAATGCTGTTGATATCAGTCATATTGTGCCCTACAGGGAAACCTATTTGAGAGGAAAGCTGGCATCACCCACAGTGAAACCAAACTGTGAAGAATGAAAGTACCATCTGTCTTGTAATCAGTGGCCTTTTCTCAGTAGAGTCCGGTTATTTTTCATGGGTCACGGATAATTAAGAGGACCAAAAATACGGGAAGGAGACAAATTGTTTTTCAGATCTTCTTTTTATCTTCACAACCACCTTGTGTACTGGGTCATCTCGAGAGTTTCCCAGAACTACCTCGGAAAATGGGATGGTCGAGCAACGATTTCAGCTCTAAAGATGGAAGAGAAACTCATTCCAGGCACAGACCTGGCACAATAGCCAGAAGCAGCGAAGTCAGGGGCTTGTGGTTCTCCAATGCACACCTGATCTCCTGCCTTGCGTATTTTGTTAGATGGGCTTTTTGTCCATCCCACAGGAGTATTTCAGAGGGGGAGAAAGCACTAGAATACCTTGTATGTTGGCATCCCCAGTTTCCTGCCCTTCATGCCCACTGGAATGCTTCGCTTCCCACCTGTTTGAGGTTGCTTCTGCAGAGAAGCTGTCATAATTATAATTTTTACTTTTATTATAGTTCTATCCAGTCTTTTTTCCTTTCAAGGAATTCAAAGCAGCTTGCATAATTCCCTTCCTGCTCTCAATCTTACCCTCACAACAACGGCCCTGCGAGGTAGGCAGGGCTGAGAGTCTGTGACCAGCAAACTCCATGGCTGAGTGGGGAACCCAGATCGCCTGAATCCCAGTTCTGTGCTCTTAACCACTACACCACACTTAGTTTTCCACACCAGCTCTGAGGAAGAGTGGAGGAGGGTTGGAGCTCCGATTCTCAGCTCCAAGGTTGAAATGCTGGCTCTGACCTTGGATCCGGGAATATAAAATAGCCTATGAAGCCTCAGAAGCTGCCTAGGGGCCATAGCATTACCCCCTCTTACACATTTTTATGTGAACATAGCCCCTTCTGAACTTTTGCATCCATACATGAACTGAAATGCAGGTCTTTTGAACTTTTTCACACCTTCAAATTTTGTAAAGGATTTTGTTCTCCAATCCAAAACTGATTGCAAAAATGTGCACATGAAATCACATGCAATGAGTTTATTGGGCCAAATTTGCATGTCAAAGTATGTGTACTGGGAGAAATGCACAATAAGAGTATTTACAGTTTTTTTGTGCAAACTTTGAAAAGGGACTTCTTAAACTGATATGGAAATGTGATATGCCAAGTTTAAATACAGAAAAATGAGAAACTGAGAGAAACTGAAATTGGCAGGCTTTCTTTGAAGCTCTGAACTCTAAGGGGGGGGGGGTTCAAATCAATTGATTAGTATCAAATACTAATACTACCAGTCACAAACATATTATGCAGTTCTGTCAATTTGATGGTAAGAAAAGGTGTGAGTGCTAAGAAAAAGATCGAGGAAATGGAGGAAAAGGACAGGAAGTTATGAATGGGCATGTGTCATGGGCTGGACTCCTTGCAAAATTCCCAGAATGAGGCAGGGCAGCTATAGAATGGAGCCTCTATCGGGAAGCTACGCTCCTGCATTTCTGTACTATACAAAGCTTGTGGCACCTTGAAGACTGACACATTTATTGCAGCATGGGTTTTTGTAGACCAGAACATATTTCATCAGAACGTGGATGGAAGCTTCCAGTTGGAAGGAGGCATAGAACCAGCCTTGGAGCAAATGGTGGTGTCGTTCATCTTTGCTTCCCCCTTTCACTTGCACTGCTCTCAAATTAAATTTAAATTTAATTTAATTAAAACATTTATATGCCGTCCTTTGCAGCAGCCTCAGGACAGCTTACAGAAGATAAAAATAACAATATAAATAACAGTACAGTACTATAAATATCATTAAAACATTTCACAATAAAACAAATCAACAACAATATATCATTTCATAACTAAAGAAAAGAAAGAGAAAAGGAAATAAAAGGAAAAAACTGCCTTTTCTTGCATTTCTAGACGATCTGGGTTCTAGTCCCTGCTCAGCCATGGAGCCAACTGGGTGACTTTGGGCCAGTCACAGCCTCTCAGCCCAGCCTACCTCACAGGGTTGTTGTTGTGGGGATAAGATGGAGGAGGAGAATAATGTAAGCTGCCTTGACCCCTTTGTAGGAAAAAGGCAGGATATAAATTGAAAAATAAAAATAAATAAATAAATAAATTAAGAGCCAATATGGTATAGCAATCAGACTACTGGCCTGGGACTCAGGTTATCTGGTTTCTAGTCGCATTCAGGCCTAAAGCTGACTGGGTAACTTCAGGTCAATCATGGACTCTCAGCCTACCAACCTCATGGGATTCATGAGAGGATAAAAAGGAGGCCTTACATAAGCCATTTAGAGTTCCTCACAAAAGGGAAAAAAATGGGGAATCATAGCACATTTTATTTTACTCTTTTGAACATTCAGTACTCTGATGCACAATTTTCACACACAATTTGGCTACACACAGTTTGGATCAGAATCACTTCTGCATGCATCATTTGTTTCATGAGCAAGGAGGGGGTAACTTTGTCACCCTCCTCCTCCTCCTCCTCTGTCGTCGTCATCATCATCATCTGTAATACTGGCCACATGCTACTTTATAGGATGGCCATGTATCCTCTTTTACAGAAGGCTATCCTCTATTTGAAGGGCTGCCAGAGGATGGTCCTCGGTTTTGATAGCATCCTTTATTGGAGATGCTGCCCTGTCCAAGGTTAGTTTGGACAGAACCATCAAAAGGGCCAGCAACCAGGGCCTGAACTGGCCCAGCGGCCTGGGCAAGGCAGGTCACCTGCTCACAGTCTTCCACACAAAGGTAAAATGTACTGTATTACTATTTAAATTCTTACAATAATTTTAAAATTTGCATCTGTGCCTATCAGTTAGCATATACATGTTTAATACAGATTGGTGTCCTTCTTTGCCTTCCTTTTCAATGCTTTGTGAATGGCCACTCTTCTACTAAAACCAGTAAAAATGAAACCTTAGTGCCATGTCTGCTTTAGCTGTTGATTAGCGAGCACTCCTGGCAATTGCGAGGCACCCATGCTGCTGCAAGGAGGACACATTCCTCATCCATGCTCTGATATAGCCAGGTATTTTATATCTCGTCCTGTGATTTGGATTTTTAAAAAAACGTCCTCTTTGCACAGATTACTGAGCAGCTGATGTGGTGTGGTGGTTGGAGGGTTTGACTGGGACTTGAGAGATGCAAGTTCTGGACTCTGCTCAACCATGATGTTCACTGGCAACTTTGGGCCAGTCAATCTCAGCCTACCCCACCTTGCAGGGTTGTTGTTGTGATTATAACATGGTGTGAAGAAGGACTTTGTAATTTATCTTGGCTTTCTTGCAGGAGGAAAAAGGCAGATATAAATGCATTATAATCAACAACAGCAGCATCAACAACAACAATCTCACAATCAGCTCTGTGGATTCCTAATAATTGTAAAACAGCTATCTGTCACAGGAAAAAGGGGAGGCCAGGACCAAGCAATCAGGGGAAGGGAACCTGTTGGGTTACAATTCCTATCACCCCTGAGCATTGGCTATGAGGATCCAAGTGGTCTGGGTCCCTATTGGGTCATAAAGCTCACTTTATGGTCCCTAAAAGTTAAAGGTTTCTCCTTGACATTAAGTCCAGTCATGCCTGACTCTAGGGGGCGGTGCTCATCTCCGTTTCCTAGCCGAGGGAACCAGTGTTTGTCCGCAGACAGTCTCCGTGGTCATGTGGCTGGCATGACTAAACACCGAAGTGCACGGAACGCTGTTACCTTCCCACCGAAGTGGTGCCTTTTTATCTATTTGCATTTGCATGCTTTCAAACTGCAAGGTTGGCAGGAGCTGGGACAGAGCAATGGGAACTCACCCGTTGTGCAGATTCAAACCGGCAACCTTTCGATCAACCAGCACAGCAGCACAGCAATTTAAACCACAACACCACCTGCAGTCCCTTTATGGTCCCTATTGGGCCATAATGCTCACCGGGTGACTTTGGACCAGTCACTCACTGACAGTGTAAACTAACTCACAGGGCTGTTGTTGTGAGCATAAAATGGAAAGAGAATAATCTAAGCCACCTCTAAGTCACCTTGCAAGAGGAAAAAAGGCAAGTTATAAATGGAAGTAATTAAAAATAAGAATAATCTGACGTCTGATGACATCTGGAGCCCAACAACACCTGGACTCTGGCAACATCTGGAGGGCTGCAGGTTCCCCACCCACGTTCTAGAAAACTGCCTGTTCTCCACTAGTGGTCCACAGCAGGCTGCATGAATGGTATGCCTGACTGCTTCTGGCTGGGTTCCCACAGTCTTCCCCAGCCAGGTGTCCTCAGTCATTCGTAATCTGGTGCCTTCCAGCTGCACTGGGCTTCGGCTTCCCTCAGCATAGCCAGTGGTCAGGAATGCCAGGAGCCAAAGACCAAAGCATCTGCTCTGGAAGGCACCAGATTGTCAATGACTGGGGACAGAGGCTTAGCTGAGACTTACCAGTTCAACCGTGACAAACAGGCTTAGCTAGATACAATACATTTCAGTATCCCTGAGTAATTTTAATTGACTATCTGCTAGTTCTTGGTTTTTATGACTTTTATCTGTTTCTGTGCTATTCATTACTTTGTGTTGTATTGTATTTTTTTAAAAAATGTATAATAGAACTTTTGAAATGCCCTATATACACCAGATACCACTTGTATTCAGAATCACATGCTCCATATTTCTATCACACTGCTTCACATACGTTGTTTCAGTAAATCTTTACAATTCTTTCAGCTTGGTGGATGCTTCTTATCCTTGTATGTAATGTTGTGCAGCGCGGGTACAGAGCTACAAGTCTGGAGAGCAAACCAGGCACCCTTTCGCATTCATAAAGCTGGAGAGGTGCTCCCCCATGGCTTAATTACCATCAGTAGGAGCTTTAAGCTAGAACATGCTTGTATTTTGGCTTTGGCCCTGCCCACTGCTGCAATGCACTCTCAAGAGCCTCTCCAAAGTGGACTTCAGACCTCAATCTGGAAGAATTTTGCACCCTCATGGAAAAGGGAAGGCAGGGCTGAGCATTCTCATGTCCAGCTCACTGCAGAAGCCCATCTGTAAGGGCTGTCACAGCCTGCGGCATTCTTGGGTCACAGAGGAAGAATCCAAAGACCAGTCCTGCTCTCACAGCTTTGTTGTTGCTCTTCTGTGCAGCAGTAAGCACTGGTGCCATTAGGGCAAGATTTGCGGGCAGAGGTCCGAGATCCCATTCCAAAGAATGAGCAAGAGATCTCCCAAACACTGAAGGACTGGCTTACTGCATTTGGAAGTCAAGTGAAGTAACTTTCATTACTGTCTCAAGAGCCTCATGCAAACTCATGCACCGCCCTGCATAGGACCATTCAGTTCAGAGTCCAAAATTACTTCATCACACCCCTGGCAGGAATAGCTTACCTAGGGTGGTAAAACAGCTTGAGGGGAAAATCTGACCCTCTGGGCCCAAAGGGGGACAGAATACCAAAAATATGCCAGGCCGAAAAGCTCCTGCTGGCCCTCTTCCTTTGGGAAGAAATCATAGCAGAGCAGTGTACATCTATGATACAGCTATGCTGACTTTGTAGCAGAGAAAGGGAATCCCTAGAAACTATTGATACAGTAAACTGACAAATTCCTTTTTGGAACTTGGAAGGACTTTGGAAAGCAAGAGAGAAGGAAGGGACTTTTGCCTCCATTTTCAGAGGTCATGTCTACAAGGGGCAAAGGAGCACTTTGTGTTTAACTGTACATCATTGCCATGTTAAGGACAGACAGAAAACTGTCAGGGGCTACAGGGTTAGCTAGTCTGCAAAGGAAAATGTCCAGTTCTTGGTTGAGTAGCGCTCTCTGGTGGTGCATCTATGGGAAAATTAAGCGCACCAATGGCATCACTTAGATTATTTATAGGAATTTACACTGGCTTTGATATATTAAATTAAGTTTTGATATTTATTTAATAAAAACAATTAAATACAATTTTATTTTTAAATTTTAAAAAATAAAATTTAAAAATTAACAAAAATTAATTTAAAAATTAATTAATTTTATTTGACTATGCATATGATATTTTATCCTGTTTGTTTATATTATAATTGTATCATTTTATTTATGTTACTTAATAGTACTTTTATTGTAATGGCTGCCCAGAGAGCACGATATTGGGGCGGCTTCCAAACAAATTCAGTAAACAAACAAACAAATAAAGTGGTTTTTTTTTAAATCAAAAGGAAAAACATGAGCGCCACCAACCTGCAATATTCTCCTCAGTAATGTGTGATTGAGGAAAGGGTTCTGGAATAACAATTGCCTTTGTGCCATTTTGATGCCCCTGTAAGTAAACATAGAAAACAAGAATGTACGAAGCTTCCATATACAGAGACTGATTCTGGGCATAGAGCCCAGTATGCAGGACATTGTCTGGCAGCAGCTCTCCAGGGTTTCAGACAGGATGATCTTCTCTCCCTTCCTGGAGATGCTGGGATCAAATCCAGGGCACTTCTGCGTGCAAACCACATCCTCTACCACTGGGCTATCACCCCTCTTCAGGTGGCAACCAAGAAGGCAGGGGGAGGCTGGAGAGGATGGGGGCGGAGGAGTGCCAATCTTGGCAGAGAGCTGAGAAACTGTCTCCCTTAATGCACAGTTTGGGCTTCAACTGGTCAGCACCAGGGCTGCCACTTTCCAGCCAGCTGCTGCAGCTGTGCCTTTGACAGCTGGAGATACAATCCATGTGGTAAAGAGCTTCTCCAGCTGATTTTGGCACATCAGGCCACCATCCAGAGCACAACCAGAGGCCATGCAAGGGTTTTTTGCCTCGCCAATTTACAGTCCTAGTTCAAACTGGACGCATCAAGTGGGTTTCTATGCCTGAGAGCCTGACTACACATGCCAACTGTGTGGCTAGCAGCCCCATTGCAGATTTTCTTTATTAAAAAATCTAAGTTAGGAGGAGGTGATTTCTTTCAGACTGCAGCACACAGGCAGGTGAAGTTAAATCCTTCTCTCTCCGGCTGTGATACTGACAAAATCACACGCACACGCACTCTGCTATTAAGGGCAGAGAAGATGCTCCTTCTGTCACCAACCTCCCTCTTAGCAGCCAGGGATCTGCTCATGCTGCATCCCCTTACCCATGGCAGGGGTCTAGGGAGGGCAATTCTACACAGGGGTCCAAAGCGGAGGATCATATACTGGAAACTTCATTTTCCCATCAGCTGCATGTAACAGACTACTAGCTCAGTGAGTATACACAGAAGCAGTTTGAGAACTGAATAGCAATTTAAAAATACAGAGTCTTTGTACTATTATATAACCTGACCCGGAGCACAGTCAATGTGACACTATCATGGAAATCTTATGCCTTTAAAAGCTGCCTTAAGTGCAGAATAAACAGCATTTTTATCATTTGTTCACTGGCATAGTTCCAGATCTTTTCCCATACTACTCTCAAATGAGCAAGACCAGGATGAAGACTACAACCTAGAATGAGGACATTCTAGAGAGGAGAACCTGGAATGAAACAATGTTCTAGATGGAGGAAGGGGAAAGGGACATAGGGGTAATTTCCCCAGTCCTGAGGGGAAAATATGTTACATCTTGACAGGTGCAGTATGGTACTGTCCCAGCAACAATTGGTTGCAATCAAATAAGAGTCAAGAACAACCACTGCTTCTTCCCAGATGGCTTTTAATAGATTCTTCTGCCCTCTGCATTCAAGGAGCAGCTGGTATTTTCCACTGCTTCGGAGACTCACTTTTGTACTGAAAGGAACAGAGGAAAAGGCCAACTAGTTCTTTGTTTCTCTTCCCTTTGTAACCAGCTGCAAGCCATCTTAGGCTGAGGCAGGGGAGCTTAGAGAAGGAGATATCTTCTATCAGCAGTTCCTAGACCATGGAATGGGGCAGATGGGGACACCTATTTCTGTAAAAGTGTTCGAGGGAATACAATGTATGTCCCTAATTTGCCTCCATAAAACTACACACAAGCCTCAGAATTCAACACAAAAAGAAAGAGAGAAATAGTCTGACAAGCAGCCACAAAAGGGGATCACAGCATTTTATTGGGATACCAACTGGTATAATGAGTGTTCAGGGATGACCCTATATTAGGTGGGGGCAGGTGCGGCAAATCCAGAACAGTCCTCCATCTTTCTGCCATTTCAGTGCCTTGGAGAACAAAGGGGTGTCTGAAGTACACCCTCTCTTGCACTCTGTAAATTAGCTTGCTGCCCCCCAGGAGTGATGGGGAACCCTGTTACATTATTGAAGTAAGACTCAACTACCCGTCCAGTTGGCTTCTGTCCATGGAATGGAAGGACACGCTCTTGTGGTTTGCCTCAGCAAAAAGTCTTTGGCCAGCACTGCTAGTGTTGCTCTGCCACTTTTTGTGAGATCCATTTAGAGAGTTTTTCATATTAAGCAGTATAAACATCTCATCATCACAGAATACAAAGAAATTTAATAAAAGTTGTCAAACCACTTCTCTCTTCAGCCTTTCAGATTTTGCCCTGCTGTCAAGCTACATTAATGGCATATCAGCACTGTTAGTAGGAAGAAAGTGGCAATCCTGTTCCTTAAACATTGCTAGCAAGAATTTGCACCACCCTTGTGCCCAGATCACTATTCTTCTCCCAGCTCCATACTCATGTGATATGTGTATTAGCTGGTCTTTGACACATGTTGGTGATATACATTTGTAATATGCAAAGGCCTAAAGATAAATAAGGCACAAGAGCTCTCACCTATACTTTACAAATGTTTTCTGGTCTAAAATTGTTTTTTATTCTTCCTCGGTGACCAGGTGAGTGACTATTGACTAATCTACAGCAAGCCTGTCCAGAATGGAACAGGGTTTCCATGTTTACACAGTTTAGGTATCTGTGTGGCTCTTTGCGCTTAAACACTATTTTTACTGACTGTAATGATTTTCCAACCCTAATTTCTGCTGCTGAGTTCCTCTTACAATTAACCTCAGAATCAGACAAAAACCACGTACTCCCTGGCAGACGTCTTCTGGCTTACTTTCCCTCAGTTACTCAACCCTGTCATAATCTCCACTGCTATGCTTCCTCTTTTTTATTTTTCAAATTGTAATTCCCCAGAGACTATTATTTAGAAAGGAAAGATCTATCAGGCAATCAGTTGTGCCATGCCCACAAATATTGTAACTTATTACTGACGTATTATATGGCATTAACTTGTGATTTTGTCATAGCTGTGTGTGCAACCTTTAAAAGAAAAGAAATCTGTTCTAAACCTCCATCCGAAGGTTGTTGCATTAAGAAATAGTATCCGTTTCTGTATAAATAAAGCAGGGAGAAACTGAGTATTGGTAATATTATTCCTGCTATTTTTGATACTGAGGCCACTGATGCTGTCTCCTGTGTAGTTAAAAATGGCATGGCCCACCCATAAGAGAAAGATCAGCAAGTGGGAGTCTATAGCCCACAGGGCTTGTAGAAGTAAAAAAGAACTTTGTGGGGCAGCCTAAGATGAAAGGGAAAGCCTCACAAACAGCCCACTAGTGAGAACTGAGAGTGCAAAGGGGCTAAAGACTGTAAGGAAAGGAGTAGAAAACTTGATCAGGAGAAGCAGAATAAAGCAGAGCAGGTGGAAGCCTGAAGCATGTAGTCTTCTGTGTCTGTATACTAATACCCAAAGCATGGGAAACAAACAGCATGAAACTGAACTCTTAATAGCTTGCATAGAATTGCAGGAATGGCATCACAAGGGCTAAAGCTAGGAATGAACTGAGGCTAGTGAGGGATGCTAAAAGCAACAAAAAAGCCTTCTTTGACAGAGGAAAGAAATGGGGGTTCAACTATTCAATGTGGATGGCAAAATGATAACACATGACAAAGAAAAGGCTAGTGCTCAGTTCCTACTTTGGATATGCAATGGTTGGTTAAATTTTTCCAGAAAAGTTTGTATTCTATAGCCACCAGGTGGCACTAGGCAAATATTGATAAGTTGATCAAAGGGAGGAGGGGGCTGTATTTTTGCATCTTTGCTGGGAATCATATTAAGTTGTACTCCTGTCAAAAGTAGTGCCTGAATCACCTGTGACAAGCACACCTGAACAACCTGATTGAGGAAATCAGTGTGACTGTTTTTGACAGACAGTTAGGCAGAACAGAACCATAGCAGATCTTGGCTATCTGGTAATTAGTTTTGAGAACACATCCTTCAACGTGTCATAAAGAAGCCACTGATCCTCTGATGTAACATTTACAAACTGCAGGCCTGATTGCTAAGGAAGCCCTAAAAACCATACTATTAAATGCATCCACCCTGTTTGTAGGTGATAAGAAAATCTGGGGGTTCTAGAACTCAGCCAGGGTTTAGTTTCCTCTGTAACAGATCGCTGGAAGGAACTTTGTGACATCTTTGCAATAAATAGCTTTTATATATATATATATATATATATATATATATATATATATGTATGTATAAAACTTTTATATAATATCTAAGCTTATGAACTGATCATGAGTCAGGGGTCACAGCATTATCTTTCCAACAAATTCCTGTTCCCCATCAGATGTGTAGGGGAACCTGTAGTACCATAGATATTTCTACAGAAAGCAGAGTCGCCTGTCTGTCTCCTTTTCAGACCCAGTTCCAGCACAGACAAATGTTATCAATTCTTGAGATTACAAGTTGACATTTAGATAGAAACTCAAAATCTAAATGCATTTTCTAGAACACCTTTACTTAGATAGAATGCAGTTAACTTCATTTATTTCCCAATTTCACCTTTGGGTAGAAAGTTACCCAGATTAGAGCAAAGGTGGCCAGTGTCAGGATGAAGTAAGCCATAACTCAGAATATGGCCACAAAAAAAACCTGAAAGTGATAGGTACCATTTTAGACTCTTAAGATGAGTTTCCTGATCTGATCAGGACATCATGTTGCCAGTCTTGTTTCTCAGGTACACCCTTAGCTGATGGATGTCTGCTTGTCCCTTGTCTTAATCCATTCAACCCTTCTGTTTCCACCCCCGGTACCTTTTGCAAACTGCCTAATAATCCCCCTTCTTCCAAACTGCATACCTGACTATGATATTGTAAAAGTCCCTTGCACAGCACATTTCCTTATGGTCAGCTTCGGTTGGCTACCTTTGCATGTACATTTCCTGTTAGTCTGAATGAACTATAATGTTCTTTTGATAGTACACTCCCAGTGTACCTGTGTCTTGACAGCAGAAAAATCATGTACTCAGAAGCAGGAGGTGTGCAAGTACACCTGAGTGGCAGCTCTGTCTTTCACTGAGTTTGTAAATTTGGGCATATCTTAAATACTTTCATAGAATCATAGAATAGCAGAGTTGGAAGGGTCCAAGAAGGCCATTGGGTCCAACCCCCTGCCATTGCAGGACACCAGTCACAGCAACCCACTCAGGTGACTGTCCAGTTTTGCCTTGAATGTCTCTAGCGTGGGAGAGCCCACCACCTCTCTAGACAATTTGTTTCACTGTTGTATTGGTCTGACAGTAAGGAAACTTTTCTAGCCTGAACCTGGGTTGTTGCCACTTGACTTGATTGTTCTGTGTCCTACACTCTGGTATCAGGGAGAAGAGATCTTGACCTTCCTCTTTGTGACAGCGTTTGAGGTACTTATAGAAGGATATCATGTCCCCTCTCCTCTTCTCAAGGCTGAGCATGCCTGGTTGTTCTCTTAGTCTCTCCTCATAGGGCAGTGTTTCCAACTCCTGGATATTTTTCGTTGCCCTTCTCTGGATTCTTTCCAATGTTTCTGAATCTTTCTTAAATCTTGGTGCCCAGAACTGGACACAGTATTCCAGATGGAGCCTGACTAGTGAGGAGTATTGGGGAACTACTACTTCTCATGATGTGGAAGTAATACTTCTGTTAATGCATCCCAAAATGGCATTTGCCCTTTTTGTGGCTGTATCACATTATTGGCTCATATTTACCCTGTTGTCTACAATAACTCCAAGGACTTTTTCAGTTTTGTTGAGCCAAATATTCCCCATCTTATAGCAATGCATTTGGTTTCTTTTTCCTAGGTGGAGGACTTGGCATTTGTCCAGAAATGAATCTCATTTCAGCCCAGCATTTAAATTTATGAAGATCTTCATTCTGTTTTCAAAGGTGTTCACTATTCCACCCGGTTTTGTATCCTCCCAAGTCTCTGCACAACGTTGCCTCTCAAGTCTTTGAACAATGTGAAATAACACTTATTGACTCTTGGTTGTACGTTAAATAGCCTCTAACTACTAAAGGACATAATCTTTTTCTCAGTAGACTTCACAATTTCATTTCTGGCAAAATTCCTGAATTATATTGTTTTTGCATCAGGTTTTTTGCTTATCTTGACCAGTGTTTCCCTCCCAAACTTAGCTAATTACATATTTCCTGGTCAGATTTTATGTACCATGCTATTATTATTATTACATTTCTACCCTACCTTTGTTCCTGCTGCAAGGAATCCAGGGCAGCTTGCAAAGTCCTCCTCCTCTCCATTTACCCTCATAACAGCCCTATGAGGCAGGCTAGGTTGAGTAGCTGTGGCTGGCCCAAAGTCACCCAGTGAGCTCAATGACTCAGTGAGGATTAGAATTTGGATCTCCTGAGTCTCCATCCTGTGCTCTTAACCACTACCACACTACCACTCATATCCATATCTGATTTTGCATGCTCTGTTTGGTAACTTTCCTTCATTTAAACCACAGGATCCTTTCACCCCAAATTGGGTGTCATTGTATGATTTCATGTGACACTAATTTCTTACTACATACACCAATGATATTTGTGCCCTCCCCTTGTCTGGTGGCAAGAAGAAAGATGAGTTGTCTCCACCTATCACCTATGGCTTCCTAGCACCAGCAAGTTATAGGATATTTTTTTACTTTTGTCAAGTCTGTTACCTCAGGGCACCCACATGGATACCTCCCATTACCTAACACTACACAGCTCATTTGGATGTGGCCCTCCTCTTAGTTGCAGATTTAGAGTTTGAATACAATTAAGCCAAAGAGAGGTGACATTTGGGGGCTGAGTCATTTCTGGATCAGGCTCTGGAGTTCTGAGCAAAGAGTAATTCCTAAACAAAGACAGACTTTTGTTAGTTGTCCCGAAAACTATCCCCTCACAAACCTACAAATTATTTAAGTTAAGATAGGGGAAAGTATGTCAACAGCATTTATAAGGAAAATGATAGATGTATTTTCAGAGCATAGATAATCCAATTTATATGGTGTAAAGTCAGTGGATGCTCATGTGATTAGGAGAACACAGGAAGAACCATGAAGGATGAAACTGTCTAGCCCAGCATTCTTCTCACAAGTGATGAACTTGAAGCCTACAAATAGCCCCCATCTCCTGCCCAAGTTCCCCAGCAAGTGGTGTAACATAGGCACACTGCCTCTGAAACTGGAGGTGGCATATTACTATCAGGACTAGTATGTATGCATGCATGCATGTATGCATGTACTTAATTTTTGTACTGCCTAATAGACAACAGTCTCTGGGCAATTAACAAAGTTAAGAAAAAAATCCAAACACACAAGATAAAATCAACTTAAAACAACAAAGCCACAATAGCAATGAGAAGTGAATTGGCACAGAAGCATAGCCGTGGTGCAGAGTAAAACACAATATTAAAAAACTAAACCCTTATTTAAAATTAGTATCTGTGAATAGGCTTCTTCTCCATCAATGAGTCCAGCCCTCTCTGAAAGCCACCTCCAAATCGGTATCCGTCTCTACATTTTGTGGTGGCAAATTCTGTTGTCTAAGTGCTGTGTAAAGTACTTTCTTTTATGTGTGTTAAATTTCCCACCAGGGTGGGTCCTCTTAAGAGGCACAGGAGTAGGAGAAAAGGTTTTCAGTGGTGCTACTCCTAAAGGCTATATGTTACCCCCAGTCGGCGTGAGCGTCCAAGTGGTGGAAGCAGAGCAGAAGGACGCTCTTGTGCTTGTGTCTAACTGTGGCCTTCCCACAGTTGGCCACTGGAGGAAGTGGAATACTGGACAAGATTCGGGTTGCTTCTGCATGGACCTTCTTAGGCTCCTGTGTGCTCAGGTACTAAGAAATAAAGAGATGGGCTTGCATCCCTTCTTTTCCAGCTGCTGTTCTCCTTAAAGAGCTGCAACAAGTATGCAACACGTTCCTGTATTTTCTTAACTGACATTCATTCCCATTGAACACAGTGGGGCAGTGACCTAAGTCTCCCTTCCTCCCTCCCTCCCTAAAGAGGTTGTTTGTGGCAGAAGAATCAAGGAAACTCAAATGCCCCCAGCCTGATGGGGATGAACTGACCGGCATGGAGAAAGCTATCGGAAATATTTCAGGTCTGGTGCTGCTCATGGGACTGTCCCAAGTGGAGAAAGCAGTAAATAAAAGCCAACCACAGATAATTTAAGAATTTGGAAAGTATTATTAAGCCCTGCCTCACATCCTGACAGTAAGAAATCTTTAGTGACAGATTTTAGGCTGCCATCTTCTGATACACCCTTGGGGGAGAATGTCATGGGACACTTCCAAGAAAACCCTGCAAGAGGCTGTACTGTCAGTTTCCTTTAGGTGTGTGTGGGGGAGAAAGAGACTTGTATTGGTTTTGTGTTTATTTTATTTATCAACTAACCCATGAACCTGACTTTGCAGGAGTTGGAGTAGCCCTTTGCTTGATGCTTCAGGACAAATAACACTGCCAATCCTCACTATGACAACTACCTACAACTACTTACTACTACTCTTATAGCTTACTTACTACTCTTACTTCCCTTATACAAATCTTTGGTGTGACTGTGCTTGGAATATCGTATTCAATTCTGGTCATCGTACCTAAAAAAGGACATAACTGAGTTGGGAAAAATACAGAGAAGGGTAACAAATAGAATCTGGGGGCTGAAGCAGCTCCCCTATGCGGATTGGCTGCAACAACTGGAATTGTTCAGCTTAAAAAGAGCCAAGGAAGGAAGGAGATGATAGAGATGTTTAAAATGATGCATGGTGTGGAGAAACTAGAGGGGGAAACATTTTTCTCCCTCTCCCACACTTGACCCCAAAGAGGTTATCCTATGAAGCTGATTGGTGGGAGGTGTAGGGCAGATAAAAGGAAGGACTTCTTTATAAAGCATATAATTAAACTATGGAATGTGTTGCCAAGGGATGTGGGGATGGCCACATCTGGATGGCTTTAAAGGGGGATTGCAGATTCATGAGAGAGGAGTGGGTACTAGCTTTGCTGATTGTATGCGACCTCCCTTGTCAGAGGTGCCTTGTCTGCATACACCAGCTGCTGAGAAGCTCGGGCAGAAGAAAATCTTGCATCCATCCTGCTTGAGGGATCCTGTGGGCAGCTAGTTTGTCACTGTTTGTATGGAGTGCTGCACTAGATGAACTTTTGGTCTAATCCAGAATGGATTGTCTGACATTCTTTAACTTACAGAGCTGTCAAAACAGAACACTTTGTCCAAGACTGAGTGAAGCAAAGCCTGCTGGCATTCCAAGGGAGGGCTTCTATTCCATTATTCTCCCAAGTGGGGGGGCTGCCCCACACCATGAATGAAGCTAACATATAACTCTCTCTGGGCCAACTAATCATGCTTTCAAACTGTATAGACTATATATTGATTAGGAAAGTCTTTCCTTAGGGGCTGAGGATGTCACTGCAAACTTCAACCACATGACCATATTTACATTGAAAAATGGAGCTGTATTAACTGACTCAGGCTCCTCACAAGAGGAAAAAAGGCATGAAATAAATAGAATGCAATGTAATAATAATATTGATGCCTTGAAAGAACAAAATTATCCTGGGCTGCTCACCCATAGGTTATCCTTAGAAAACATACCAAGTTTTAAGTGACTAGGTTCCACAGTTTTGGCACTATGGTGCTGAAAGATGAACAGACATCCTCCTGTACTATTATACAAAGGTTCTTCAAAAAGTTTCTGCATGGGTTCCAAGAAAGCTTGGGCAGTTATAAATGTATTAGTCTTTTAAGGTGTCACAGGACACTTTTTTTAAAAGTCTTATTTGTTTTAAGAAAAGGCAATAGAGGAAAAAAAGGAGTCTGTAAGAAGAAAAAGAAGGGAAAAGAGGGGGGAGCAAAGGGTCATTGTAAGGATTTAACAAGCAACTCCTCATTTAAGCACATTTATGATGGACAAAAGTCTCGATCAACCACCACTTTCTCACCCATTCAATTTTCAATCATTATATTTATGGTTGTAAATCTCAACATTGTTTAGATAGTAATCACAGACTTTTGTATAAATTACGTTTTCCTTAACCATTTTTAAATGGTTCAAAGCAGTTCTTCCATCTTTGAGAAAATTTTTTAACTGGTCTTCTGTCAGTTTTGCCTTTGCTACATACTTGGCGAGGTTGTTTTTCCAGTCTTCAACAGCTAAGGTATCTTCTGCTTTCCACTTTGAGGGAATTATCACTCTTGCTGCAGTATATATTTGTATAGTTCTGACATAACCATAACCATTGGAATAGTCTCTGGGACAATATTCAGTAACATGTTCTTGGTGTTGATTGGAAAGTCAGTTTTGAATATTTTTGCATATCAGCTTGTACCTGCTTCCCGATTTTGGGAAGAGTACGTCCCACCACTTGCCTATTGGATCCTTGCCCGTCTTGGTTAATAAATAACTCCAAGCACGGGATTGGGACCTGGATCTTGGAAGTGGTTAACGCTTCTCTGAGGGAGGGTCGAGTGCCTGCCCCTTTAAAGGAGGCGGTAATACGACCGGTCCTGAAGAAAGCGTCACTGGATCCAGAGATGGCCACTAACTATAGACCTGTGGCCAACATCCCGTTTCTGGGCAAGGTGTTGGAGCGAGTGGTGGCGGGACAACTCCAAGCACTCTTGGATGAAACTGATTATCTGGATCCTTTTCAGTCCGGCTTCAGACCTGGGTACAGTACTGAATCTGCCTTGGTCACCCTGTACGACGACCTGTGCAGGGAGAAGGACAGGGGGAGTACATCCCTGTTGGTTCTTCTGGACCTCTCGGCGGCTTTCGATACCATCGACCATGGTATCCTTCTGGATAGACTTGCGGGATTGGGGGTTGGAGGCACTGCTTTGCAGTGGTTCCGCTCCTATCTCAACGGTCGATTCCAGAAGGTAGTGCTGGGGGACCATGTCTCTACGTCATGGCAGCTATGCCATGGAGTACCACAGGGCTCCATTCTATCCCCTCTGCTATTTAACATCTATATGAAACCGCTGGGAGAGGTCATCAGGAGGTGTGGGCTGCGGAATCATCAATACGCTGATGATACCCAGCTTTACCTCTCGTTCTCCACTAATCCAGGTGAGGCAGTGGCTGTGCTGAACCGGTGCTTGGCCGAGGTAAGGGAATGGATGAGGGCCAATAAACTGAAACTCATCCCAGACAAGACGGAGGTCCTGTTGGTTGGCGGATCGGGTTTCGGAGAGGATGGATTTGACCTGGTCCTGAATGGTGCAACACTCCCTCTTAGGGATAAGGTCCGCAGCTTAGCAGTACTCCTCGACCCGGAGCTTTCTTTGGAAGCTCAGGTGACAGCGGTAGCGAGGAACGCCTTCCTTCAGCTTCGGCTGATTAATCAGCTGCGCCCCTACCTGGAGTACGACTGCCTGGCGACGGTGACACACGCGCTGGTGACTTCCCGCCTAGACTTCTGTAACGCGCTTTACGTGGGGCTTCCCCTGAAGACAGTCCGAACACTTCAATTGGTGCAAAATAGAGCTGCCAGGTTGCTGACGGGGACGGGGCGTAATGCTCACATGACTCCAGTCCTCCGTCAGCTTCACTGGCTTCCCATTGAAGCCCGGGCCCAATTCAAGGTGTTGATTATGACCTATAAAGCCCTAAACGGCTTGGGTCCTGGCTACCTGAACGAGCGCTTATGTCCGTATATGCCCGACCGCCCTTTGAGATCTGCGGGAGAGTCCCTTCTCCGGGAACCCTCCATGAAAGAAATTAGGAGAGTAAGTACTCGGAGGAGGGCTTTCTCTGCGGTGGCGCCCAACCTATGGAATTCACTCCCCAAAGAGGTCTGCCTGTTACTGGTTTTTCAGCGCCAGGTAAAGACCTTTTTATTTAAACATCATTTCAATTGTTAAAACATATGATCTGGCCAGGGCAACTTCTTCTTCCTTCTCTTTCTCCTCCTATATTTTTATTTTATACCGATAATTTTAATTTTATATTTGTAAATCAATGTATTTTTTGTATTTTTGTATTTAATGGTAATTTATTATGTACTATTGTATTTCAATGTATGTTATCATGTTGTAAGCCGCCCCGAGGTTTCGGCAAGGGGCGGCATAGAAATGTTATAATAATAATAATAATTATTATTATTATTTTTCAATTATATCACATGTCCACTACATATGACAAAATGTTCCATCTATCTCTTTGCATTTCCAACTTTTTCCATTATAGTTCTTGTCAATTTTCTGTATATTTTTCAGGGTAATATACCACCAAAAATGTATCTTATACCAGTTTTCTCTGAGAGCTTGACATGTGGTGAATTTTATGTCTTTCATGTATAAGATTTCCCATTGGTGGGCCAGTATTTCTTCTTGAAGATTCTACTCTTCCAGCTCTTCATGCATATTTTGTCTTGCTGAGTCTCAGTATCATATTAAAGCAATTGTTTATAAATACATCCTAGAAGGTGTCACAAGATGCTTTTGTTGTTAAAACTTCAATGGAACTTATGGAGTGTATTTAGGATTGTAACAATATTCTTGGTGATAAATTTTGTGATAGCCTTGTATTGATACTTATTATTTTCTGCTGCATTGTTTTGCATAGTTTTCATTTGGACACCAGCTTGTAGTTGTTCAAATTTAAAAAGATTAAAATTAAATTTTGATAAATAACAATGCAACATGTTAAGTCAGAAGTAAGTTGACCCACACCTGGCTTACTCCCCGGTAGCTACCTGTTCTGTACCAATAGAGGATTGTGTTATTTTGTGATTTTGTTCACCAAGCACCAAGGATAATTGCTCTGCTTATTCGCTCGGTATCTGTTAGCAACTGATAAGGCCTTAATGCGATGCATTGATTAGCTGTGCCTAGGAAGAATTTCCACTCATTTTGCAACTGCTGTGCCTGTTTGGAATTATCTTCCCCCTTCCCCACTAGCTTTTCTGCACTTCTTTAACTTGCAACGGTAAGGCCCGCCTTGCATGGTGTTCTTACCTCATCTATTCATCAGTATCAATTATTATTGTGCATGTCGGGCTTCATAAAGATGAAGTTTGAGTTACGTAGGAGTGTATTGCATCTGAGTTTAACTGCCGGGAAAGACACAATCCCACGTAAGTGCAGGCCGGAAGAGTGCCTGGGTTCACTGCCTAACTGCAACACCACCGTCTCAAAGCGTGTACGTACTTCTTTCCAGTTCGTGCCGTTACCGTGCAAGCACAGTGCTATGCACACGTGTGCGCGCGCACATGGTTTGTGGGGCCAGGGGAGAGCTTAACACCGCGTCTGCGGAGGATGGAGGAAATTGATCCATGAAACTCGCAAAGTCACACGCTATATTTTGCGTTTTGTAGCAAGTTTGTAATACCGTTGCTGTAAAATAAAAGGAATACGTTACTATCGGCTTTCCTTTCTACGTTATTGTACAGCCCTCTTCTTAGGAAAAATTCCCCGCTTTCTTCCCTAACAAATTCGCTTTGAACACCAAAGACACCACGTAGAAGCGGGACGTTCTGGCACTGCGCTGAAATCGAACGCGGCAGGCGGGGAGAGACCATCAATATCGCACGCTCATTGGTCCAGTTCGGCAAATGGATCAACCTCGGAGGCGGAGTTTCATTGTCCAGCTCAGGCGCTCATAGGTGCGCTTGATCTGTTTCGCGGCGGTGTTGCATAGATCTACGTCTGACCGCTCGAGCAACGGGATCTTGAGCGAGCGTTCCTAAGGTAACGGGAGACTACATGCGAAAAAGAAAAATAAGAGGGCTTTTTGAGAAAAAGGGGGAAATGCGGGCATATGCAGAGTAGAAGCGTAGGGCAGGATTAGAAGAAACCGCGCTTTATTTTAAAGCATTGTATTCATCATAGCATTATAGGGAAGTGTAGCATCATGCCTTGCAGCCCAGTCCTGTAGCAGATTTACTTAGAAGTACGTACCTCATATATCGGTCGGAGTTCTAGAAAAAGCCAGTGGCTGTTAGGTTTAATTGTATAGTTCAAGGTTTAGTCCATTGTGCAGCTGGATGCATTTTGTGTTGATGTGTAAAATGCACAAAGGAAATTAAGCCATTGGGAAAATAAACTTTAATCTTGCTATAGTTTCCCCAGGAAAAGGCTGGGAGGCGTTCATGCATCGGGGCTGTGTCAAACTCTTGTGCCTTCAATCACTGAACGATAAAAATGGGTTATTTGCAGCTGCAAGGTTGAAGCCCACCCATCAGTCAGCTCCGTTGAACTAATGAGTGCATACACAAAGAATTGCATTTATTAGTTGTGTCAGTCTTGCAGGCCTAAACAATCTTTACTGCTGGTGGCTGCGTGGTTCAACCTGTAGCGTTAAGCATCTTTCTTGGATACCATTTTTAACCAAAAAACCCCCCACCTAGTTAAAGGCAGTCCTGTGCATGCTTAGACAGAAATAAATTGTAACTCCCAACAACCTTCTGGCAAACATGGCAGCCTGGGGGATGGTGGGAGTTGTGGTATTCATGTCTTTCTAAACATGCATGGATTGTACCTTAAATAAAATATCATAAAACTCCTGAATAGGTGAGGCAGCACAAGTACAGGCTGGGTAGCTGAGACAACACAGATGTATGACTTAGCAAGCTTTGATAAGTGGCTAGTGCTTGGCACTAACTTTCTAATTTTAAGAAACTTTGGAACAACAGACACTTGGTTAGTTTTCCCTAGTGCACACTGGGGCACTGAATGGAGGAGTACGATGGGTAAGACCTGCAGTTGCTGCAAGCATCTTTTATCCTCCTAGGCTTAAAACTGGGCAAGGACACCCCCCCCCCAAACTTGTCGTTCTATTTGTATTAGCTGGACATTGCCTGTTTCAGTTAAAAAAATATTTTCTTGCTAAAAATAAAGCCTTAAGGAGAACAAAATTCCATGTTCTTTCTCTCAAAAGGATCTTGTTGAGAGCATTACAAAAACGGAAGCTCATCAGCGACCTGGTTTCTTTGAGAAAATTATTCTGGGAGCTTTGGAAGGAAAAAATGGCTGGTAAGTTAGGTTTGTTCCCCTTGGTTATCAGAATGCTCTCGGGATAGAGAGCAAGATTCTCAAAGCCTCTCCCTGACAACCCATGTGTATTGCAACTACACATTACAACAGATAATCTTAGTGACAATCCTGTGGCTTCCTGAGCCATAGGATAAAACAGGCCCCCACTGACTCTGAAGTGTCTTCTGAAATCACTGCTGGGATTCCTTCTCCCTTGCAGCTGCTGCAATTCTTCCTGCGCTGCCTGAAATCTGGGCATTTTGGGGGAGAGCAAGGCACTGCTATCCTCCGAAGAATCCTGGTGATGAATCTGCCTCTCCTCTTAGGAGCAGGGGGGAAAGATTTAGGTGGCCAAATACAGATGTCTGAAAGGATAGGGCAGGGGTCGGCAACCTTTAACACTCACAGACCCATTTGGACCCACTTTCCACAGAAAATAAAACACCGGGAGCAGCAAAACCCTTTTGACATCTAAAATGAAGATAACACTGCATATATTTTTACCTTTATGCTATGTATAAAAAAATTATAGTGTGTTGCATTTATGAAATCAATGAACTGCTACAAAGAAAACAATTTTTTTGTTTCTGCATGCAACAAAAACATTTTGAACTCTGAAAAAAAAGACACTGGGTTGAAGGTTGAAGGTTTCTTTAAAATAAAATACAAGAGAGGGATTCAAGAGCCACGTGCGGCTCTGGAGCCACAGGTTGCCGACCCCTGGGATAGGGGAACATGGAGGATTCCTTGCTCCTCCCACCTTCCATTGGATGCTGGAGTTCAGAGGGTTACAGGGAGCCATCCTGGGTGGCACCCTTATTTGTTTAATATAGAGAACCATTGGAGTCCAGTGGTAAGAGTGGACTTTCCCAGTCCAGAGATGGCCACATGTATTAGACTGGAATAATGGAATCACATTGGAAAGGCAAAAGGTTGGAGAGGCTTGGGGTAGTTTGTTGAACTGGGCAGTCCAGTTCAAATCTTCAGTTGGCTATGAAACTGACAGAGTAAGCTGGGCAAGTCACTGTCTCTCACTGCTCTAGCCCAAAGGTTTGTGTTACGGCAGTAAAATGGGTGGGAGAACCATCTGCCTTGAGCTCATTGGAGGAAGGGTAGTTTTTACATAAAATTAATTCATTAATTAAAACTGTCCATATTTTACTTTGAAGAAAAAGCAGTTGTGAAGAGGGGGTTGCTGAACTGGATCAGGGCCCTATACTAATTTCCTGTAGAAAATCACCCCCATCCCAAATCCCAGAATCTGTTTGCCCAGCCAGGTGCTATTTGCCCATAAATGTGCTTTGTGAAGCTTTGTTTTCTTTCCTCTCTTTTTAACCTCAGGGAAAAAAGTGTTAATCATCTATGCCCATCAAGAGCCCAAGTCAATGAATGGGTCTTTAAAAACCATTGCAGTGGAAGAACTGACTAAGCAAGGCTGCAGTGTTACTGTTTCTGACCTATATGAAATGCAGTTTGAACCTCGAACAACAAGGAAGGATATAGTTGGTAAATCTAGAATATGCTATATTTATTTTAGTATTTGTAACAAAGAAGCCTCTGGCACTCTAAAAGTCCATTCATTTTATTGCTTCATACCACTCTGTCCATTGGATCTGGAAAAGAACATGGTTTTGGTCTGCACAATGCTATGTCACAATAAAGTCTCTTAACAGGAGATCTCTCTCTACTAGCAGATTTCTGGATAATTTTGACTAAGCCAGCATCAAGTCCTGATTTCCAGTGGGTGAGCAACACAATAACAAAACAAAATAAATCTACCTACCCTCTTTCAACCTAATATATATGATGCAGAAAAAAAGAGAATATGTGCTGCCCAGGAGTCCATTTATCTGAGCGCCATTCACTTCTGCTATTCAAAATGAATCATTGAGGCTAAGAACTGTCTTTTGTACCAGACTCTGCTTGCTGAATTTTGGGGTTCTAGGTGGGTTTTTTTTAAGCCAATTGTTTGTCTTGGTTTAATACTGATCAGCTCGGCTGATCATATGCAAAGTTGACTATGAATGAAAATGTCAGAGGCATAGCTTTTCTCAGTTCTGCACAATTAAGTGAACCGGCCAAAGTTCCTTCTTTTTGCAATGAGCATGGGCATAGCTACAGTTCAGTCTAAACGTGACAGTAATGCTCACCAGAGAACCTGCTGGAATTAAGTGTCCTAAATCTGGGGTGGATGGGTTTGGGGGGCATTTTCTATTCCTGGACATTCCCCCCTCCAGTTATTCCTGATGCGATCACACCACACCAGCAAAAAAACTTTGCTATTTCTGCAGTAAACTGTGGAAAAGGGACACATTTGTTTTGAAGCTAAACTTCCCCTTTTACCCTCCATTGTGCTTTGCTGTTGGAACCTGGTGGCAAGTCGCACATTGCTTGACTAACCTGGTGGTGGTGGTAGTATCAGTAAAGGCCTGTGTGGTTACAAGGGGATAACAGCTGACACATATCGTCCACCCCAGCCTAAATAAGCAGCTCTATCTGTTTGGATGCAAGCTTGTTCATATGATGTGTTCTGTATTTGGTTTCTCCCGCAGGCAATTTACATAACCCAGAAGAGTTTAATTATGGAGTCGAGGCCTGGGAAGCTTGCAAACATGGGTGCCTCTCTGAAGATTTGATTGAGGAGCAGAGGAAAGTAAAAGAGGCTGACTTGGTGATATTCCAGGTCATTATTTTTTTAAAAACAAACCTCATGAGATCTTCCACCTGTACCATAAAGATGCCAGATAGGACTGGTACCTGGCATTCAGCAGTGGCTCAGCCTGCTTGGCCAACACTTTGGGTTGGGGACTTTAAAAGGATCTGTGCAATCCCTTTGTTAGGCAACCAACCAGAGACCTTCCTGTAACAGATGCAGGTGGAAAGCTATACCTCCACCTCCCATTACACCTGGATAGGTTCCATGTTGGTATAGATGCCAAAGTTGCTGTGCTTATAATCCAGCCACTCAGACTAATCTTTCGATTTCAATATGTGCACAAAATTCTTACATACATTTCATTACAAAGTGTATCATACAGATCCAGATCTATAACACATGAAGGCTAATGAACAATACATCTCACCAAATGATCCAGCACCTTAAAAGTTACACCTGTGATGCTGGAAAGAAGGGCAGTTCTGTATGCCTATTAGATCTGAATGGTTTAATTATGATACTTGTGTGTGCATTTGCTGGTTGTATTTCCATCTGTTGTCCTCATTTTGTTTTGCTCAGAATAGTTTTTAGTAGGAAAGGGGGGTTTCTATAAGATAGGAATATGGTTAAGGGAGATTAAACTAAACAGTGGGAGTCAAACTGTAGAATTTGCTATTGCAAGCAGTAGTGATGACTCTTCAAAAACAGATTGGGCCAATTCAAGGAAGATATGTTCCTAAAGGGCTACCAGGCTTGATGGCTAGATGCTGCCTCCAGTATCCTAAGCAGTATATCTAGGAGGGCCTTTGCTGGGGAACATGGGTGAGAGATGCTGTTCTACCCATGTCCTGCTTGTGGGGGCTTGGGCAGCTGGTCGGTCACTGGACCGGATAGACCTTTGGTCTGATCCAGCAGGGCTCTTATGTTCTGATGTGGCTTCTGACAACAGATCTTTGGGCAGTGTTAGATAAATGAGCTTACATTTTTGCACAACTGGCACATCTGCGCCTTACAGTCCGTACAATCCTTGTGTTGCTAATTAAAGTGCACTAGGAAGAACAGCATAGGAAGCGCGGCCCTTTGTGAGGCAACTTGTGCCATGTGAGGTCCAGACCTTGATCTGTTTATCATTTCATACTACATTTATGCCCTGCATTTTTTCCTCATGCAAAGAACCCAAGATGGCTTGCATGGGCTTCCTCTTCTCTATGTTATCCTCACAACAACCTGTGCAGTACACTTAGGCTGCGAGTCAGTGACTGAGCTTCCTGATCAAGCCCTGACCAGTTCTAACACTCAGCTACACCATGCTGGTTCTCTTATGGTAGCACACATCTCTTATTTGAGATATTTCCTGCTTGTTTCGATAGAGGAGGAAGTGATGGGTGGAAGTGTCCTTAAAGCCAAAGTTGGTATCACTTCTGTTTTTATCCAGTTTCCTTTATATTGGTTCAGCATGCCAGCAATCATGAAAGGCTGGATGGACCGAGTCTTGGTCCAAGGATTTGCACATGATTTCCCAAAATGTTTCGACTCTGGTCTACTCAAGGTACGTATTCTGCGAAATCTGGCAAATTGTCTGACTCCTATTGTAACCTGTTTTGTACTCATACTCAGTTTGAAAGCTGCAGCCTTTTATGCATACTTCTCCTGAATAAGCCTCAAAGAAGCCAGGGCAAATTTCTTCCTCAGGTACAATCAGGCAATATAGATTTTTAGCATGCTCTGTCCCTAAAGCTCTGGACAGATTTTCTTCTCTTATATATCCATGAATTTCAGGGGGTGGTGAGAGCCATACCAGGCAGCTAGATGCAGCCCACCCCTGCCCTAAAAGGTAGCCCATAAATATTTAAATACATAAAATACCTTTTCTCATGTGATTCCAGAATAAATTGGCCTTACTTTCATTTACCACTGGAGGAGACAAGGGGATGTATTCAAAAGGGGGTGCCAGTGGCGATATCCGTTATCTTCTGTGGCCTATGCAGGTAATATGGATAAACTATGTGGCACTTCAATCAGAAGAGTTCTTCTTAATTCAAGTCATATTTCTGATTACTATGCACTGATACAGCTTGTCTTTGACCATGTTAGCCACTCAGCAGTGGCTGCAATGCCATCCCATGGGGAAGTTGTTAGAACACAACTGTATGCATGATTGTAATATCATACTAGCAGGATGGGACTTTCCCATTCCCTGTTTCTACCTGCAGCCCTCCACACTGCCTGGTTTTCCAAGGGCTTCCCAGACTTTTTCGAGTCTTTTGGTTTCTCTGAAAAATGTGTTGAAAGCAAATTCCATGGCAAGCTTGGAGGGAAATTGCCTGGTCTGCTCCAATGGGTCAGAACCAAGGCTTCAATGACCCTGAGGGTATGAAAGGGGCTTCCACGGGAGGTGGTTAAGCCCCATCGGTGAGGGTGTTCAAGGATAGGCGGGACATGCACGTGGTAGGAATGCTGTGAGTGGGGCTGGCTAGAGCCAGGGGTCAGACTAGCTGGCCCAGGAGACCCCTTCTGACTTTCTCTGTTTCTATGATTCCTTCTGCACAAAAGCAGAGGTGCCACTGGCCTCACCTCCCACCCACTGATATATGCTGCTTTTTATTTTTTGTTTTCATTGCATTTTGGACAACACCCTGTGATGCAATGATGAGATGAGAATGATTTAACTATTTAAAACAATTATTTAATATTTAAATAATAAACATCTAGCAGCATATGAGTGACACAGAAGCTATGCCTATGGGATAGCTGTTGCACAGCTATTTGGGACACAGGTGTTCCCCCTTTAGTGAACGCCTCCATAGTCCTAGCTTATGTATATTTTTCCCCATTTTATAAGCTGGTTGTTTCATCAGCACCCGCCACCCACCCCAGAGTTACCACTTACTCATCCTCATACTTTATGTTTTGATATTTTTTTAGTACAGAGAGCATGCAAACTCAACTGTAGCTCTCTCCCTCTCTCTCTCTCCTCTTTCTCTCTGAGTCCAGCATGGAATTTTGCATTTCTGCGGCTTCAGCATCCTCACCCCACAGATCTGCTATGCACCAGAATCCATGACAGAGGATGAGAGAGTGCAGATACTGTCTTCGTGGATGAAACGGCTGAGGACCATCTGGGAGGAGAAACCAATAAAGTGCACTCCGGAGTGGTACTATCAGTAACACTTGAGCAGAAATGTCAAGAGATGCAAATATTCCTGCCCACCTCATACACATCATTTTTCCTCTTCTGCTTTCCTTCGACTTCATTATCATCCCTGCTCATTGTTGCATGAAAAAAATGAGTCTCAGATAATGGTTTCTGTATAAGCCATTCCTTGTTTAGGAAAACTCATTTCCCTGACTTCAGGACTATGGCAAAGAAAAAAGAGAAAGAAAAATCAAAACTTCAGTGACAAAGAAAACAGTATTTTTGGTGCTGTGAAGTATGCTTGCAGCATTGTTTCTTGACTTCGGAGTTTCTCTTGACAATCTGTGGGCTAAAGTACCAAAAGGGGTCAGAATAGATCCAAACAGAGGGTTTTTATCTTTTTCCTGCAGCTTCTGCTAAAGGAATATCCTTTTTGGTTAGTGTTTGGTTTTGTGCTTCCATATGAGTTGTTGGCACACAAGAATTGCTCATGGACTATTCTTCAATATAAGAAGAATATCAATACTATTCTTCAATAAAAGTATCAAACCTGTGTCCTAGACATTATCGAGCTCTTACTAGGCAGGCGTCTGGCTCTACGGCCTTCTTATTGCTCGTTCCTAGGCTCTGGATCTCGCTGCTGACAGAGGCTGAGCTGGCACAAGATTGGGGAAACCAAATCCAACCCTCTTTTAATTGAAAGTTCCATTCTTTTCAAATATCTTTGTGATGGAATGGAACCACTTAGAAATGAAACAAAAAAGTACTAAGTTTTTGAAAATATTTTCAGCCATAAAGCATAATCCCATGTCAAACATACAATGTTCATCTTAAGTGTATTTACTTTGCTCCACTTTGGCTCAAATACAAAGATGCTCATCTGCCTGCAGCATGCAATGTCATTCAGTACCATTCACTCAGAAACTCATCCAATCCTGGTGATTTATAAATATTCATGTTAGCTATTTCCTGAAAGCTTAAGGGAACAAAAAAACCCCCTGCAACTGGAAGGAAACTAAGCATGGAAGACTAACAAATTTATATTTTTATGTGATGTATACATCTTTAATAGCTGTAAGAACTTGTGCTTTTGTTGCTTAAGGCAATGAGCCAAAATCTTACTAGAATATTCACCATTTTTCCCAGTGTGTCAAAGTAGATTCTGTCTGCTGTGATAATATATTATTCAGCTCACACTTAAGCTGCATGTCCTGATAAAGTTGTATTGTTGGGGAGATGATAAATTGGGTTATAAGAGATTTCAGCTCCTCTCTTGAAAGCTTGTTGGATTTTGTTGTTCTTGGTTTTTATACTAAGCATAGGTAATTTTACAGGCCCCATTAAGATTGTAGTAGCCTTGTATTCAGTGGTACAAGAGTATATAGTACCCTTATCATTTTTAAAATACTCAGCAGATACAAGCTTTTGAACAGCTCATTATTAAGCAAAGACACATTAAAATGCCAGAGACTGGAAGGCTTTAACTAATCTAAATGCCACTCCAAACAGACCAAGGCATGATCTGACACTATTGTATTGCCCACTTTAATTAAATATATCAAAGGATGCAGAACCAGAAATAGTCTAACAAAAGCAAATAAGATGAACAGATGAAATAAATGAATTTTCCCAGGTGCAGAATTCTTTAAGGCTACTTAAGTCACAAAGTGTGACTCTCAGCTTGGCCTGCCTTTTGGGGCCTGGGAATCTATCTAAGAATCCAAGATTTCATTAAAATCCCTACCCACAAAAAGGGAGATCATCAGGATCAGAAATGGTCTGCTGGACTGAAAACAGGAGTCTTTTATGAATTGATATCACTATTGCTTTTTAAAGAGTCAAGGTGTATGCAGCTTAAGTCTCTCCAACCCAGTTTCTTTACAGCAATGAAAATCTGCAGCTGTAGATGTGCTCTTTTTACAGGAAACCAATCAGCATTATACTCTTTTAAGTGGGAGAGGATTTTCTTTGGCTTATTTGATTTCCTTTGACTTTCTCTGAAGGCATGGTAAACATGGAAAAATATATTCTTAGCCCCTTCATGCATAGAACTTTTACCAATTTTGCAAGTGGCACTTAAATTCAGACAAGTCTTGACATCCATATTAAATGTAATACATGTCAATGCAAAAGCATCAACTACCGTATTTTTCGCTCTATAAGACGCACCTGACCATAAGAAGCACCTAGTTTTTAGAGGAGGGATCCATGGAAAGCTTCCTGATAATCACAGGCACATTCCCCATCACTTCCCCATGGGCTTCATTAAAAGACAAGTTGCCATTCGAAAACACACACCGACTTGTGATTAACAGTTCTCACCTGCGCTGGAGGAGGGGGGCAGAGCAGGGCGCACCGAGCGCGTGCCAGCCAGGTGTGGTGCAGCTGGGCCGGCAGCGTGCCGGCGGCGGTCTTCCGGGTGGCACGGCAGCAGCAGGTCTTCCCGAGCAGTGGGGGTGAGCAGTCCGTCTCTCCCTGCGGCCGGCAGCTTAAAGCCTGCAGCAGGCGGTGGGGGTGAGCAGTCCGTCTCTCTGTGTGGCCGGTGGGTTAAAGCCTGCGGCTCCTCCTCCTCCACACCGCTCCCCCTGAGCAGCACAGCTCTCACCTGCGCTGGAGCGGGGGGTGGAGCAGCGCGTGCTGAGCGCTTGCCGGCCAGGTGGTGCCACATGGTGCAGGCAGGCCAGCAGCGTCCTGGGTGTCAGGCACACACACATTCGCTCTATAAGACGCACAGACATTTCCCCTTATTTTTGAGGGGGAAAAAGGTGCGTCTTATAGAGTGAAAAATGCGGTAAGTTCAAATTAACATTTATATAAAACTTAACCTTTGAAATTTGGGGAAAATAGGCAAAGTAAACACAAAAGAAAGAAAATTTGACAATATTGTTGACCAAATGGTCTGTGTCCTGGTGCATATATGCCCTAAATGCACAAGGGGAAGGTTTTCTTTTAAATGATTTATTCTTGAGAATAACTAGCAGCCAATGAACTGCTCCAGACGGTGCACCTAAGCAGTTCTCAGTTGGCCCTTTTATACACTGATCACTAAAGATTACATGTCGCATGGTTAGCACTTTCCAAAAGGTTAGAGAAGTAAAAAGTTACAATGGAGTGTTCTTTCCCACTTGTATACCATAGAAGATGCTCTGAAGGAGGGGATGCTATCACACAAAAGAGGAGGACGGGGTGGCCTGGTGTAAACTGCTCTTCCTTTGAGCTGCTGTTATCTGTCAAGTGCCAACTAATGTTCTCTGGAATAGTACCGGTTAGTGTCTGCTACATTTCAAGGGTGCACACATGCTGATTTCTAGAAAAGAAGATTTTTCTCTGGCCTAGCTACATGTCAATGATTGCATGAGTTTACCTATGAAAGTTATCCCTATGATTCGTTCAGCAATATGTTCTGTGACTGGAGTTATATATCATTCTTGAACTACTTCTGCCCTCATCAAAATATCTGCCTTTTTTCACTTTTTCATGGACTGAGCTCTTCAGGCTTTACATACTCATTTTCCTGGTTCCTATTAATGCCACCACTGGTTGGTTGCTCTACATACTTGTCTTATCACAACAGCAGATGATCATTCCTGTGCAAGCCCTGATCTACAGCTGACAAAGGCTTTTTTGTGTGCATAAAAAATGGCCAGCATGCACTCTTAAAGTCCTGTCCTCAGTCAAGCCTGCAGGGACAAGGAAATTGTTTAGCCCAGGAATATTAGAAAAACTGCATTTGCTACCAGTAACCAAGATTTAAGAGAGGCATTTCTATTTTTTTTATTTTTATTTTTATTTTTATTTTTTTGAATGGGGCTGCAGGAACTGCACAGAAACAGAAGCTACCAAATGATTTGGAGCTGGACAGACCAGACCCTGCAATTGTCATGCTGTGTTAGTTTGAACCTTGACAAAAGTCTGTATGTTGTCAGTATACGATTTTCATAATATCTTGTGCAGCATACTTAACAAATGATTTAAAGGAAACCGGTGTGACCTGGTGGCTAGGGTATTTCACTGGGAGTTGGCCTCTAATCTGGAATAAGCTATGGAGCTCCCTCAATGACTTAGGACCAGGCATGGATTAAACCTAACCCATCCTCTCAGTTAAAATGGAGGAGGACCACATAAGTTGCTCCAGATTCCTTGCAAGAGAAAAAGAAAGTAAGCATTCAAGAAGAGCCGCCAAGACACTGCAGGCCTGGTTCTACTCCAAGGTGGCTCCCTCACGCAACTGATCTGGGTACCCTACAAAGTTTGCGCATCGTTACATTTTAATGGAATCTTACCTCTTTTTTGGCATTACCAGGGAACACGATGGCACTTGCAGGAATTTCTGCCCCAAGTGCCAAAACAACCAGGCCAAGCTTGGTTTCAGTGTTCCTTGACTTGGGGAAGAAAGCATCGTTTACTGCACTGCCTCAGGTCTCATTTCCGGTTTCAAAGAAATTCCGTGTTAATGGTTAAGGCAATGTCTTATTTAGATCTACCACCAGATGGCACCCTCACCTCTCACTTTGCCAAGTGGCGCAAAACCACAGTAACAGACCTGAAAATGTGGAGAAAAGAAGGGTGGGTGTGAAGGATCAGTGCTGGATACCTAAACGAGATGGGGCTTCGACCTATAGGGCAAACAATTGCACAGACCAGTATGTGTGTCCTGGTGGTTAGAGTGCTGAACTGGGAGTTGGGAGATTTGGATTCCCAGTCCCACACAGTCATGGCGCTTACTTGGGTGACTTTGGGCCACACTAAACTATTTCACAAGGTTGTTCTGATAAAATGGAGAGGGTGAGAAACTTGTAAGCCTACTTGAGTTTCTTGCAAGAGAAAGAAAGGTGATGCATGAATATAATCATAAAATTACAATACGCTAATAATCATGCAAATAGATGTGCATAATTAGAAATAATTACTATGATTAAAATTTTACAGTGAGCAATCTAATTCTTGCTTGCTTTCAGGACAGAACTGTGGGGAAATTCTGTTCGTGCAACACACTGGGTCTTAGTGGAACCTTTGCCCTCATCCCTCATTCAACCGCTGGAGAGACAGATGGAGGCCACGGCGTATTTTATGGTCCTTGCAACCAAATGTATGTATTTATTATTTACTTATTTATTTATTAAAACGTTTTTATGCCACCCCATTTGCCGAAGCCTCGGGGCGGCTTACAATAAATTAAATAATTATAATCATAAATTAAAAATGTAAACATTAGGATAAAATACAAACATACAATAGAAAATAAGCCGCCCTGGCCAGATAAAATTCAATAATATTAACATTTAAAATGCCGCTTAAATATGTATGTATGTATTCATTTATTAAAAGCATCTGTATGCCATCCTATTATACAAGATCTCAGGACGGCTTACAATATTTAAATTTGTATGACATGACCTCTCACTAATACTATCATTATTATATGTACGGACAATGGGAGCTTGCTTGCTAACAGCACCATAGTGTTGCTTATTCATGTTTATCTAAATTCCATCCAAACTGACCATGGACTAAAAAACCATGAATCCAGTGGGTTACAGGTTCTAATGTCAGGTCACAGCTGGGCAACAAAAATGAGGAGGGCGAATCCATTGGAACCATGTCTCACTTAAGTTCGGATAATTCAGGGTAGCCATCATCCCACAAAGTGGGGTAACTGGCATCATCCTACCTCAAAATCCATGCTGTAATGTACTCATCTACTGACTAGTCCTTCAAAGACTTTGTCACAGTGCCTAGTCTAAAACATCCCCACATTTCAATCACCTGATTTTTACAGGTTTTGTTTCTATAAACCAAAGCATAACCAGGGAACAAAACTACCCCAGAATAGTTGTATGGGTTTTGTACCCCAAGCAATAGGCCTCAAACAAGATCAAAAGAAGGTTCACTACAGACCATCTTGGTCTTGTTTTAAAATTAAAGATTCCAATAAACAAAATCAAAATTTGAGGAAAAGCTTTGCTGTGATTTTTTCAAAGTTAATAGCTTATATGCCAAGGGCTAGTGGTGGCTGATGGCTGTAGTGTCAGTGGGGTGACGTATCCACTCCAGATTTCAGTCAGAACTTTAAAGGCATGATTCCTGCTGATGAACCTATTTTGGTGCTAGGGTTCAGCATCATGGCTAGCACCTTAGAAGTTCAATATAAAACCTGGAATGGATGCACTGCCCTACTGGAAATGGCACCGTTAGCCTCTACTGCCAAAGACCTGCCTGAATGAAAATGGTTTTGCCTGCCAAAGAAAGAAAAGTGGAGGGGGGAGGGGCTTCATGGTCTGCTCTCCAATCCATGCTCCCCATCTCTCAGACTTTTTATGGGGGGGTTGTCCTCCACTTCTCTTGGTGCTAATCTTTCCCCAACCTGATGCTGTTCATGGCACCAGTGTTGTAGCCCAAAATATCCAGATGTTTTGCAGTAAGTTCCCATCAACCTCAACTGAACGAAGAAAGTTCCTATGAAGACCTAGAGCTCAAACTTTAAAAAAAATGCTTACCTAGATCCAGGAAAATACTGCTTTCTTTGCATCTTCTTTTCACTGAATGCTTACTGGCTGGCTTACTGCAATCCTCCAACAATTTCCTTTGCAAAGTGATTTCTAACCATTTCCTCCTGAGCTGAGAACACTGATGATGAAAAGACACAGCACTCCTTCTGTCTGTCTTATTTATGTCTTGCCTCAAAGTGACTTTCAGTCATTACATTTTAACCACAAGGGACATCCTACATATTACACATGTCTTTGCATATACAACACACAACACAGCTTAAGCTGCAGTCTGCAGTCTTTGTGAAACTCATGCAGGAAATAAGAGGCAACATATGTGCCACATGCTCTGCCTAAATGCATGTTTTTTAAATGTTTTGCTGTATAAATGTTATCAATGCCTGGGATCTGAAGCTATAGTTCAAGTATGACAAGGAGGTCCAGCGAAAGCTGAAGAAGCAAGTGTTTTTGTGCTGTTTGGTGCCATGGCAGCATGGACACTGAAGCTGTCTGCCCCTACCTGCCCAAGTAGGATTCCCTGTTCCCTCTGAGCTTAGTGGCAATCTTCACAGTAGCCTGAGGGGAAAACTATTTCCCCAGCAGCAATGCAATGCTCCTCGCTGTAGTGGAAAGCATTTGAAGGTACCATAGTCTAGAATGGGCAGTGAAGACCCCATGGCTGAGTCCACAGGCCATGACAACCCATCCTGCAAGGAAGCTGTGCTGGGTGGGTTGTTCGTGGTAGAATCCAGAGTGTGCTAACACAGATTGGTTGTCCCCATTCCTTTCTCCTTGACCCAGGAGGCCCCACATCAGGACGTGTCTTGTCAGCCACCATTGCCAGAATTACACATGCTTTTGTGCTTACTGGGGCTTTTTTCTCCTTCTCCCCCTTTCCTGATCTCCAGGCTGAAAGCTAGCGACAGCCCCTTCAAAGTGCCCAAGCGGCACACTGGAGGGAGCAACCGCTTTGCAACCACGTTTGCACAATTTGTTTCTAGTCAGACTTGCACAAATCTGCACTCATGCATATCTAAGATGGCGGTAAGATTGCCCAGATTCCCTGGGCAATGTTCTGGAGGATGTCTACTGTCAAAGCACAGGAGGCATCTCCCATGGCACTGACCCAAAGAGGTTGCCATGAGCTTTATTTTTTTTTTTTTTTTTTTTTTTTTGGCTTTGCTTGACAGCTGCCTAAAAACTAACGGTCAAAAGAAGCCAAACCCATGAGTGATTTTTTTTCACAGAAAGGGGAAAAGTGAGATCAGTAGAAAACCTCCTTCACAGCCAGTTCTTCTAGGCCAGTGATGGTGAACCTTTTAGAGAACGAGTGCCCAAATTGCAACCCAAAACGCACTTATTTAAGTGCCAACACTACGATAAAACCTGAAAACTGAGGTTTTAGTTTAGAAAAAACAACTCACAGCCAGTCCAAGCAAATATATATATACCCTTGGCAACGCACTGACCGACCATGCAAAAGCTTGGACGAGTCACGGCTAATGAGTCATGGCACATGACTCACAGCCCCTGTGTGTGCTGTTATCCGATGCTCGGCTGCTGGGGCGATGCTGGGGTGACTTGGCTCGCATGCCGACAGAGAGGGCTCTGCGTGCCCACTGTGGCACGTGTGCCATAGGTTCACTACCACTGCCCTAACCCTACCCTAATATGTGCAGTCCCCTAACCCTAATATAGGGGTGAAATAACATTGAAAGGGGCGATTTTGAAAAAGCCTTCCTTGAGTAGCTTTTTCTGCACAGCTCATCATTTTTCCCCATTCTAAACACATTCCAACCATCAAAATAATGCCAGGATACCTCGTTTTTCTAACCCTAACCCAGCGATCATGAACCTTTTAGTGACCAAGTGCCACTCACTTATTTATCACAAAGTGCCAACACTGCAATAAAACCTGAAAACAGCCAGTCTAAGCAACTGTGTGTGTGTGTGTGTGTAAAAATCCCTGGCAGCGCACTGACCAGCCATGTGAAAGCTCGGACAAGTCGCAGCTAATGTGTCATGGCTTGTGATGTCATCGCCTGGCACCACTACTCCTTTCCGAGCATGCGCATGGCCCCTGTGTGCGCTGCTACCCAATGCTTGGCTGCTGGGGCATCGCTGGGGCTACTTGGCTCGCGTGCCGACAGAGAGGGCTCTGCCTGCCTGCTGTGGCACAAGTGCCACAGATTCACCACCACTGCTCTAGGCTGTCTTTTGGGAGCTGACTTCTCTCAAGTTACTTTTACTTTCCCAAACTGGCTGCTACAGATGGTAGGAAGGTATGAGCTAGCTGTTAAAAGTCCACTGTATATGTGGGAGAGCAAGAAGAAGGACAAGGCTTCCTTTTTTTCCCTGTAAGTGCATAAGCATTCATGCCTACTTTTATCCTTCTCAAAAAAAAAAAAAAAAAAACAGGAACCTGACAAAACAAAACATTTTTCTCAAAAGAACTTGACAAGAGTCAAGTCCAACCTCCCCACCACCCCCCCGCAAAAAAAAAACCCTTGAGGAGCTCACTGCAAAGCAGGTAATATACTAGCCAATCCCCTTTTTTCACACATACCTTTGGTTTACCTTTGGTTTATCTTGAAAACTAGCTTTTCCATAGCAGGTATTCTCCCCCAACCCTGGGGCATTGCCTTGGTAGACCCAGATTATCCCCATCTGGATATCCTTTCTGCTCAAACTGCCCTAAACTTCACTTCTTTCTGATCCAATGTCCTTATGACTGGATATTGCTTCAGGACATTCTCTTTCTTCTCCAACCCCCACTGCTCACTTCTCAAGATTTCTGAGAATTGTAGGGGCCACCTCTCCCAGATACATTCTTCAGAGTTTATTCCCAGGCCCAAGCTACTTCCTCCTGATTTTCTGGACTACACCTCTCATCGTTTCCAGATCACCAGCACATCTGGAGGGCAGCAAGTTAGTCGAGGCTGTTTTGGATCATCCAATGGGAAACAGCGAGGGCATGTGCTCCCCAAATTTTGGAGAGGCAGGTGAGCAACAAAAAGGGCCAAGAACTTTACTGGCAGATCTACTGTAGTATAAGTTTTACTATGCATTTCTCTGCATTTCTACTCATGTAAGAAGTAAATCCCAGTAGTGATGATACGGAGGCAAAGTACCAAGCAGTAGTTTAATTCATTCTTGCAAGAGCGGGCGCCCACCACACAGGCAGCGTGCCGTTTATGCACAAGACATTGCTTTTTATTCCCTTGTCCTGGCTCGCAGACCCTTCCTCTTTTCTCCCATTGGCTGGGCTACTAAGATGTTGCAATCTTCTCTGTCCGCCTACATCATACTGCCCCTTGATATGCTCCCCCTCCCGCTCATACATCCCATGTTCATGCTAATGAGCCCATTACCTATGAGAGGTGTGTCAGTTACTATTCACGAACCTATTAAGCATGCACAGTACCTTCTAAAAGTTCAACAGGTCGGAGTGGCCTTGTAGATTCTTACTTGACGCCAACTTGTTTCCTAAATCTTGTGGGAGGATGAGATAGGACAAACAGGCCTTCCTCCAGGCTCATTACAGCCAGTTGTAAAAGGCAATCAATTTCCTACTCTCTTCCACTGAAGGTAACAGTTTTACCACTGTCCCCCACTTTTACCCTCTCTGGTATTTTTCAGGACTTTGATGTAAGAAACACTATTACTTTTAGTACAACTATTTACATGGTTCTATTCTCAGGCCTTTTGGCCTTAAGGGACTTCAATGATCCTACCCTAGCCCTGTATTTCACCCTTTCTTTGGTTTTCACCTTACCACTCAGTAATATTTCATTTCTCACACTCAGGAATAAGTCGCTGTGAATTCAGTGGGCCTAACCCCTAGGAATGTGTGTACAGAAGCGGAGATTTGGTACAATCCAAATTGCTACAGAACTCTTTGCATGCCCCTGCACACTTGTTTTATGGGACCTACACAGAGCTATTCCTCTGGAATGGGCTCACAAAGTATTATGTGGCACCTAGAACAACCAATTGAATGTGCCATTAGCTTTGGAGGACTAGAATCCACTTCCTCAGCGATATACACCGTGGCCAGATAGATGCATGTGGATAAAAGGGGGGGGGGATGTAAACACAGGAGGCCAAAGGAGCATGAAATGCAAGAGCTACCTTTTGTGATGTGCTCCTAAAACTCGAAAACAAGCCAAAGAGGCAATGCACTTCCACAAAAGCAACCTTTTGACGATCACACGAACTTTTTCACCCTCGCTGTTGTTGGGCTTTTTCTTCTTTCGTGGGATTTTTTTTTAACGTAACCGCTGCCTTGGGGAAATCCCTCCTCTTGATTAAGCCTGACATGAATAGGATCAAACGGGTTGATAACATTCTACGTCACCCGTTTCACGCTTTGAGGTCGAATTTGATCACCAAAGCCGCCCCCTTTCCCTCCCAGACTTCTGCAGCGGGATCGGAACGCCGCGCGGTTCACCCAAACGCTGCCCCCTTTCAGCAGACCAGTGCGTGGATCATAGGCCGGGATGGGCTTGCGTGCTCTTTTTGTCATCACTTGACTCCACCCCGGCGGAAAAAAAAATTCAGCGAAGCAGGAAGAAATCCACCAGCCGGGCGTGCTCTGTGTCTCGGCCGGTTTCGGGAGGAGGAGAAGGGGAGACACCCAAGCGCGAGGGGATCCCCACCCCCGGCACGGGGCGTACAAAACGGGGCGTCCTGCTCGGGGAGAAGAGAAAGGTAAAAGCGCTGTTGGTTGTCACGTCTTTCTTTCTCGTTTGAACACGATTCGGTCGTGCGCCAAGGGATCCCCACGGCGCCCTTCCGCTGTTCTTGGAGAGGTGCTGGAGAGATTTCGCTTACCGATCGTGGGGTTGGGGGAACTGCCCCACACAGCGGGAGAGATACCGAAGGGAACTGAGAAAGCTCCCTTGTTGTTCAGCTGGTGCAGTCGACTTCCTGATGCGGTGGTTGAAGGAAGGAGGGAGATGCCCTCGAAAACGAAACTAGATTTCCAAGTTGCCGACGTTCGGTCCAAAAAGTTTAGGCGAGCGCTTCCCCATCGTGGTGCCGTCTGAAATTTCGACAGGCTCGCAGACAGTTTGCTGAATTGTTTGTGTTGCGGGTTGTGTGTGTGTGTGTGTGTGTGTGTGTGAGAGAGAGAGAGAGAGAGAGAGAGAGAGAGAGAGAGAGAGAGAGAGAGAGAGAGAGAGAATATTTTTATCTGGTTTGGCCCCCAGGTAGTAAAAAGTTGCGAGCAGCACAGTTTCTTCGATTATTTCTCAGCCCTTGCAAACTTAGAATTGGAGTGGAGTGGGGAGGGGGAGGGGGCAGGTGAAAGGGGGCAAGTGCTGTGGGCATGCTAACATTGCGAGTTTAAAAAGAGAATCCAGTGGACCGTTGACCAAAAGCTACTGTGACTTAAAGTCAATCCTAGGTACGTTGAGACAGAAGTTCCACAATTCCTAGCATGCCCCAGTTAGCATGGATACCTGGAGGAATGCTGGGAATTGTAGAAATTTTGCCTCACCAGGTGTGCATAGGGTTGTGCCTTTAAGAACATAACAGAAGAACAGCTGGATAGCTGTGTACAGAGGCCGGCCAATTGCAGGGGGTGTACAACTTCAAGCTTGGGGGACAAATCAGACCCAAATGACCATGCCCCCTTCTTGTGAACCCTCCCCCTTGGGTGATTTCTCATCTTTTGTATGTTTCTTTCTCTGTTTGGAAAGTTTACGACAGGTCAGTATTAAGGCATAGCTCCTTGCAGTCAGAGCTTTAAGCTAAAACAAGTTGGCATGTTTTGTAATCTTAGCCCTGTCCCTTTTGGCTTCAGCATTGGAATTCATCCCTCAGCACGTTCTTCAAAATGTAAATCAGCTTCCTGGCTGCAAGAAGTTAAGACCCCAATCTAGTTGATCATAGTGGTTCATTAGATTTCTCCAGAAAGACCATACACAGGACATGAGCACAGGAAACCCACCTGCTCATTTTCTCATCAATGCCTCTGATACTGGAAGTAATGTAGAGCCATTATAACTAGTAGCCATTAGGAACATAAGAGGAGTCATGCTGGATCAGACCATTCTGTTCACACAGTGGCCAGCAACTGCCCACAGGAAACCAAGAAGTGGGACAGCAGTGCATCAGTTCTCTCCAGCCCATGTTCCCCAGCAACCTGGGCATGGTGCCTCTTATACAGGAGGTAGCAGATAGTCATCGGGACTAGTAGCCATTGGTTTCTTTCATGGCAACAAATCCATCTAATCCCCACTTAACACCCCGCCCCCCACACACTCACACACATTTAGATTGGTGACCATTGCTACAAGGAGTTAATGTCATTGTTTAGCAGTACACTGTACGAATAAGTACTTTCTTCTGTCTGTCTAGAATCTCCCACCAATTTGCTTCATGGGATAATCCCACTGGGTTCTAGCATGATGAGAGAGGGAGGAAAAAATGTCTCCCTGACTACCTTTCTACATCATGCATTACTTTGGATGCATGTTATAGCCCCTTCGTTTGCCTTTTCTGTAAGCTAAACAGTCCCAGATGCTGTAGCTTTCCTCATATGGCAATAACTATTTTAAGGTACACTTGTGTGCATGTTTATGCACACACACACACACACACACACACACAGCCTACAATTCCCAGCATGCTGTGACCAGGTGTGCACCTTGGGGCAACACCATCAAGCAATTCCTAGCTGATCTGTAGTATGGCACAAATCATCCAAACTTTGGAGGGATGCTAAAAAAATTAAATGCTAAATGATCAAAATTCTTAGGTTGTACACGTATCTGGGCATGGGCCTCCCAGACCATCTAGTCTGACCTCCAGCTCCAGCCAGCTCTGCTCATGTAATCCCCAACATTGTGGCCACAAGTTACAGAGCAGAAAGATCAACCTTAATGCCTTGTCTTTTTCATGTTACAGGTCCCAGATTTCTTTTTCATGAATTGACAAGCTTCCCTTTGAACTGTAAACATGTCGTTGGTAGACATCCAGATGAATTCAGAGGACTTATTACAAAAAGAGCAGCTGGATGCTGGTGGATTTGGAATGGTTTCTTTGTGTTACCACAAGAGGCACGGGCTGGTGGTATTAAAAACAGTGTACACCGGGCCTCAACGTACAGAGTAAGTTGAAGAAAGCACGGCCCTTGCAAGCAGGGGAGAGCAGACCAGAGCTGTCTGTCATCAAGCTCCTGATGATTCCTGGCATTTCTGCATGGATTGTCTCTTTCCCTAACTTTGCCAGTAATTAGCTTGCCCAGAGATTCACCCCTAAGGCAGTAATTCCCAAACTATGCACTATAAGAGCATAAGAATACTTTTTCTGGATCAGACCAAAATAGGGTTGCAAGATCCCGTGGAATCTGGCTCACTTCTGTTTGTTGAACTTCTTTCTCATGCTCAGCCCTGGCACAGGAAGCGATCCGAGCCGGAGGAAGTCTGCAAAGGCTTCTGAATGCTAGTGAAGTCCCTCTTGCGCAACCCAGCAGCACCCTTCCTGTACAGTACATGGAGCATAAGCAAAGCCTGCAAGTCACAAGAAGAGGAGTGCTATTGTTCAGCTTTTGTGTGGGCTCAATTCTTGGTAGACACCCATATGAACACTCACTGCCAAGGTGGACTCGGGGCCCTAGAAAGGAGCTGAGCCAAGGGAATTCAAGGGATTTCCGCCCTAAAGCAGGTGCTGCAAACATCCCTAGACCCAGCCGTCCACCTGGGTCCAGCTCTTTGTAATCCCCGGCCATTGACATGATGGCTGGAGGTGATATGAGCTGTAATGAAAAGCATTTGAACGGTCTACTTTTTAAGGTGCATTGTCACATATTGATTGATTTATTTCTTACTTATGTGTATTCTTCTGTATGGTTATTTTGCATGCCACCTTGAAAAGAAGGACTATAAATCATTTTAAATAAGTGAAACAATACTCCTGTCTCATCTAGTCTGGGGCATCTCATGCATATGCTTCTGAGGAGCCCACAGAGCAAGGTATGAAGGTGGTCACCCTCCCCAGCAACTGGTAACCCCATTAATTAAACAGGGATGGGTTCCTGTGAGCACCAGTTGTTCACCATGGAGGTGACTTGTTACATCTGTGCATGATGCTCTGCTCCATTGTTGCTATCTTCCAGCCAGCCTTTACTGCAACTGAGGAAGTCAGTCTCATCTCTGCATAAAGATCTGATTCCAGATGTGAGAGGACTCTTCACAAGTTGCCTCTGAGTGGGACCCTTACTGGATCAGAGAGTTCTCAGTTGTCTTTCCTGATGGTGGTGGCGGAAGCAAATGTTCCGGTGAATGCCAGGCAGCTGGGACTGAGGAAGCTGTCATTTTAATTTCCCATAATGCTAGGGGCCCTCTGCCACTTGTCACCTTTTGGGTATAAGACTGAAACATATTTGCAGTTTTAGTCACCTCACTATTTTGAAAGATGCTCTTCAGCTAATGGAAATCTGGGGAAAATGGTGGCTTATAGGCGCCAACCATTTAGAATTCCATGGAAATTCTGTGATAATTAATCACCATCCAAGCAGAAGACAATGTTTCATCCAGCACAGCATTTGCAATTTCATTCATAGATTCTACTGCGGTTTCGTTCATAGGTCACCTCCCACTTTGACTTGTAACTTCAAATAGTTCACAGGGTTAGGTTAGAGTTTGAGAGTTGATAGTTTAAAATTTTATCAAACTCTTAGATCAATAGTCCTCCGCTGCTTTTGACAGTCAGGCACATGGCAATCCTGCTGTATTTGTTTTTCAGATGTAATACTTCCCTTTTGGAAGAAGGCAAGATTATGTACAAACTGAATCATGATCGTGTGGTGAAGCTACTGGGTGTCATTTTGGAAGATGGCAATTATTCCCTTGTGATGGAATATGTACGCAAAGGGAATCTGATGACCGTACTAAAGGCAGTGAGTAGATAGCATGATTAATAACTTGCATAGAAACCACCCAGCAATCTTGAGATGGTGCCTAAAGAGGAAACTCAGTACTCAGAATTTTGAGGATCATTCTTATCTTTGTTTTGTTTGTTTTTTTTTGGTATATTTGTGTTGCAGTGAAATGGGTTTAGGACTTCCAATAACCCAGTGAATCAGGTACACTATCACGTAAGAAGCCAGAAACAAAAGAGTGGCGAGTCCTCAGCTCCCATTCATAAGCAAAACTGTTTGCTCTTCTTGGGAAAAATGTTCTGCAGTCTTAACGAATGGTGTCAGTAGAGCCATTCTGTTAAATATATATCTTGAAGACAGATTTCCAAAGAATGTGGAAAGCTTGGCAGTAAACCAGAAGGAATAATATAGAAATGCAACTATTCAGATAAAGCCATGCAGAAATATGATTAATATACTTTGGGTACATCTATACTCATTTAAACAGAAAAAAAAATCCTACAACTTGTTTCTAGCTGCTATGAAGTTTTTTACTTTTTCCTAGAAAAGCAAAAGTAGCTAGAAGAAGCAATGTGTGGGTGTCATCTATTTACTTTCCTTTAATGAATATTAATCCTAAAGGGGCAGAAGGTAGATAAGGATCTATCAATTGTTTTCTGGCTGATTCCTGGTGAACTGCTAAGGCTACCTCATTTCCGATGGTTTAGCAACAGCAGCAACACAGCAGTCTCATTGCCACTATTACTTAGCTGTTCTCAATTATATTGCTAAAATGAAGAAAGTTCTTGGGCTCCCCAGGAATGTTTTTTTTTTTTTTCTGCAGAAACACTCCCTTCACTCAAAATGAATACTTGGGCTTGTAGTAATTTAATTCTCACTCTGGTTCTTGTGCATCTTGTTCTGGATGGTGGCTCTTTTGATGTTCCAGTTTTTTAAAAAAACCGTGCACAGTACAGATCTCTGCTCAGCTTTTCATCCATTCCTGAGGGAAGTTCTATCAGTATGGGGCTAAATAAGTCAGTCATTTTTTAAAAAACATAAATAAAGTAAAGTAGATTCATTTCACTGACCTGCCTCCTAATTGTGGCAGGTGCAACTAAACACATAGCATCGATCCACTTTTTTGAAACATTCTGCTGTTTTTTATATTCTTGCAGACCCCAATTCCTTTGTCTGTGAAAGGACGCTTCATCCTGGAGATCACTGAAGGAATGCTGTACTTAACCGAGCAAGGCTTAGTGCACAAAGACCTAAAGCCAGAAAATATCCTTGTAGATGAAGACTTTCACATCAAGGTACCATGGGAACAAAACTCCTGGCTTGGTTCATCAAAGGGTGATAGGACTTCGTCAGATATGTGTGGATACTGGAGAAAATGTGCTAGTCTGTTTGGCTCTACACAATAGTGTTTCTTTCACTGGATGCGGTGTGCTGGGCAGAGAAACTAATATGGCCTCCTTCTCCTATTATCCTCAGCACAGTCTGTTTCTGTTAAGTTGTTTTCTCTCAGCCAGTTCACTTGCAGTATCAAAGCTGGGCGGAGGGGAAACACAGTGAAAGGTACCAAACTAAGTCAAGGCAGGCATGTTTTCCTCCCTTCCCGGACAGGTTCCTTTTAGTATAAGGTTGATTCTCAGATGGGAAGGTGAGCATTTAATAAGCATGCACAGACGCCTCTTGGCTCTTAGGGGGCAGTGTAACTTGAGAGCTGGTGTCATAAAACAGGGGAACTGAATAGTCTGGCAGACTGACTCACTCTTCTGTGGGGTCCGTTTGTTTGTAAAGACTCTCCGGTGAGTAATAAAGCACCGGTGAGTAATAAAGCAATCCATGCCGTCTGCTTTATCATCTTAAAGATATGACACAAAATGGATGGGAAGAGGGAAAAGCAAGATCAGGCAAGGGCTCTTAGTTACTGAATTTTTAGAAATGCCAGCTGGCATGTTGTGCAGGAATCCTAGGAGGAGACCACAATTGGCTTCAGAAGGTGCAAGGACAACAGGCCTCCTCCGATAGTGAAGACTCAACATTCCTGGGTTGGATGTCAGTGTGGCAGGAAAGCAAGTGCATCATGAGGCACCTTTCCACCTATACATTTGAGCAAAAGAAAATATGCAGTAGCCAATTTACCTGGATAGTTTGTATTCTTTTCCTGGTCCAAAAGGAGGGCAGAAATCAGAAGAAAAGGAGAGGTTGTTTTCATGTTTAAATCCATGGGCTGGATTTGGCTCTGGCAATGTAAAACCTGCCATATTTAATGAAGTGCTCAAATGGTTCATGGATGGAGACTTTGGAAAATGTTTGCTCTCACACCAAGTGTGTGTTGCCTGTCAGAGGGCGCTGGTAGTCCTGTGATGCTGGCTGCTTGCTCTTTCCTTTCCCACCCAAACTGTTCTCCCTCCTGTCTTGCAGATAGCCGACCTTGGTGTGGCCTGCTTCAAAAACTGGAGCAGGCTGACTAAAGAGGAGACCAGCCGGCAGAGGAAAATCAAATGTAGCTCCAAGAGCAATGCTGGCACCCTTTTCTACATGGCCCCAGAACACTTGATGGATATCAACACTACCCCCGTGGAAAAATCTGACGTTTACAGCTTTGGCATAGTCTTATGGGCCATTTTTGCTGACAAAGAACCTTATGAGAGTAAGTCTTCGCAATCAAGCATGGCGACCGTATTTCTCACTGCATGCGCCCAAATTCATTTTAGCCACATTCAATCCTTTTCTGTTCCTCCCCAGATGCTGTAAATGACATGCATGTGTGCTTCTGTGTCATGCATGGGGACAGGCCACTCATAGATGAAATACAAAATAATTGTCCAAAAGTAATTATTACTTTAATGAAAGATTCCTGGAAACAAAAGCCAGAGGAGCGTCCAACTTTTGCAGGTAGTGAAAGGTTATTTTCCTTTAAAAGATAATGTTAGTGTATGTTTTTGCATTTTTTAACAAATCTGGTTACCAATGTGTTGTCATGTTGAGCTAACAAGGTCTTTATCGCATGAGAAGGATGAGACAGAAATGCTGTGTTCTGCTGAACTAGTGTAAACCAGCCTCCAGCCCTTTTTTAAAAAACACCAAACAATAATCAACAGTAAAAAATAAAGGAAACAGTAGTAAAGTTAGCCGAAGGTTTTCTGAATAATTAAAAAGGGCATTTGGAAAGCAGTGAGAATGGATGTAATGGGCCTGAAGATGGTACTCTGCTAAGCAGACCTCACTCTACATAGTCTTCAGTCTACGTCCTGAAAGCTGTGGCACAGAGATCCTTGTAAATTCTTGTTCTCTTTTTAAAGGAGGGGCCAGTCCCACATGTCACAACTACATCTAAGCATAATTTCTCAGCTACATCCACTTACCCAAATTGGGGATGGGGAACCTTCTTCACCCTAAGACTGAATTCAGTTTTGGGAGGTTCTAAGGAGGCTCCACTTCAGTGATGGACTCAGCTGGAAGCAAAAGGGCCAGACCCTTAGAAGCCTTTGAAGAGCCATTTCAATCTTTTAGAATGGGTGTAAAACTTCATAAAAGCCAGGAAAGCACCAGACAATTGGTGGTTAAGGGAGGGGGCATAGCCATTTGGACAAGCCGAGAAAGTCAAACTGGGACTCCAAGAGGGTCAGATTTAGCCCACACACATGCAGTTCCCCATCTCTGATCCAAATTTAGGTTTGTGGTGTGTTGTATAAAACCAAACCAATGGCCCCATGAACCCATACCTCTTTTGAGTAAAATTTCTACACATTATGGGATAGCTATTGATTTTTGAGGCTCCCAGTGAAAGTCTAGGACAAAGGACAAAGAGCAGGGTTCTACGTAATGAAAGAGGATTCTGTTTTCCTTGCTTTATTACTTCTAGGCCCAATTTTTCAGCAGTTGAGTAAAGGTTTTTTCACCAGTAGAATTTTAACTTTTGCATGAATCCACCATGTCTCCAACAATTGTATGAATTAATGTTCCTCAAAGTGGTCTGAAATTATATAAAGTATGACCATTTGGATTATGGTACTTTTCCTCATAGGCTATTTATTAATTTCATTTCTATACTGCTCAAGAACTTTAGCTCTCTGGCTGGTTCACAACAATTAATCAGCTATAAAGGATAGAATTAAAATACCAACACAAAAAACACAATATAAAGTGTGCAAATTTAAAGCAGCTAAAATTCGAATATACAAAAATATAATACAAGGAAAGCATTCCCATTATAAACCAGACCTAATTAAAAACAGTAGACCTAATCCAACATATGCCGATAAATGCTTGGGAATAAAGGACAGTTTTAATTTGACACTAAGAAGATTTTTATTTATTTATTTTTATTAAAACATTTTTATGCCGCCCCATTCGCCGACGCCTCGGGGCGGCTTACAACAATAAATTAAAAGAAATTATAATAAATTACAATAAATATAAACATTAAATTAAAAATACAAAAATACAATATAAAATAAGAAGACAATATTGGTGCCAGATGGGCCTCAGTGGGGAGATCATTCCACAATTGGGATGGCCCTCCTTTTCCTTGCCTCTTTCTGGACCTCCTGTGGAGGTGACGATCAGTGGAAGGTTCCAGATGAAGATTGTAGGGTCCAGGTAGATTGAGGTCAGGAGAGGCGTTCCATCAGGAATTGAGGTTCCAAGCCATGTAGAGCTGTATAGGTTAAAACCAGCACCTTGAATTGTACTCAGAAGCATATAGGCAGCCAATACGTGTGGGCCAGAGTTGATATATATTCAGACCTTCTGGTCCCAGTTATTAATCTGACTGTCACTTTTTGCACAAGCTGCAACTTCTGAACAGTCTTCAGGGGCAGCCTCACATAAAGTGCATTGCAGTAATCTAATTTGGAGATGACTGGACCATAGATTCTTAGACTAAAGCTGCCCCTGTCTAGATAGAGGCATAACTAGGCCACCAGTTAAAGTGAGCAGAAGGCATTCCATGCCACTGAAGCCACCTGAGCCTCAAGTGACAAAGATGGAACAAGGAGCACCTCAAACTATGAGGTGTTGGGAGAGTGCAACCCCATCCAGAACAGTCAGAGGGACCACCAGTGAACCAGTTTCTCAGTCTAGTCTGGACTGAGCTTCAGTTTATCAGCCCTCATCGAGTCCGTTATCGCTTCCAGACAGCAGTTCAGCACATCCACAGCCTGACCTGATGAGGATGTAAAGTTGGGACAGAGCTGTGTGTCATCAGCATACTAGTGGCAGTGCACTCCACAAATTCTAGACTACCCCACTCAGTGGTTCTGTGTAGGTGTTAAATAGCATGGGGGATAAGACCAACCCCTGAGAAACCTCATGATGGAGAGTCCATGGGGCGAGCAGTGTTCCCCAACCACCCCCCACCCCCCTCTGCTGCTGCCCATGCAAATGGGAGCAGAACCACTGCAATGCGGTACTGCCCACCCCCAACATAGACAGTTGCCCCAGCAGGATACCATGGTCAAGCAGCTGAGAGATCCAGGAGTTCTTACTAATATATGAATTCTTTACTACAGAAATCAGTTTGACATACACGCCATTTTACCAACAAAACTTTGAAGAGTTTGTTGAAGAGGATGTTAGAAAAATAAAAGTAAGTTATCTAAGATGTATGGTTCAAAGGAGGCATACTAAACCATGACTTTCTTATGTCTACTGTCCATAAATGTCAAGTGCTTCCCATGACCTCAAATGTTTTGTTCTGTTCTATGTAACAGGAAGTATACCCTGAACCAACTGAACTTGTGAAAAGGATGCAGTCCCTTGAAGTAGATGCTGTAGCAGAACCACCAGGGAGTGCCCAGATGGGTATTTATTTATTGGAAATAGTTTTATTCTGCCTTTCATCCAATAGTTTTGAGGATGGTGAACTTTGGTACATTACATACCAGCTTCCCTCACCTGATAGACTTGTCACATCCAGTCAGCCCCAACCAGCATGATGAATGGTTAGGAATGCTGGGAGTTGTAGTCTAAAATATCTGGAAGGCCCCAGGTGGGGGAAGGTAGTTGTATACCAGCTCTGTATAGTAAAAGTATAATCATATGAGGCAGCAGATAGAAACACAGTGTAAACTAAAGTATGAAAACACTTCAGAGGCCTGGAAACTTAAGCTGGCACTGGAAGGATTGTTGCATATTCACCAGGCACACCTCCTTAGGGGAGGTATTCCATAAGAGGGACATGACCACCCAAAATAGCCCTCTCCTTTAATATAACAACCTTCTATCAGAAAAAAAGCTTCAGTAGAAGATCTCAGGATGGGGGCAGAGTGGTACAATCAATTAATTTCGCTTGCCCTTCACTTGCCAATGTGAATGGACCTTATTTCAAATAACAATACAATGCCATTCTCTTATCCCCCAAAGTAAACACTAAATGCTTTATGTAGGTATTTTGCCTGCCAGACTGATTTTTTCTCTCTGTTGCCCTTTGTTTTAATCCTTTTTTAATTATGCTTTGAACTGACTGCCCTGGCTGCAGGATTCTTTTGCAATCAAGAGATCCCAGATTCAGTCCCTGGCATCTGCAGCTAGAAAGGATCAGCTGCCAGTTGATGAAGAAATCCTTTTTGCCTGAAAGCAAGGAGAGTCACTGCCTGTCACACTACTCAGGAGGCAAGACCAATAGGCTGACCTGGTTTATTCATTCATTCATTCATTCATCCATTCATTACATTTATATCCCACCTTTTTTCTTTTCAAGGAACTCAAGGCAGTTTACATAATTCACCTTCTCCTCTCAAGCTTAGCCTCACAACAACATCCCTGTGAGGAAGGTTGGACTGAGAGTCTATGAATGGCCCAAAGCTACCCTCTTAGCTCCATGGTTGAGCAGGGACTAGAACTTAAAAAATGATGGCAGTGCAATGAATTTCTCATGCTTACATCTTATGCATACCTACCCAGAAGTAAGTCTGAGTACAGTGGGACTGATGCCTAGGTACACGTGCACAGGATTTCAGCCCTAGTCTGTTCAATCCTCAGTAAGTCCCTCTTAATACAATGTTTCAGTGATGGTTCATTTTCAAGGAAACGTTGGCAAACCTACCAATCTAATCACTCCTCTGTCCTGCAGATCGGCCCAGTTCCTTGCACAGCTCACAGGGTCTTGCAGTGAACTCCATAGATGAAGCCCAGTTTGCAGCTTCCCCCAGTAACGAACCTGTGGAGAGCTGTGAACATACCTTCGAGCCCCCGATGACCTTGGAGAGGAAACTACAGGATGAGCTGAACTATCATGTGTATGGCAGCCGGATGGACAAGCCAGACAGCCATCCTGTGGTGTTCAGTGCTGCACTGGGAGAGGAGGAACACAGGAGAAAGATGTCCTATGGTCCATTTGCAAAGGGGCCTGTGGAGCCATACCTGAGACCTGAAAATCCTCGCTTAAACACAAGCCTTAGCAATCCCAACGCAGCCTGCTACAATGCATCATGGCAACCATCATCTACTGGAGCAACCCCGGAAAGGGGAAATATATTTTTGCCTCCAAATAGGATACATGGAGCAGAGCCTACAAATCTCAGAGCATCACTAAGTTCAGAAGATCTCTATGGATCCCATTCAACCAGTCTCTTCAATTTAAGTAAACCACCTGTGCCTGAATCTGGTATGGAACATTCAGCAAAGATAATTAATCCTTACCCTCTTGCCAAAAGTGTAAGGATAGAATCTGGTGAGTGAGTTGGTGCTGGTGGGAGGGGTTCTGCTCAAGGAGCAAAAAAGGCATACATTTCACTATAGCGACACTGAGAGTCAGCACGTCAGACTTACGTTATCCAGTTTGTCTGCTATGAGAATCCTGAGATTCAGAGCCCAGGAATCTGTTTTGAATACCAAAAATGAACTGAGCACAGTCCTTCAACACAAAATCCACTTCTAGTGGATTTACCATTTTTCATTTTGCTGCTGCTTTTGTTAAACAATTGGGAAATGGGAATAATTGCTGATCAGTTTAATTTACTCAGACATCTATCAGTGGATTGTGTACATCAAGTGGCAATAACACCAAATACATTTCAGTTCCAGGTTGTAAAAAAATGTGGAAAATTGAAAGGGGGCAAATGCTTCTGCGAGGCACTGTAATTACTCCTTTAGCTTTTTTAATCTTGTCCCTTCCTTCGTGGAGCCCAGAGCAGCATATCAGGTTCTCCCCACCACTTTGCCATAATATCATCACAACAACCCTGCAGGATAGCTTAGGCTGACATAGCAATTGATCTGAAATAAGCCAATGAGCTTCACTGGTCATGCAGATTTAAAGCTGGATCTCTCTGATTCTAGACTGGTGCTGCTACTATACTGTACTGTATATATACTATCTCTGTACTGAATAGACACTGGCAACAAAAATTTGCACAGGGGGAAATGGCTTGCAATTCAAGTGTTTAGTCCACAGAATGGATTTCTACCTCTTGGGAGGTTGATACATGCTCACCGTAGGTGGTCAGCTAGGTGGCCATTTACTGGCCTGCTGCATGATACAATACTAACATACTTTATCAAGTTAGTTTGCTGACAAGACCACTGTGAAGGTGCTATAATCATAGTTCTTATTATGATATGATTTCCATAATTGTTTAGATCCAAGGGAATCGCTTCCTTTTATGAAGACAAATTTTGCACATGCTTCTACATACAGAAAGAGTTCAGGTAAAAATGCAAACAATAAATTAACACAGGTGTTTTCTTAAAATGGACAAGATGAACTCTATAATTATGAGCAGTCTGATCAATCCAGAATCATAAGGCATTAATATCATTTCTTGGCTATGAAAACCCCAGAGTTACCAGCAAATCCGAGATGCTTGCAATCCCCAGGCTCTCAATTTACTTAAATGAAGAATTAATTTTAAACCTAGGAATATGTTTATTCATCCCATCAGTCCTAGGGCAATTCCAGGTGCAACCCAAAACCATCACACTGGTTGGTATAGCAAGGGTGAACAACTTGTGGCCCTCCAGATGTTTTATCCTGCAACTCCCATCATCCCTCACTATTAGCTCTACTGGTTAGGTCTGATGGGAGTTGTAGGCCAAAACATCTGGAGCGGCCATGTGTTGCTCACCCTTGTGTTAGAGCCTAATCTGTAACCAAGAGTCTAAACATAGACTTTATGACTTCAACATCTAGTCAGCTTTTCTCCCCCCCCCCCCCGCCGCCTTTTGCTTTTCTTCTTTGCCTTGCTTTTGTAATATCTGCTTGTTTATAATATTATTACCTATTGAAGAAACCTGTATCTTTCAATAGCTTGCACATTTTTGTAACCCTTCCGTTTCCTTTTTTTGCCCTAATATGGATGCAGGAGTACTCCTGTAATATTTGTGTGACATTTTTAGAGCAGTTATATTACACTGTACTGCATTGTGTTGAGCCTCAGCGTTAGGCTTACAGTTACGGTTAGGGCATATCTGATCAGTTTGAGATCCTCTCTGGCCTTCTGGCTTTTCCCTGATGGACATGCACTGTTTCCTTGCAATTGCCAAGCATTTGGTGATTTTTTAGGCTTTGCACAGATATTTTTTACCCATTCAAAAAGGTTGAAATGCCCCTTTTAAGGTTTAATTACCAGGAGTAAGAGCTTTAAGCTTAGATATACTGTTATTTCTGGAATTTTAGCACTGCTCCCTTTTGCCTTCAGCCTCACTCATCACTTGAATGCTTCTCCCAAGAGCATCTCTGAAACTGAATTCAACCCTCAGGATGAACAAGGTTTGACCCTCTTGCTCCAGTGCATGCATTTTCTTCCCATTTTATCATGGTACTAATTTAATTGTGTTACACTGACATCATACTGAAATAGTTTCCAAACCATACTAAAGTTAAATCAACCTTTTCTGTAGCAGTCCACAAATTATGAATCAGTTTGGTAGTCAAGTATTAATTTGTACTAGCCAACTGTGAACTCCGGTGCTGCTATGATAGCACAACAATATTATATACATTTGTCAACACATAACAATGTCTAATAGAATTGATGTTATAAATGTCAGGCTAAACCAGACATTTCTTTTTTTTAATTCCATAGCTTGTTAAAAAAGCAAACAAGTAAACATAGATAGCTATGCTGGTTCATGAAAAAAAACCACCCCAAATCCATATTTGGGCAATACTGTTACAGGAATCAAACAAAATGTCACAAAAATATGCAAGCTTTTGAGTCCTCCAGAACTCATTCTTCATCAGGCTAGTTGGTATAGGTCAGGGGTCAGCAACCTTTAACACTCAAAGAGCCATTTGGACCCATTTCCCACACAAAATACCGGGAGCCGCTAAACCCTTTTGACATCTAAAATGAAGATAACACTGCATATATCTTTTTTTACCTTAATGCTATGTATATCTTCATTATGATTTAGCTGCAGCTCTTGTTCAGTCACTAAAAACTGTTATTTTTAATCTTACATTATAAACTAGTAGGACTCCTTTCATATATTTTGAATAGAACAGCTTCCTGAAGAGTCAAAGTAAGTACTAAAGGGCTGCGTGCATTAAACAGCAAACCCCATAAGTTCGTCAGCAGTAAAAGCAAATGAATCTACCCATGTACCATTAAACGTTTGGTTTTCTTCAGAAACTTTTCTTAGATTTATCCATGGTTGGCCTATGGGGGGTGGGGGGGGCAAGGGGAGCTGCAGGTCCGCAGGTCACAGCTGTGCCTGAGATATAGGTGTGTTTAAACAGTCAAGTGCTGTGAATTGTGACCGGTCCCAAGCGCAGCTTTTAACATTCAGATGAAGGAGATTACATTGGGACAAAGAGAATCTTTTCAGCAGCATTTCGTTTTGTGTAACATGAGAGCCTGCAAGAAGCTTGTTTAGCAGAGGAATGTAGCAATTTACTTAACTAACTAGCACCCAGTTCCTGAGTGGAGCTTCGAGCAGATCAGTGGCTGTGCCGGCGCGTGTTTTGTGCGACGGAGCCACAGCAGAGGGATTCAAGAGCCACGTGCGGCTCCGGAGCCGCGGGTTGCCGACCCTTGCTATAGGTAGATCTCAAAATCTGGCCAGATAGTGTGACCATTAGTTTTACAGTTTAAACAGACTTAGTCTGTTTACAGAACCCACCCCCTCATGGGTGTCTAACCACCCATAGGCTTATACCTTAATGTTTTAGTCATTGGTAGGTGTAGCAGTTATCAGATTCCACATAATAGTGGATTCTGGAAGAGACAAGCAACTGCTGCTTTCCCATTCTGAAATAATAAAAGCTAGCTGTAATTAAAATTTGCTTCTTGCTCAAAAGAAACACACACGATCCTGAGTTGCTACAAAGCAGAATTACAGTAAAACATGCCAATCCTTATATTAACAAAGCCAGGTATTAATTTTAGGTAGCCTTCTACAACTTAGATGTCTTCAGATATTCCTATCATTCCCAACCAGCATGTCCAACAGGAATGTTGGGAGTTTTGGCCTAAAATATCTGGATGGACCCAGGTAGCAGAAGGCTGATTGAAAGCATCTTGAGGGAAGGTTGTTGTCTTTATGTGCCATCAAGTCATCTCTAAAAACATGTAATGAACTGAGCCCTGCTCAGTTTTGTACATTCAAGGCTGTAGCTTCCTTTATGAAGCCAATCCATCTCATATTTGGTCTTTCTTGTCTCCTGCCTTTCTCTAGCATGATGGTCTTCTGCAAGGACCTTTTCCTTCTCATAATGTGCCCTAAGTATGACAGTCTCAGTTTTGTCATTTTTGCTTCTAGGGAAAGCTCTAGTTTGATCTGATCTAGGATCCACTTTTTTGTCTTCTGTTCCTGCATATTCACAATGCTGTCCTCCAGCAACATGTAGATCTGACGTAGTCTTATGTAGCCAAAACTGTGCCATTCAGACAAAAGAAGCTGGGGGGGGGGCAGGGTCCCAAACTTTGCAGTACCAAAAAAAACATCTTAGAAGACTCCTAAATGGTAGTAGTAACTCAATGAGGTTTGAGCAGGCTAGGTGAACTTAGAAGGAATGAGTTCCCTTGGAAGTGAGAATGGAGTATCCTGTGAAAGAACATGGCTGGCTCGCTGCAACACTGAACAGGATCACTGTTCTACACTGCAATATTTGCTTGCAAGCTTCAGTTGTTAATTCTAAATACAGATTTGGGGAAGGAGCACTGACCATACTAGATGGTAGAATTGGGCCCTTCTGTTTGCTCCTTCCCATGCAAGTAGAAGAGAGTCCAGGATCCCCTTCTGTACTGCCATCTCTTTTATCCCCTTTCATAATGCCCAAACTAAAGTTTACTTAGACCTCTCAGAACCTTGACTGGCCAGATCTCATGAGACCCCAAGCTAATAAAAGCCATGTTCACTGACACAAAGCTCAGACTGTACTCTCTCTTTGCCTTAAAGGCCTGCTTATCTCAAACTTTTAAAACCGTAGTTTTTACATGGAAGATGAGATACTGTTCATGGGTCTGGAATATATAACTGACACAAGAGAACCTTTTGGCTAAAATGAAATAAAATAAGTCAAAGGGCTGATGTGATTTCAGCAACTGTTGGAGCACCAGTTGTACCAGTCATCCACCTAAGAAATAAATATGGTTGTGTGGATCTGCCCTTGGAATGTAAATTTTAGGATGGGAATTGTGCCTTCCTTGATTTATGTGAAAATACTTACCACATAAATGCAGTATGCAGAGAATGCAGTTCATTTTAAGTTTAAACATCTGTGAGCAATATTGATCAGTTTTTTGCTGCACTCCTGTTGCCCTTACCCTTGTTTTATCTATGTAGTTTTATTGTTGCTTTTAACAATACATTTTATGATCATTGCTATCTTCTATACAGAGGATTCTGCACAATTCGTCATTAATAATAGCAGAGGAATTCAAATAGGCTCCAACAACTACATGAAAATAAAAGAGCCAGTTCACCAAATAAGCAGTGCTCCAGCGAATGTTCCCTACAATTCTGTACATTACCAGAAGCTGTTTGGTAAGTAGAAGTGCAGTGGTTTTTCTTCCTTACTGGATGATCACTGCTTCTGAATGCTTAAATTTTGTTCATATACTTCTGTCCTGGATCATAAGGCTGAATCAAACAGAGGATCATCTAACATTTCAAGGTATTTGATGTGCAAACATTTATAAAGGGCTGATTAAAGAGTGTAGGAATGGATTGAGGAAAGCTCTGCCATGAAAATGGGAAACAGCCTCCAAGAAACGGTTGCTGTGATAACAAGGCAATCCTGCTTGAAGGAAGGTCAGGATACAGATGTAGTAAATAATGGGTAAGCTCTTCCACTGTTAAAGACTTTGGATAGCCCTCTTCCCTCTGAAAAAGTGCATGAGGGGAGCATGGGTTGCACAAGTTAGCTGTGCCCCACAGGGCAACTCCACGCATCCTGTTGACCAATGATAATATTTGTGGGGGGTCATTGGATTACATAGAATGTATGGCCTACATGTAGAGAGGTTCACTTGTAGAGCACCTCAACATGAAGGGGTATTTTGATTACCTCCAGTGGATTCTATCTTCAACTCCAGTGGATTCTCTCGATACTGTTCAGACAGCACGCACACTGCCCTGCTTCGCATGCTGGCTGAATGTGGGCACAACAGAGTGGGCCTGAGCATAAATGCAATGGCACATAGAATCACAGAACAATAGAGTTGGAAGGCGTCAATAAGCCCATTGGGTTCAATCCCCACTTCACTGCTGGTCTCCAAGGTAAAGTATCCCAAATAGATGGCTGTCTAACAGGCTAAGAATGGCTCTGAATCTGGCCCTCCTCGTTTCTAAGAGTAGAGGAAAACTGTAGTTGCTCATAACCTAAACGTCTCTCACCCTTTTTCTACCACCAGAGAGTGCTGTTCTTGCTTCCGATATACACCTGAACCTTGTGCGGGACAACTTGGCAAAACAGTGGAAACATTGTGCACGTAAGCTGGGCTTCACTGACCCAGAGCTGGATGAAATTGATCATGACTATGAGCGAGATGGACTAAAAGAAAAAGTTTACCAAATGTTTCAACGTTGGCTGATGAAGGAAGGCAGCAAAGGGGCTACTGTGGGAAAGCTGGCCTTGGCTCTCTATGCTTGCAGGAGGATAGACCTTCTTAACAGCCTTGTAAAAACAACCCAGGAATCTGAAATGAGTAACAAATGAGAAGTAAAATAGCAGGAGAATGCTATTATTTTGAGGAGAATGTTCTCTGAGGAACTCACGGATGTTTCGCTTTGATAGCCAGTATCAACATCTGATGCTACCAGGTGCCATTCCAGCATAAAAATGAAGATATAAGATACGGTGGAGTGCTTGTCTGTTGCATTTGATTAGCAACCTGGAACACTGCCAAGAGCACTGCCAAGAAAATTGAAATGTTTGCCTTTTTAGAACCTGTTGCCAAATTATTGCCTTTATATAATTGCAATAAAAACATTACTATAAAATGGGCACAACACTTTTCCCCTGGAACTAAAGCACTTCTTCACACAGTGCATGGCAACAAGGGTATGAAACTCATTTGCCTCAAGATGTGGTGTGAAAGCTGGTGGTTTAGTAGGGCTAGTAGGCCTGATGGGATCTCTCATGGCCTCCTTTCTTTCGTGGTCTCATTCAGATAGCAAAAGTATTTCCTTTCCCAGGACAGTTGGTGGCTTACAGTTGTCATAAAGAGGTGCTGAACTGAACTCCTTGTGGCCCAAGGTCACTCTTATTCCAAATCACATCAGTCATTTCTTTATACACGTTACCAAACAAGCACAATTGGTTAAGGAACCTATTTTATGTTTCAGATATACAATTGTGTGTATCAGTCTAAAAGGGTGAATTATTTTCTTTGAGAATCAAAAAATATTAATGCTTTTATAAGAAGAAACAAAGCATGGGAGAGATGTCCTTGTTCGTTAGCAGTGCCATCACTGTAATTAGTCATGGCAGTCTTACTGGGAGAGGTTTGGCAGGGGATGACTGGCATCATTCCAGTGAATAGGGCAACATATGTGATTTAGGTATAGATAACAGTCTGAACATTTGTGGGGATACACTACTTTGTTACTAACCAAAGAAAATACTGGGATAACATTCCAAGATTTATCACAGTCTTGGAACCAACCTAAAGCAGGACTTAATAGAAAGCAAAGCTTTTGCTGTTGGAATAGCACATCTTTTCAGTCTTGTGTTATTCTGCAGTGGCAAAGGAAATCTGGAGCCGGGAGACAATGCAGATGATCCAAGCAACCTTCAAGGAAGTGATCAGCAATGAGGCCAGTTGTGCCAAGCACTAAGAGCAAGACCCAGAAATGTAGGAAATGGGATGCACTTCTCTTGAAAGCAAGCCACATACCCAGATACCTCATAGAATTGCAAATGGAAAGGAGGCCATTCAGACCTTGGCAGAATCTAACAAGGATAGATGGAGAGAGGGAGATAACTGTAGCACCCATGTATGGCACAGATATGGAAGGCACACTCTCAAGACAAAATAATTTTATAAGTCTCAGTGATTACTGATTCCTTTACCCGAAGCCTTTGGGCCTGGTGCTGAGAAGGCCCCCTCCCTTTCCTGCTGCTTTTGCTACCTGTGCTTCAAGATGCCAGGTTGAGGAGGGCTGTGACGGGTTCATTGAGCCATCGAATTGGATCAGCCTAATCCCACTGAAAGCCTACCAATCCAGCCATCACACCATGTCTTGAGGCAAAGGACTTGCATACACTTGTCGCCATGCATTGTGTGAAGAAGGGCTTTCGTTGGCCTGTTCCCGCCAATTTCACTTGCAGACCTTGCTTCCAGTTCCACCGGAAAAAGGGATCAAAACGGCACTCTCTTTCAGAAAGAAGGCGTAGGGTGATGCCTGCACCTCCAACGCTCACCTGCATGGACCATTGGACTGTGAAACAGGCGAAGCGCCTCACCCCTTAGTCCCAGCCTATAGCCAAGATTTGCTAGGGTAGAGTTGCCCCCTTCCCCCATTTTTTCTTTAGGTCTCCCAAAATCTCTGCCCCCCCCCCCAATTTTTAAGTAAACAATTTAAAAACAATTTACAGTTTGTCTTTAAAAGGACTGCAAACCAGATGAATTCCCCCCGCACCCCATTTCTTTGGCGCCCTTCCGGGACTTTCAGGCTGACTGCGGGCCTGGCTATCCCCCTGCGACGCCGTTCGGGCCGGGGGACCTCCCCCCGGAGCTACCATTCAAGGCAGGCGGCGCAGGCCAGGCGAAGGCGGAGCCGCGTTCAGGCCCGGGCGGCGGCGGCGGGGAAATGGCTCGAGCCGCAGGCAGGCTGCAGCGCTTCCTCGCGCAGCTTTCGCGTTCCGCGCAGTGGGCTGCTCTGCGGAGACCGGCGGCTTTCTACAGGTAATGGCGCGCTTACTCACGGACGGCCGTGGAGTCTCAGCAGTGCCCGAGAATGGGGCGGGCGCCGCAGCGCGGCAGCGGGTGTGCGAGTGCGCGTGGCTGGTTGCTTCGGGGCACGGTGGGCTCGGCATAAGGTATATCTTTCAGTGAGATCGGGATAAGGTATATCTTTCAGAGGTCAGGAAGCAATACAAGACTTCATCTGATCAAAACACAAAAACCAAGACGCGATTGTTTTTCCTAGCAGCACCTAGCAAGGGCTGCCATTTTGTTTGTTTGTTTATGCTATCTAAGGACTAAAGTCCTTTCCCGCTTATACTAACGACAACAGTAGTATCTAAGGCCTTAGTATATGCAGGGCTTCTTTGTAAGGAAAGCAAGCATGTTTTTTTTTAAAGGAAGATAAGAACAAAGTGCCTCTGAGCATGTGAGGAGTGCTGCCTAAAGCTAGAGAAACATACTAGGCTGGAGGAGGTTAAGAACAACAAAATCTCGATACACACACATCCCTTTTGTACATCTTCCTGTTCTGGCAGGTGACTAGGAAAATAAAATTCTAGGTGGACTAATAAGTTTGGGCCAGGTGACAACCTTAGCACCAGCCCTGGCACAGTTATTGACATTTTTGAAAACGACATAAAAAAGACAACAGGTGTTTTGTGGGGCTTAAAATATAACAATCTAAAGGTCCTGTGCATGCATATTGGGAAGTTCATCCCACTGAAATTAATAGGATATGTTCCAAGAATATGTGCAAGGGTTGATTTGCAAAACAGCCCATAAGCTGCCGCCGCCTAAATGAGTCTGTTCTTGCTGGACTAGACTAACATACTAACTTTCTGGAATGCTTTGTCTTCCACGTTAGCGAAAATAAGAGGGCACAAAATGCTGTTTAAAGAATGACCAGAGTCAGTTTTGTTTCACACTGCAATGATGGAAATGGAATCTAGCCTTCATCTTACCAACTTTCAGCTCAAATCTGTTAAATGTAGTTGTTCTACCATTATTGCCCTTAATAAACCTGAACAAGCCTGCGCCATGGGTAGTATCCCAAAGCTGAGGTAGGGGCCAGGTCCCCCCTCCCCAATATCTAAGAGCCCTGCAGGATTAGACCAAGGCCCATCTAGTCCAGCATTCTGACATGGGGAACCCACAAGAAAGATGTGAGGGAATTGCACAAAATCCCCCACGTTCACTAACAACTGTTCTGCAAAGTCATTCTGCCTTGAACACTGGAGGTAATATATAACCATCGTGACTAGTAGCCTTATTCCCATTGAATTTTACTAATCTGCATTTGAAGGTATCCAAGTTGACAGCCATAGTTTATTTCTGTGTGGGGTGACAAACTATTTTATTTGTCCTGACCCTCCCTGAGGTAGCTTCATGGGATCAGAACTTTATCTAGTATGGCTAATCAGCAATCTTTTTGCTTTCATTAATAATTAAATGTGCAGTGATCCTATGAAACAGGAATGAGGGAGGTGTGTCCTGCCCCCAGAGTGCAACTCCCATTATCCTCACCATTGGCTGTGCTGGCTGGGTAGACCTTCCAGGATTTGCAGTCCAACAGCATCTGGAGGACCACACAATTGCCCTGCTGTGAAAGAAGTCATTTCAAGCTTAAGGAGTTACCAGTCTTGGGGGTAGAGGTACTACTCTACCTTTAACATTTGGTGTTAAGCAAGTAAAGCCTTTTCAGTGTAGTCTTACGAGTACCAATGCAAATTACACAAGCCAAATCCACCAGTACTGTAATAGCTGTCCTTAAAATAAACTACAGTTCCCCCTGGATTTCCCCCTGAAGTTTAGTTAAGCCTAATTGGAATTTCTGGTTACTAAGGGTTTGAATCCATGGGTTGAAGCAGGTTTCAGATCCTTTTTGGGAGGGACTCCCAGATTACTCTGAACAGTACTTAATTTGGTGGCTGCTGTTGGAATACTTAGGCAGTTATGGGCAGTAAGGGTAGGGCAAGGAACAGCATTTCAGAGAGACAGAGAATCTGTGATTCTGCCCTTGATCCTGTAAGTGTCTTTAAGAGGTTAACCAGCACCCCACCTTAATAAGTGAGATTTCCAGTAACTTAGTGCAACCAAGCACAAATCTATGGTAAGAAGAGCCGATACCCTTATTTGCAAAAGGGCCCTGGACTACCTTCCTTGCTCTTTTCAGCAGAGTTTATGATGGTAGGGTCTAGCTTCTGCTAATGAGCTTCAGAAGTTGTACAGTGGATACACAGTGGAGAACAATTGCATGCCCAGTGCTTTGTCTAGCACTTCCCACTGCTGCATTTTCAACTGAGGAATGTGCTTCTCTCTTTCACAGGAAGGAATCTTGAGCTCTGTTCATTTGGATCATTTTGCTCATGTACTAGCATATCTCGTCTGTGCATTGCAATTGACATGTGTAAATAGTAGCTGCACATTTTATGAAGTGGCTCCAGGGTAATAGAGCAAAAATGCTGAATGTTTCTTGTGTGGGGTTGGGGAATATTTCTTCTAGCACTGCAGTAACCTCAGCTAAAGTTGAAGTGAATGGCGTCCACCTGCACTATCAGCAAACAGGAGATGGAAACTATGCTGTGCTGCTACTTCCTGGCATGTTAGGTTTGGATTTATTTTGCTTATGTACAACTTACTATTGGCGTTCTTTTCATGCATCAAATGTGCACAAGAGCAGGGGGAATTTATAGAGTTGCTTGAAGTATGTTACACTGTGTGATTGTATTGTAAATGAGGGGTGTGGAATGTGTGGCACTCCAGTTGTTGTTGGACTGCAGTTCCCATCAGCTCTAGCTAGCATAGCCACTGGTGAGGATGATGGGAATTACAATTCCAACATCTGGAGGATTACACATATCCCATCCCTGCTCTAAGATAATTGTGTAGAGTGCAGAATCTAAAGTCTATTTCCTTCTTGATTATCCATAGATGTTTATTGGATCTTTCCTGGTTTTATATGTTGATTTATTTAAGCTGAAGAAAGGCAGTAATTCTTTGAAAAGCAGAAAGGAATTTGAGAGAGGCACTCCTTGCCAAGATGCAGAAATGCTTTTCTTGTCTCTGATCAGACAGGTTTTTGAAACCTATGACCTATGAACCTCTGCAAAACTGTTTTCCAGAGGTGAAAGCAGCAACCCTTACTTCCAAACCAACTTTCTGAGAAAACAAAGCACCCATCTTCACTCTTATTTCTATGCATGCTGCCATTTAGTCTTTCTCAGCAATTATATTTAAGTATGTACTTTGTTTACTATGGACCTATTTTGCAGTGTTTTCACAAAGTGTTCAGAACACAAGGCGCACCTCCTTTCTGCTTGGTTAGGGTTAGATTTTAGGAAAGCAGCAAGTATCTCTAGCCCCACACTTGCCCATCAGAAATACTAGGTGGACATTCACCATCTTGCAGTGGCTTACACACCAAAAGAAATGAGTTTACAAGATCAGTCTGAAATAAGATGTGTTCAGCCTGGTTGACCCCACTATGGCAAGCATCTTTGTTTTGCATCCTGTATGATCATTTGTTTCATTATTTATATTCTACCCTTCTTCCAGGAGGAGCAGGTTGTCCTACAGCAGCTCCTCATAACCACCTGCTGAGGTGGGGCAGACTGAAAGAAAGTTCCTGGTTCAGAGTCATCCAGTGAGCTTTATCGTTGGGCAGAGATTTGAACTCAGTTCCCCAAGCCTCAGGGCTATCATTCTAACTACTTTACTAATTACCTAAATATGTAAAACTGATGTACATTGGGGGTGGGCAGATTTCAGGCTTCCAGGGTATGCTTTGTTTGTTTATTACAACCTCAGCATATCCCAGCTGTAGTCAAGTGAAAAATAATTGTCCAAGGGCATGCATACATCAGGTAGAATTAAGTTAAGGGTAGCTCTGAGCATGTGGCTCAGGCCAAGAATTAGTTTTTTGTATCAGAACTGAGCTCACAGCTCTTTCATTCAAAAACCAACTTTTGAGGTTGGATCCAGATTTAAACTGAATCAAATTTGCTGGTGCAAGTGGACTTCCCTGCCCCTTCTTTCCAAGCCAGTCCCACCATCTTCCTTAAAATACCACAAACAGTCAGAAGACTGCTAAATAAGATGTTCCAAAAGTTGTCCAATCCAAACTTTCTTCATTTTAGCACCCTTATTTAGTTGGGAAAAGTCACCTTGCTGTTAAACATCTGGGAGTCAGAAACCTATACTTATCTGCTTCCAATCACCCACAGATCAATTTCAATACACTGGAGTCTCTGGGCAGCCCAGGCCTTCATTTCATTTATTGGGTTTTTATCCTGCTACATTGGCCTGAGACCCAATTGCCAAAGTCTATGAGTGGTTTGCAAGTATTACAATCCAAAAATATAGCATGAGAAAAACAAAATGCAATCTATAACATAATGAAATATAAGAATAAAATACAATTTTAAGGACAATTTAGAACCAGTTGCAGTAAGGTGCATACCACCTATTTTCAAGGTGACTTTAGATATGTATTTACCAGTTCTTCTTCGTGGTCTCCATGCAAACACACAGCAATGGGGCTTGACACGCAGTGTAGGCCTCATCCGGTGGAAACTTCCAGAGCTGGTCACCATGGAGTGAGCAGGAGCAGGGACCGCCCTGCCCTCTGAGTGGTACGTAGGCGGCAGCTCCTGCCCATTCCCTCAGTTCCTTTTCGACTGTGCTGGACTTCATTCTCCAGATCAGACCTCTACAGCTTAAACGGGTCGCCATTTTTCTTTCTCTCTCTCGCTCTCCCTTCTACTCAAAAAACTCCCCTCTTCTCCTTTAACTGCGTGGAGAGAAGGCTGCCGCTTCTCTCCCCTCTTGCCTTTCTCAATCTCCAGTTTTCTCTCTCTTCCTTGAATCGCCCACGTGCGCTCCTCCAAGGACCGCATGGCTGATTCAGCTCCACGCTGCTGCACCTCCTGTGCAGCTAGGATGCCTGCCAACGATGGGCACCCTAAGTGCCTCCTCTGCCTCGGCGAGGGGCACATCTTGGAGACTTGCACCCACTGCCAGGCCTTTAAGAAGCAGACGCGCTGGCAAAGAACCACACGGCTGAAACAGGCCTTATGGTGGCGTGCCCTCACATCCTTTACCCCGGGAGTGGATAACCCCCCTGGGGAAGATTCCTCTAAGCCTGCCAGGGCAAGGAGGGGGGCAGTGTCGCCAGGGGAAGGCCCCTCTGCGGCGCCGGTGATGAACAGAAAGCACCACGCTGCAAAAGAGCCGCTCCCCGTGGCATCGGAGCCGGCCCAGGATTGTGCAGTCTCGCTGGCCTCTGGAGCACCCTGGGTGCAACCCCCGCTGATCTGGGACTGGAGCAGCTGGGCGCCGCCATCCCAGCAACTCCACCCATGCCTCTGGCCACCCCCGCACACGGCACGGCCGCCATGGCCGCAATGGAGACTGCCGCATCCCCCCCCCCCCCGCAGCCCTGCCTTGCACAGCAAACACACACGCGCCACCCATCAGGACAGGAGCACCCGCAATTGTTGGTCTATATCTCAGGATTCAGGTCAGAGACGCTCCCCTGCCTCAGGATGCCCCCACTCCCCTACAACCCCAACCCTCTCCCCCGGGAGGCAGGTCTGGAACCAGGATCTCTCCTTTTCACCTGCCAAGAGGAGTAATTTCTCTGATATGGTGCTCCGCATGGCTGAGGACTTAAACTTCCAAACCTGCCAGCCCCCTGAGCCTGAGGCAGACCCGTGCTATGATGCACTTGCCTCTGGGGACAACACCACAGTGTCCATCCCAGTCACAGCAGTCCTGCACAGCACAGCGGTCCTGGAAGGCCCCGTCTGGCCCTCTGGCCACCTCACGCAGGGCTGAATCCAGGTTTAAAGTTATGGTCAAGCCCTTCCCCCGCCTACTCCACCACCCTAGGCCCAACTCCGTCATTGTGGAGGCCGTGTAGGGTACCCCACAAAGGGACCAGCCCACCCCAGTGGACAGAGAGGGACGCCGTTTGGACGCTATGTCCAAAAAGATCTATGCTGCGACTGCACTTGGATTCAGAATATCCAACTATGAGGCCACTGTGGCCACATACCAAATTTTTCAATAGGAAAAGCTGGGAGCAATTGTGAGCCAGCTCCCTGAGCACCTGCGTGAGCCCATCCGCCTCATGCACACTGAGGCTGAGGTCTCTCCCCCTCCTCCATTAGGGTTCACCTAGCGGCCATCTCCCACTTCCACCCCCCTGTACAAGGGTCCTCTGTATTTGCCCACCCCCGGCATGCCGCTTCCTCAGGGGCCTCTGCAACCTTGCCCCACCAGCCCGGCCCCACTCCCCCTCGTGGAGCCTCTCTGTAGTCCTGCAGGCCCTCACAAAGAGGCCCTTCGAACCAATGGCCTCAACAGACCTTAGGCTCCTTTCCTGGAAGACTGCCTTCCTGGTGGCCATCACATCAGCCCGACGTGCCAGCGAGCTAGCAGCCCTTTGGATCAACACTCCCTTCATGAAGTTCCACAGGGACAAGGTTGTACTTCGTCCAGACCCAAGCTTCGTCCCAAAGGTGACATCTTCGTTCCACCTGAACCAGGACATCATTCTGCCCGCCTTCTTCCCCAACCCGTCCACCCCCTTGAGGCCACCCTCAAGAGATGTCAGGAGGGCCCTCGCCTACTACAGGTCCAGGACTGAGACTATCTGCCGCTCGGAACACCTCTTCGCTTGCTATGAGGGCCCCAAAGCTGGGGAAGCTGAGTCCAGCCAGAGACTATCCAAATGGGTCTCCAATTCCATCACCCTCGCCTATGAGATGGCCAAGATCCCAATAACTGGACAGCCATGTGCGCACTCCATGCGCGCCCAGGCCACATCCACTGCTCTACTGGCTGGCATTCCCCTTCAGGAAATCTGCAGGGCAGCAACTTGGTCCACACCAGCGACCTGTGTGTGCCACTACTGGCTAGACATCCATGCCAGACAGGACTGTGCTTTTGGAAGGGCTGCTCTCTTCTATACTGCGGTGACGATAGCCTCCCTCCTCCTGAGGGGCCAGCTTGCTAATTGCCCCATTGGTGCGTGATTTGCATGGAGACCACGAAGAAGAAAGGCAGGTTGCTTACCTG
>NW_025335439.1:1703027-1752860 GCF_004798865.1 Varanus komodoensis
TAACTGTCGTTCTTCGAGTGGTCATCCATGCATTCACACAACCCGCCCTCCGCCCCGCTGGCTATCGTCAGCTTCCGCTCCGTACAGGCCGGGGCAGGGCGCTATAGCCGCTCCATACATAATGCTCGGATCCCTCGCACACCTGGGACAGCACAGTCTTCAGGCACTGAGGGAATGGGCGGGAGCCTACATACCACTCAGAGGGCAGGGTGGTCCCTGCTCCCGCCCACTCCATGGCGACCAGTTCTGGAAGTTTCCACCGGATGAGGCCTACACTGCGTGTCAAGCCCCATTGGTGTGTGAATGCATGGATGACCACTCGAAGAACGACAGTTACAGGTAAGCAACCTGCCTTTCCTGCTTTGTATATGCAAACATACTACCCCAACCTGGTACCCATCAGATGTGTTGGACTGCAACTCTTTTATGTCCTTGTTGGCATGGTGAATGCTCACAGGTTGTGCATGTTGTTGTCCCAGCAGGGCACTGGATTTCAGAAGGCTGATGAAAAGCTTTTCTCCATATCTATTCATGCATATCAAAAATACATATTTCCAGTCATTTTCAGCATATGCCATCCCACTCTTTTTCATGTTAGGGAATGTTCTGTCAGGGAATATACAGAACGAAGCCATTAGATCAAGAACAATGGTAATTACTGTGCACAGTAAAGTTTCATATCACCAGCGACATTTAGTTTGCAATAGTTTGTTTGCAAAATAAATACGTTTGGACTGCCTATTGTATTTAGCTGCTCAGTATAATAGGATAAATTATGGCAGAAAGTATGGCAGAAAGTAGATTGGGATCTACTGGTAAATCTCTGGCTGATTTGCACGGGTTTCTGACTCTCAGTGGTTTAACAAAAGCAACCAGAAAAGGGGGTTTCTATCCCTAAATAGGGTTGCTGAAAGACAGAAATAGGGTGGGAGGCAATCAAGAAGTGGATTTTTATATGAAAGGGCAGATCAGTTTTGAAGCTAACGTGAAACCAAATTCTTTGGTTAAACATGAGCTCTATAAGACCCTGGCCCACTCTTGCATGTATGCAGAAGCCTTAACTGGGAGATCAAAGGTTTCAGAAAATCAAAAAACAAAGTAGGTCCACCAAACCTGAAGTCTGCCCATTTCTCCATTATGATAACTCAAAACTTGCAAAAATTGCATCCAGGTGGAGACTTTCAGCATCCTGAAGTCTTTGAAAACCTGAATGAAGCAGTAGTAAGTGAAGTGAAGCCATGAATAGGTTTACCTTGTGACTTAACCTCATCTGCTGAACCATTGGGATTTAAATACTGACAAGACTTTGCCATGACTTGTTAATTTGAAAATTGTGTTGTGACAACAGGTATTCAGTCTTAATGTTATTGTTTAAAGCAGTCTTGTGGCCTAAATCAAGGAATGAAAAAGAGGCAAGCAATTCTGTAGCTGCTAACATGGTGGTAAGCCCCACGAAACTCAGTGAGACTTACTGCTGAGTTGGCATGTATAGGCTTCAAAATGTCAGTTTTTCTGAATTTCTGTAACTTTGGTGTGTGTTTTAAAACTCTGTGGAAGATAAAATTGTCCTCAAACATTTCAGTTTATTTGTATAGCCTGCTTTTTTCATTTGTTAAAACATCTTTAATTTTAGTTGAATAAACACAGAGTTTAAATAAGACCTTCAGTAAATGGTGCTGTGAACTTTTATCTTAATACTCTTCTTTAAAAAAATGAACTAAATCCTGGCCAAAGTGTTTTTTATATTAAAAATCTAAAATGCTGCTTTGTATAATTCACACCTGCACATCCCTTTAGGAAAGATAAGGTTTATGTTTGGAGATCCTAATATTAATTCCCTCTTAGAATAGTGTAATTGTAGTTTAAAAAATGGATATTTGGTATGACAACTCCCAGGACTCTTGACTGTTGACAGTGCTGACTGAGGCTGATGGGTGTTGAAATCCAAAACACCTGGAAAACACCTGCTTGGGGAAGGCTGGCCTAGTCTGATGAAGTGTTCTGAAGAACTTGACGGTTTGTATGCTGTTCTGTGATATTTTGATTAGCCTAACAGGCATTGGCCCAATTCAGTCCCTGAAAGTGAGTGTCTATGGCAGCTCCTTCAGCAGGAATATTATAGGGTAGGTTACTTACTAATGTGCCATGAGGCAGAGTTTGCACTATTTTTTTAGGAAGTGGCCAAACTGATTTTGGACCACAGCTGAAGTCTTTGAGCAAGCAGCACTTCACACTCGTAGCCTGGGATCCCCGAGGGTACGGGAAGTCTATCCCCCCAGACCGTGATTTTCCTCCGGATTTTTTTGAAAGAGATGCAAAAGATGCTGTCGACTTGATGCAGGTAACTCCATTCTACATTTAGGAATTGATCCTTTGAAAGAATTTCCTGAAAAGCAGTCATATTTTCTCCTTCCTGGGGGACTTGGACATTAGCTGTGAAAATAAATGACCAAGCAATATTTTTCTTTTTCTTTTTTAAGTCACAGAAATAACGGTCCTTAAGAATTGTGACTATTTGTGACTATTTGGCAGCAGGATATTTCTCCGGCATTTCTAGTCTTGGCTTGATCAATTCATTCCATTCAAATAACATTTAATAGCCACTTTTCCATAAAGCCTTTTCACAAATAAAAAGGAATGTAAGATTAGTGCATGATTAGCTACAGGACTACTGCCTATTCACATGTAGGCCATGGAAGCAAATAATGCAACAAAAGGCCAGAAAGGGATGCAGTAAAGGGTGCTACACCTTTTCCACACCTGTAATGCTTCCTTCCACAGCCAGGTTTGCTTCTTACATTGGAGTCCAGGTGAAAGAACAATTTCTGGAAGACAGATTGTGTAGAATAAGCAGCCATCTTAAAATTACCATACCTCTTTACAGGTGAATGAGACAGAGCACATTTTAAAAGAAGTGTATCTGTTGGCGTCCCACTTAGTGTAGATGTCCAGTCTTAGTTGAGTTGTAAAGAAGACAGCCAATCACACTTTCTTTTTTATGTTTTTAGCCTTAAAATGTGGTGGTACAATCCATCCCTTTTTCCCTTCATGATGGTAGCATGCAGTGTGGGAAAGCATCTTCAAAAGATATTCAAGTGGCTTTCCCTCTCCCTCCCTTCACATCCAATTTCCTGGTAGCCTCTGTTTGGCACTCACCAACACATCTCTGTATTTCACTTCAAATGATCCATCATGGTGCTAGGCAATGCAGGTCCCATAATTTCCAGCTGACATGCCGAGTGGTCAGCAATTATCTTAATTATAGTTCAGAACATCCAGAGGGCAGTGGATGGCCATCCCCAACACATCTAATGTGCAAGTTGCATGTGCAAGCTGCTCTCACTTGTTGCACAACTGAGCAGCATGCCGGCAGGAGAGGCAGAATCACACCCATGCTATATAAGCAATTCGGAGGCCATTTTTGGGGGGAAAAGTGACATACAAATAAAACAAATTATTTTACTATTTCAAATGTTTTTGATATAGGTAAAAACGAAGTAGGAAGCTACCTACCAGACTGGTAAATTGCCAGGATCTAGAGTCCTCTTGTGCCACAAGGACACGTGTGTGTGGCTTTGCTTCTCTTGATGTTAGTGGGAGAGTGTTGCTTCTGAAGAATTTGTCTTCAAGTAAAGCCATTCAGTGGTGAAAACCAGTAATTTCTGATCTATTTCTTGATACTAAACAAGGCACTGAAGTTTAAGAAGTTCTCTTTGTTGGGATGGAGTGATGGTGGAATAACAGCACTCATTGCTGCAGCCAAATATCCAAATCTTATCCATAAATTGGTGGTTTGGGGAGCCAATTCCAGTGTTACAGAGGAGGATGTAAAACTTTACAATGGTAGGTATCAGTTGAATGAAGAAAAGGTATGTTAAAGCTTTCCTTACTTTTATTTTCTAAACAACCTTAAATGTGTGAAATAGTCATGTAACATGGGCTGCAGGAATTCTTTATTAATATTGCTGAATATGCCACAAAAGGATTCTTGCCTACTTAATATGAAAAGGGAATGTTCCAATATGTTTTATAGTGAGCTAAATGATGTGATTATAACATAAGTAGTGCAATTCTTTTTACTGTACTCCTAATTCTAAATAAGGAGTGGAATATGTGTGCAGTCAAAGGGGAATTATCCACATTGCCTTTTGCTTGGAGTGTGTACTGTAGCAAATGTTTTTTAATCAACTGGTTAACTAGAGATCTGAAAACTCATGTTCTCTGGTTTTGCTCCAGATTTAAAACTTGACAGCTTGCCAAGTTGAAGTCAGCAAAATAAAAGCAGAAGCTTTTTCTAACCATCGTTAACAAGTAACTTACAAAAAGGAGAACTAAAAGTTACTTCTGTAACATACAGTTACACATAGCTTGACAAGAAAGTCGGGTAATGCTAATAGCTACAGTAATTAATAAGTCAATGCTGAGGTCACTAGAAAGAATCTAAATGGCCATGGGACGTTTCGGAGTCCCAGTCCCAACCTCAGAAACTGGCTCCAAGGTCAGAGCTGGGACGCCGAAATCGGAGCACCATCTTGCCACTCTCACAGCTGGTGTGGAAAGAACCATGCCAACTATGGGAATGGGCTTGGGGCAGCGGGGAGAGACAGACTTCACCAGCATACAAAGCATCTGAATGGTGCCTCACATTCCTTTCTACTTTGCTCTAAGGCTGTAGATTTAGATGGCCAAAATCGGTCATCTAAGTGTTTTGCAGGGTGGGAAGAATGCAGAGGTGACATTCGCCATGCATATGATGCTTCCAATCCCCCAAGTTTAGAGAGTTACAGAGAGCTGCAGTGGATTGTGTCTTAAGCAATTAAAAAAGGGTGAGGGGAAGAATTTAGATGAAAAACATTTTCTCATTTTGTTGCTCCATTTAAATGCTGGAGCCCTGGCAATTCTGTATTTTCCTCCTTAATTGATTTTCTACCGTAAGAAAAAATCCTGAAACTTTGGGGAAACAAAGGAGGACTTGTGTCTAAGATGATGCTGTGTGCAGCCTTGTAAAATTCAGTGAGTGAGACAAGGCAATTGCACGATAGGAGCCTCATCTGGAAGCGCCTCAGCTGCAAAAGGAACCCGGTGGTAAGGGAAGGCTGCAACAAAAAAGCAACAGTGGCCCAAAGATACAATTTAATAGTACCTGAGCTAGAATGCTGTTCAAGCACTCTTAGTATTACTCATTGTTTCAGTTCTAACATTTAATTATGATATTCAAAGAAACATTTCAACATCATGGATTTCATGTCACCTCTTGCACAAAATGAAGCATTTTGCTTAGTTCCACACTGTGGCATGTAAGGCCTTTCCTGAAAAGGGCTCTCTCTCACTTGGAATATCAAAGCAACGTATCTGTTGAGACAGGACCTAAATAGCTTTTCTCAAGCTAATACTTGGTTTATGAGGAAATTGCAGTTGGGAGTGATGGATACTGAGAGTTACATTTGCAGGGAAAATGTGATTCCCAAGAACACGGGCATTGCTACTAATACTGTCAGTGATCTTTGCTGAGAAAATGTGATTCTCAAACATACTGGCATTTCTCTGTTCGTACATTCTGTGTTTCTTGGGGTAGAAGTTGAGTGATTGTCACCCCACTGGCTCTCTGAGTTAAGCTTTGTGCAAGATCATAATTCTGAGATGAGATCTTTGATGAGTTGGGGCCTCCTCTCAGGGGCCCAGTCATGCTTTTGCTCAGGGAAAGCAAGGCTTTCTCAAAGCTTGTGACAAGGATTGAGAAATGCATGGTGGGTGGGTGAACAAGAACAGAAAAAAAGGGAGTGGGAAGAAAGAACCAACAGATTTTTAGGAGAACAAGAAGGCCTTAAGCCTTATCTCAGCAAGAGATATTCCATCTCCCAACAGCTCATTCTTTCTAGTTTGATTCATCTCATTCATAGGGTTTTACTAACCCTAACCCTACCCTGGTGCACACCGCTAACCCTAATATATGGGTAAATACCATTGAAAAGAGGGCGATTTTGAAAAAGCCTTCCTTGAGTAGCTTTTTCTGCACAGCTCATCATTTCTGCCCACTCCAAACACATTCCAACCATTAAAGTTATACCAGGACACCACATTTTTGTAACCCTAACCCTACCCTGGTACACACCCCTAACCTTAGTATAGGGTTAAGCTCCATTGAAAAGAGGGTGATTTTGAAAAAGCCTTCCTCAGGTAGCTTTTTCTGCACAGCTCATCATTTCTGCCCATTCTAAACACATTCCAACCATCAAAATCATGCCAGGACACCTCATTTTTCTAACCCTAACCCAGTGATGGTGAACCTTTTAGAAACCCAAGTGTCCAAACTGCCACCCAAAACCCACTTATTTATCGCAAAGTGCCAACACTGCAATAAAACCTGAAAACTGAGGTTTTAGTTTAGAAAAAAAGCTCACAGCCAGTCCAAGCATATATGTGTGTGTGTGCGCGCACGCACGCGCATTGCAGTGCACTGACTGGCCATGTGAAAGTTTGGATGAGTTGTGGTTAATGAGTCACGGCTTGTGATGTCATCATCTGGCACCACTACTCCTTTCTGAGCATGCACATGTCCCCTATGTACGATGTATCTGTTAATATGATTTCAAGACCCTTAGACTGGTATTTATAACTGCATATTATGGCATAGATTAGCCTACCCAACCACATGCCCTCCAAAAATGTTGGGCCTCATTGCTCAAGCACCAGCCAGAATGGCCAATGATCAGGAATATTTGTGTTTGCAGTCCAAAATATCTGGACAATGCCAAGTTGAGGGAAGGCCAGGCTAATGTTAGTGGGAAATCTTTTAACATGCCATTTTGCTACACACAGCAATCCGTGATGTTTCCAAATGGAGTGAAAGGGCCAGAACGCCAATGGAAGAAATGTATGGACATGAGTACTTCAGCAAAATCTGTGCAGGCTGGGTGGATGGCATCTCCCAGTTTCGACACAAACCAGATGGTAAGGCATCAAACCAGCAACAATACGTTTTAGGCTCCAAGGTGAAGCTGTATTTTCTTTGATTGTGGTCCTCAGAATGATGTTTCCATGTATATGCCAGTTCTTTTTGGGCTGCCATAGTTTCAGTTTGTTTGCTTGTTTACATTAATACCACACTTTTGCAATTGCACATCTGTATTCATCACAGTGAAGGTGTATGCATGCACATGTGTGTGTAAATCAATCCCCTCCACCTCCCATTTTTGCTCTGCCAGTACTCTGAATAGACCACTTGGGGTGAGGAAAAAGGAAGTGACAACAGATGTGCATGGAAATCACAGGTGCAAGTTTGCAAAAGATTTATCTATGTATGTATTTATTTATTTAAAACATTTCTATGCCACCCCATTCGCCGAAGCCTCGGGGCGGCTCACAACATAAAATTAAAATATAATACATTCAAAATATAAAACAAATTAACAATATAAAATAAGTTGCCCTGGCCAGATAAAATAAGCAAATAATATTAACAATTAAAATGACGTTTAAATAAAAAGGTCTTCGCCTGGCACCGAAAAACAAATAACGACGGCGCCAGGTGGACCTCTCTGGGGAGCGCATTCCATAGATTGGGCGCCACCGCAGAGAAAGCCCTCCTCCGAGTACCTACCCTCCTAATTTCTTTCACGGAGGGTTCCCGGAGAAGGGCCTCTCCCGCAGATCTCAAGGGGCAGGCGGGCGTATATGGACGTAAGCGCTCCCTCAGGTAACCAGGACCCAAGCTGTTTAGGGCTTTATAGGTCATCACCAACACCTTGAATTGGACCCAGACTTCAATGGGAAGCCAGTGAAGCTGACGGAGGACTGGAGTCATGTGAACATCTAAAAACATAGCAACAGAGAAAAGATTGCACCTGAAGGCTACAACATCTGGAAGGCATTGGGGTGGGGAAAGTTAGTGCAGTATTAATTCTGCAACAGGAAAGACCATGATTAAGGCTATCTTTTTCTCTGGTAGCATCCTAGTTGTAGAAGGCCCTCTTCAGAGAACTGAGGTTAGCTTCCTCCTGCACTGCTTTTAGGTGCTGGCCCCCAAGTTTTTAGCAGTTCATAACCACTGTTTTTTATAATTAATCCCCAATTTAAAAAATGTTGTAGTGTTATGCATTTTAGATGTTTCTACTTTTTATTCTATATCATGTCAGGCATTCACTGAGCAGAGTGGCACTCCAAAAAGCATTACATATCCTTGTAACCCAAGTGTGCTGTTAAATCTACAAGGGAATCTAGTTACCATTACAGAGTCCTAATGGGACTAGTAACATACACTATAAATTTAATAAATAAATAAAATCTGAATAAATTAATCATGGTTACCCCAGTGTAGATATACAGGGGCAGGTTGTTTGTTGTCCACCAGAGCCTGCAGTTCTCACTAACCATAGCCAGAATAGCTACTGGTGATGCATGATGGAAGTTGTAGTCCAACAGTACTTGGAGGGACACACACTGCCCAGCCCTGGTAAAATACTAACAATGGAAAGGCAAGAAGAAACTTAGATAGGAGTTGAGCACAAGTCCTCCATGTGCTTCCAGTCACCTAACCACGTTTAGCAAATTGGGAATGTTATGTTTTCCCCTGGACTTTTAACAAATTGAATTGCAAGATGGAAGTGTTTTGAATTAAATGAGAAATATCTGCTCTAAGTCAAATATGACTCTGTAGCGTGACACCAGCAATCTACCCGCAAATAAGGAACTGGAGTGGCCCTGATTCCCGAAAAAACTAGGAGGCAAGCTTATTGCAAAACCTTGGAGGGAGATGAAATCCAGCCTAGTTGCTTGTGTTGTTTTTCTGCTCCCACCTTAAAACACATATTAACATTACCCATTTGTACATCTTAGCCAAGTCAATCATTGCCAGTTCTAGTTAAAAAGCAATAACTGTTTGGAAGTAATTTCTACTGTAATTTAGCATTTGAACCCAAGATGTCAGAAGCACCCTCTGAATATTAACTGCTGTTCAGTGTGTGAAGGGCAGAGAGGTTAAATTACTTGAAGGATACAGAACTGGCATCAAAGCTGGGAAAAGAATTCAGCAGTCTCAAAGGTTCACCACTGTTTTAATTACTTGCAGTAGTTTTGAACATTAAAAGAAATGTTAGCATGCTTAAACACACTGCATTATACTTGTAGTGCAAGCTTTAAGAACAAAGCTAAAATAATCTCACTCACAGCGATCCTGAATTTCAAACTCCTGTAGATTATAATTTGTGTTGGTCTATGTATACTCAGGGTAAGCTGAAGTTTAAAACAGAGGTAGGCTGAAATAGCAAGAAAGCTCTTCTATAAAATAATCAGCATTTACGTAGCCATGCTATCTAAGAACTTAGTAAAACTAAAAGCCTTTTCAAACGTTGGAAAGGAGAAAATGTCGTTACTGTGACTGTACCAGCCAGAGGATTGGCCCTTGAGGAAGTACTTACATTGTGATGAAATTGATATTCACGGTTAACACAGAACTGCTCACCCGAACTGCTATTAAGCCACTGTACACCCAGAAAAGTGCAACCATTTCATTTCCCATTGAGTGGAAAAGTAGGTTTGGTTCAGTGTTACCATTTTTCTTTAAAAATAATTTTTTCACTTTTGCCTCCACAGGGAGTATCTGTCAGTCTTTGCTGCCACTTATTAAGTGCCCAACATTAATAATACATGGTGAGAAAGATCCCTTGGTACCGCGTTTTCACCCAGAATATCTCCACAAGCACATTGTCGGTTCACAGTAAGTTGAACACTTTTGGGACGTGTCCTGAAATGAAGGTCAGCCATTCTGTAAATATTTCCCATACCTGAAAAATGCCCGTTTGTAGGTGACTTCAGATGCTGCAAACACAGGTTGCAGGAGTGCTTCCACATGTTCTTCTAATACTTCAAGGGTTGCATCCATACCCACAAGTAGAGTGATATACAGTGCGCTCACTGGAGGAAGTGTTTGTACAGAGGTCCCATTATTGCATAAAAACTCAAACTGCAACTTCCCTAAAATCAACAACTCAACTGTTAGCATTACAGTTGCCACCATGTGACTCTGGCATTGGGGATTAGCAATGTAATAAGTTGCTACAACAATGTAGTGTTGTAAGCCGCCCCGAGGCTTCAGCGAATGGGGCGGCATAAAAATGTTTTAATTAATAAATAAATAATATGAAAACCTAAGTACCTTTTGAATTGCCCTAAACATCAAAGTCAAATTAGTTTTGGAACTCTCTGTCTATGTGGAAGTCTGGAGTTTGTGTTACAGAATAGAATGCCCCCCTTCGCCTGCAACATTTTGAACTTCCTGCAGTGATTAACTAGCTGCACTCTTTAAATGTTTCTTAAAGAACACTTCATAGACAACAGTACTTTTTTTGTAGGGATGGCAAGATCAAGGTTGCAATCCTGCATATTACTGAATGCAGGCCTTCCCCCAAGTAAACAGGCATAGAACTGGACCATAAATCTATCTGCCAGCTTACTGTCTGCTTTGAAAGAAGTTGCAACTGAAGAAAAACACAGTTCACACCGTTTGTATTCCCCTTCCCATAATGTCATAGACAGTCTGTTATACTGCCAGAGACCTTGAGAAATTTTCTTAGCCATTCTCAAAAGATAAGCATATACCAGCAAGGAATCTTTACACTGCTCCACTTCCTACTAATATCCAGAACATGGTGATGTCCTAGCGTTGAACCGTTCATTTTTGCTCCGTAATAATTCATTTATGCACATTTGTGTTATATCCACCTAACTGCATCAACAGGTTTGCTTCTCATTACACATAGGTAGTATACCAAGTACATGTAAAGTTAGAAGTGTCCACAGGTTCTTTGGGCCCTACAATTTATTCAGCGCTTCTCATTACAGGTTGCATTTTGTACCTGAAGGAAAACATAATCTACATCTACGTTTTGCAGAGGAATTTAATGAAATGGTGGAAAAATTTCTTCTATAAATATTGTTACTTGATATCTATTGACAAACCTGTTTCATTGCTGTTTCTAATCGTGAGATCGGTAAGATTTAAGTATGACTCATCAACTAGAGATGCTTTAGGAAAAGTGAGAAAGAAACTCAAACTCTTTCCTGTCTTAAATTTATTATCCCATATGTTACAATATAGCCATATACCAACAGTTTTTCTATATAAAAGCATCCCGTCAAAGAAAAAATTACTAAATGAGGACTGAAGTCCACCCTTGCTAATCTGGGCCACTGTGTTTATTAGCAACTTTAAGGAAATATTGAGCAACACTCATTTCAATAAATACTTTTATTGCCAAGATCCATTTTGAAGAAAACACAAACAGAAGTCCTAACTCAGAAGACATGCCTTTTTATAGAGTCCTCCACATTAACACCACACAAAAGCCATTGTGCATTTTGATTTCATGGCAGACATCCTTGATGAGTTTACACAGTGCATAAAAGAATGGCAAAATGATACACTGACACCAAAAAAGCATGCTCTGTTGTGGCCATCAGAATCCATGCCTGCTCTGTTAGCTGCTGCAACCCACCCTCACACCAAGTCCTTTTCATTCTCTTAAAGCAGTAAGCTATTCTCAGTTTTCCTGATGACAGACATGATTTTGTATATGCACAGCCCAATTTGCACATAACAAGAAACTACCATGGGTTATGGTGATTGTAAAAACCAGATCAATGACTTTCAAGTTTGACATCACAAGACTACTGCATCAGAAAGAGATAAATCCTCTGTTGTGCAACCCAGTGGCAAGCGCCCCACCCATAAGAAAACTTTTTCCATGATGTACTTGTTCACACATACTTTAAGGAACCCCATCGAACAGTTTATTACAGATAAAGTGCTGAACACTGAGCACACCACTCCAATTGCAAATGAAAAACGCTTCTATGCTATGCATTGAGAGAACACAAGCAAGGTGAAGGGAAAGAGCGCAAACAAAACATCTGTGCAAATCTTTATAGTGTTGTTCTTTTACATGTACAAAAGCTATTCATTATATGGGGGGGGAGTTGGCTTGCTCCCTAATGGAGATACCAAACTAATATATATGTACCTTTTCAATATGGCCAACTTAGTTCAGCCACAAAATTTGTCTTTCGGTGAGGAAGCTAAGAGGTCACCCTCTTATAAACTATTAAAATCTCTCTGCAATAAAACTTAATGCCTCAGTGATGTTGATTGACAATTTCAGCACTGAAAAAGCTGAAGGGACTAGTTACAGAAGGCAGCATATTCTTAAAATTTCAATATTTCCCAGTTCCTTCTGGACTACAGGTGCACTACCATCATATCGTTCCACTTTTATTATCTTAATTGTTCTATTTCCATGTAAAGGTTCTCCCTAAATCACATATTTGCCTGTTAAAATACAAAGATTTAGGTTACATAAAGAGTGAAGTAACAAAACTGCTGACAGAGGCAACAGTAAAAAGCACCAAGTTTAACTGAAAAAGCATGCATCAGGACGGCCGAACAGACTTCACCCCAGGACTTGCCTCACTGTGCTAACCACTCCCTAAGCCCTACGCCTCGTCCTCCTCGCCTTCCTCCTCGAACTCCCCCTGCTCATCAGCCGTGGCATCTTGGTACTGCTGGTATTCGGACACCAGGTCGTTCATGTTGCTCTCGGCCTCCGTGAACTCCATCTCGTCCATGCCCTCGCCGGTGTACCAGTGCAAGAAGGCCTTGCGCCGGAACATGGCCGTGAACTGCTCGGAGATGCGCTTGAAGAGCTCCTGGATGGCGGTGCTGTTGCCAATGAAGGTGGCAGACATTTTGAGGCCTCGCGGGGGAATGTCGCACACGGCCGTCTTGACGTTGTTGGGGATCCACTCGACAAAGTAGCTGCTGTTCTTGTTCTGCACATTCAGCATCTGCTCGTCCACCTCCTTCATGGACATCCTGCCCCGGAAGATGGCCGCCACCGTCAGGTAGCGCCCGTGGCGTGGATCGCAGGCCGCCATCATGTTTTTCGAATCGAACATCTGCTGGGTCAGCTCCGGCACCGTCAGGGCGCGGTACTGCTGGCTGCCGCGGCTGGTCAGCGGAGCAAAGCCGGGCATGAAGAAGTGCAGGCGGGGGAAAGGCACCATGTTGACCGCCAGCTTGCGAAGGTCGGCGTTCAGCTGCCCCGGGAACCGGAGACAGGTGGTCACTCCGCTCATGGTGGCAGAGACCAAGTGGTTGAGGTCCCCGTAGGTGGGCGTTGTGAGTTTCAGAGTGCGGAAGCAGATGTCGTACAGAGCCTCATTGTCAATTGAATAGGTTTCATCCGTGTTCTCCACCAGTTGGTGGACGGAGAGGGTGGCATTGTATGGCTCCACCACTGTGTCCGAGACCTTAGGAGAGGGCATGACGCTGAACGTGTTCATGATCCTGTCGGGATACTCCTCCCTGATCTTGCTGATGAGGAGCGTGCCCATCCCTGAACCGGTGCCTCCGCCCAGTGAGTGGGTCAGCTGGAAGCCCTGCAAGCAGTCGCAGCTCTCTGACTCCTTCCTTACCACATCCAGCACAGAATCCACCAGCTCTGCCCCCTCTGTGTAGTGGCCCTTGGCCCAGTTGTTTCCAGCACCACTCTGGCCTAAGGGGAGCAGCAAAGACACAGGTTGCACACAGAGAGAATTTTCTCTGTTACCTGCAAGTGGTACTGATACAGCATCTAACTGTTGGACTGATAAGCCACATCTAGAGCCAGGCCAATCCCATTAAGGTCTTTTAAATCTGGACTGCCAATAAGTATTTATTTATTTATTTATTAAAACATTTTTATGCCGCCCCATTCGCCGAAGCCTCAGGGCGGCTTACAACATAGATAAAACAATCAGTTAAAATATCCATATAAAATAATCTTAATTAAAACACACAAAGTAGATTATTTTGTCCATGCACGTCGCTCAACAATAGCAAGTGAAGACAAAACACTGGATCCTAGTCTAAGAGGAAGGTCCCTGCCTGAGTCAGATGGTCTGGTCTTGGTTGCCTGTCATACTTTTGACCATTTAAGGCCAGACTTGCAAGGCTCCCTGTAGCCTTGTCATGTTGTGCCTCAGTGGAGTGCAACTCCTCCTACCCTGTAGGTGGTCAGACATGGTCACAAGGGATGGGACTGATGTGGGAAGAGTAGTGAACTGTTCCTTGTCTTTGTGGAATGCAAATCACCACAGCAGAAGAAGGTGATCTGGTACCTTCCAGATGTTTTGCATAGCAACTCCTGTCATGTCCACCCATTTGCTCTGCTGTTTGTGGCTGATGGGAGTTGCAGTCCAAAGCATCTGGAGGGCACCAGGTTGCTTGCTGCTGGCCTGCGGCATAACTAGGAGTCTGGGTTTTAGCTCCTTTGTGTGGAAAGACCTGATGCATACCTTATTGAGAAAGAGGAGCATCAGTATTTCTACAGCTGCTGCCTTGAAATGTGACAAAAGTGTCACATAGACTGCAGGAACTGAAGCACTATTACTTACCAAAGACAAAGTTGTCCGGACGAAAGATCTGGCCAAAAGGTCCAGACCTGACTGAGTCCATTGTGCCAGGTTCCAGGTCAACAAGGATGGCACGAGGAACGTACTTGTTACCTGCAGGAAAGAAAAAGCCATAATCATGGACAAAGAGGCCCTATCAAGTATCTTCCCACTACAGCGTTATTGGGAGTCTCGGCAGTATTACAAGGACAGATTTAAGTAATGCTTGCTAGACAAAGCGTTTTTATGCTAACTCCAATACAGAACAAGCAGCACCTATGTAAGCAGATAACAGTTGGCAATGGTGATCAACATTGCTGCAACCTATTTGTCAGCAATATCAAACTACCCTGGGAAGCAGGTTTGCTGCACCAGTTTCAGAATATAGGCCTTACATCATGTTACACCCTCTACTATAACTTCACATGAAGTGGTATTTGCACAAGCACAAAAGCTAAAATAATGTAGCCCTTTTCCAGTCAGGACAGAGGGTTTCCCTTTTCAAGGACTCTTAGCCAAACCACTTCCAAAGCACCTGGGATGGTTTGGAAGTCCATTTGGCTCAGCCCAACACAGACTGATTTGCAGGGGTAAAAAGGCACAGAGCTTGATGTAACACTCCCCTATGAAAATCCCTACATGTGCAATATGGGCATGTCGAGTCATTGTCCCTTACATCTGGTTTCTTGTATGCTTGTAGTTTCTTTTTTATAAGCAAGTGTGCAAATCTCCACCTGCAATCTAAAGTTACGTAGTCTAGATAACATTTACCTCTTCAGTTAGCTCTTTAGAATATATCTAGGCCACCTTACCTAGCCTGATGACTTCCATTTACTTTGGACTTTGGATCCCACCAGCACAGCCAGTGGTCAGGAATGCTGGGAAATGTGGTCCAAAATACCTAGAGGAACCCAGGTTGAAGAAGCATGGTGTATGGACTCATTCATCCTGCTACCTGCACAATTTAATTGAGCAACTCACAGCTAAATGGGTGAACCTGCTTCCTCCCTTAGTGTGCCTCTGACGGGATGCAGTGGAACTTTTTCAGCCATTAGATCTGGTGCTCTCCAGATATTTTGGACTTCAGCCCCCATTGGCCCCAGACAGTTAAGGATTATATGGAGAGAGGCTGAGGCTTGTTTCCATGCAGAAGCCTCCTGTTCTGTCCTGGTATTTCCAGACAGGACTGGAAATATTCCTGCCTGGAACTCTGGGAATTGCAACCAGTCAGGTCTAGAACTGAGGATCTGACTCAGGATGGCAGCTTTCTATGGTCCTGTATACCTGTGGGGTACAAGGTAAAGCAGGGTAACATAGGACCTTGTTTGTCATACATCATCCCCCAGCATAGACTATGCTGGAAAGACATGGGAGTTGCAGTCCTCCACATGTTTTGCACTATAAGTTGCCCACCCTGGGATAGGGGAAGGCCAACTTCTTGCAGGGTGTTATGTCTGGTAGCTCATGTGACACGCTGGGAGCTGTCTAAAGCTAGAGTAGACGGTTTGCTTAGCCAAATATGGCCTACTCTGGGGAGCAGGTCTCTCCCATTACTCATTACTGAATCCTTTTAACTGGAAAGGCTAGGAGCTTGTTTGTGAAACGTGCTGTACTACCAGGTCTTGACCTTTTTCTGTAGCCTAGCCATCAAATCTTGGTGCGTGAATGTTATTGCTTGTCATCAGTAGACTAGGAACCAGTGCTGCAATAGCAAATCTTAGAAGTTGTATGACTTTCCCTAAGGAGCCATAGGGATGTGCATTCACAACGGAGTGGAGAATGTTTAGAATCACTAACTCTAATATAACATATTTTTCAGTTTCCTTGTGGTAAGCTATAGTACTTAAATACCATGACTTGGAGGTTTAACGTTTGGGTGGCAAAGACGGGCCACAGGCTGGGAACCCAGAGAAGACATAGGTTAAAGAAAACAGCCCACTGGTGTAAACGCTTCAAGGGACAATTGAGCTGCCACTGACCAGGGTGAATCCTCCTGATCACTAACACGCAGTGAGTGGTAAAAGAGACTTGGGTGGAGAGCACAAGCAGTCTGCCTGATGCATGTTCCAGAAGGCCTCCTATGTCTAAACCTTCAATGTGCTTCCCAAATTCCAAAAGGCCATCTTGGCTGTGCGTGATGTAGCCCATCCCATGTGCAGGACACAAGGTTGCAAAAGGGTGAACTAGTCACTGCAGACTAGCAGCTCGCCTAGTGTTAGAGCAATGCCACTTCTACTAGGCCACGTAAGAACAGTCTCTCCCATCAGGTATGCACATATTTGCAGCTCCATGTTTGACCAGAAAAATGGAATAAGGACAGGCACAAACACAATGAGCACAGGATCCAAGATAAGAAAAATGAAACCTTTACAAGGTTTTGTACTCTTTGCTTTAAGGTATAGAAATCCTGAATTGTGTCTAGAACTAACAATGCCTTTATTTCTCATTCAGATAACTAGGAGAAGACAATTTCAATGATATAGCCCTATTATTCCCCCTGTCCTGATGGTTGTGGGGAATTTTAATCTATTTAGGTACCCAGCAAAAGACAGTAGTAAAATACTAAGTTTAAATATTGAAATACGCCTCAAAATTCCATTACTTCCAATATTTGGCAAGATACTGTGCAGCTGGAATAATGAAGATTAACAAATTTAGTAACTGCTGTGAGATTAATCATAGCTAAGAACTGGAAAGTAAAATATGATTATCAATTGCATGATTGGTATAGAGAAGTTTGGAATATAGCTATTAATGATAAATTAACTTGTGATGGCAACGTGAGAAAAAGCCATATAAAGAAAAATAAGTTTTAAAAAATTTGGAGTGCATTGATTGAATATGTGTTTTTAAAAAGGGAAAGAATTTGAACCTTCCCAAGAATCATTACAATTTTGGAAGAGGAACATTTCCTGAAAGAATTTTTTAATACATTTTCAACATGTATCTTATGGTCCTGGTGATGGGGTACACAGTATTTTTATGATTTATTTTAGCTGTTTTTTAATGTTAAACATAACTATTTTAACTATAAGCGTTTTTTAGCTGCATTTTATATTGTAAAACTATTTTTTAAAGGTGCCCAACAAATGCTATCTGATTAGACAGGCTCTTTAAAGAGTATGAATGTTTTAATGCACATAATCAGAGAAAAGGGTGGACAGTCGCTACCACATAAACAAGACATCTTGGTTTTTTCCCACACATGGAAATGCTTTGATGGTGGAATAAGATAGGCAAGCTGCCTAGAGAGCCTTTGGGCTATGGGGTGAGATACAAATGTAATGAATGAATAAATACAAGTGAGCTTTTTGCAAAAGTCATTTTCCTGATCTGCATCTCTAATCAGGTAGTGTGGAGCCATACAATTAATAAATAGAATACATGCATTTTATATCAGTTATATGATTAATCAACTAAGTCTCTAATCCTACAATCCCTGAGATGATGTCCCAGGATCCACTGGAGGTTTAACTTCTCTCTTGGAGAGCAGAGACTGGTCCAATCTTAAGAGGAGAAGATCCAACCTGGCAACTGCACACCCAGCCACCAGCAAAGGCAGCAAGCTGTTCTGTGTGTGTGGCAGAGAATTATCTAGCGGACAAGCCCTTGGGCCTGAGGGGCAAGGGGAGACCGCTGGCTATGGTTCCTTTGCTTTCCAACCAACAGGAGGGAACCCATGAAAGAAAAGGCAGAGTCAGAGCCAGACAGTGCTGGTGAGTTTCGGGACTCGGCAGATCTGTGTTTGAGTCCCCACTCAGCCATGAAACTGACGAGGTGCGTTTGGGCCAGCCACTGCCTCTCTTGCCTTGCACGGCTGTTGCATGGGTCAGGATGAATAGGCCCACCACCATGTATGGGCTCCTGGCAAGAGGACTGAGCTGGGAATATAAATTTAATAATCGATACAGGAGGAAAGTGAAAAGCATCACTCCTGCCTCCTTTCTGCTCCTCCATCTTCTAATCTTGCACACGTGCCCACCCAGCCCAGCTTTCTCAGTCCCAGGGCAACAGCCTTCTGCTTGAGAAAGCCAGACCCAGGAAGGAAAAGCCCAGCGGTGCAGTTATTACCAGCCGCTTCATTGTAGTAGACGTTGATCCTCTCCAGCTGCAGATCGCTGTCTCCGTGGTAGCTGCCGGTAGGGTCGATGCCGTGCTCGTCGCTGATGACCTCCCAGAACTGGAACGGGATTGTCGAGAGCTGTTAGCAGCTGCCTCGGGTGCCAAGCGGGCTGACACCACGTGCGCTGCACTGCCACGCCTCAGCCGCAGTCAGTGGCCATGCCCAGCTCCCCACCCAGGGTCCAGCAGCCCATCAGCTCATCCTCCCCTGCAGCTCGCCCTCCCAAACAGGCACCGACAGGCACCACAGTACTGCCCGCGTGGCAGTGGCCAAATGGGGTGAGGGCACCCAAGAAACGGCTCATGAAATGAGGCAGAAAAGGCTGCGTAAATGGAGCGCTTTTGTTTTAACTGAAGAGGCCATCTGGCTTACGATATGCGCCCACATCCATGCCCAAACATCTTTCACTCCGCCCGCTCGGAATTCAGGTTAAATCCTCTGCAAAGGGGCGAGGCAACCCCAAGCCTGCCATTATAACCGGATCGCTCTGCTAGGCGAGAAGGGAGTGACCGAAAAGACAGGGAGAAAATCAGACCACTGAGATCTGGCTGCTAAAAAGATTCACGCGCTGCGCAACGTGGAGAGGAGAGGCCCTTGCTTTTTCTTAGGAGATGCGGCTGAACCATGAGGCTGCGGGGATGGATCGCGGGGGGGGGGGGGCGCGGCAGGTGCATCCAAGGATTTGCAAAAGAAATAGGTCATCGGAATAGAAGCTATTCAATTAAACTGGAGAGTGGATATTTCCACACTTCACGTTACCGCAGCGCTGCTCCACGGAGTCCTTTGGCAGCGTCACGGTCCTCGCCATCTTTCGCCCCGCGCCCAGCCAGGGAAGCGGCGAAGACGCGACCGGTTCCCACTCGTAGCGCTTACAACAATAGATGCATCCCACCAGCCCCTTCCTCCCCCGTTCTCCTTCTCACCCCGGCCCCCCTGCGATACCTTGGCTCCGATCTGGTTCCCGCACTGGCCGGCTTGGATGTGCACGATCTCACGCATGGCTGCGGCTACTGTGACTTTGCTCCGGTGCCCACCCACAGATTGCTTCCCGCACGGCCGCAAGGACTTCCCTCAGCCAGCAGCTGAAAACTGGGCGCGTCTCTCGCCCGGGTCGCTTATATCGGGAAGCGCGTGGCTCCGCCCCTTCCCTTCACACGGCCAGAGACATCGGTGCGGACCGCCGGGCCTAGCCGGGGCGGAGTTGCCGGCGCGCTCGGAGTGTATTGTCTCTGCTACGGGGAGAAGGGGGAAGGCGGCCTTTTTGCTTGCTTCCTCGCCAAGCGCCCCGGAGAAAGTGGGCGTGGGCGCCGGACCGAGGACTCGGCTGGCCGCACCCGCCGGAAGGTCGTGCATGAGGGGACGGTCCTAGACCCGAGCCTAATTTTGAAGACGGGACACCTGCAGCGCCCCTCGGCATCTTTCTGTCGGGTCTGCCTACGGCAAAGACCATTTTGACGCACTCTTCTCTTGGGGCGCTAAAGCTGCAGGAATGATACAAAGAGTGCCCCATGCGCAGTAAGGGTGGGGGGGGGGGCGCAGCACGGTGCCCAGGTCGCCTCGCTTTGCCAGTGCTACCGTGCTTGGGCTCCCACTGAGGGCCTTTCCCCTGCTAGGTTTTCACAGATGCCTAGCCGCTGCCGATACGGCTGAAGAATTGGGCAGTCGCATCAACCTCTCTATCAAGAATGACTCCCCACGCCCAGAATGTAAAGGGCTGCAGAGGCGCGCAAAACCTCAGGTCTGGAAGCCTCAGCAGTTTTCCCAAATAATCACGACCACAATCAAACCACCGACTGTTTAGTGGCTTCCCAGTTTTTCCTGCAGATTTTTCTGCAAGTTCCCCCGCTGAGGCTTAGCTATTGGCATGGCAAGAGTTCAAAGTAAAGGATGCTGGAGTTCATGGTCCTTTGTCCCCACTCACCATTAGATCACCCTCCTCACTTCCTGAAATTGAATTTAGTCTCTGAAGCAGAAGGCTACAACAGGGTCTGTGGTACTGTTCAATGGCAGGGCGAAGCTTTCCTATGCAGAAGGACTTGGGCTTGATTAACAGGCCTGCGCATCTCCAACAAACCTGCTTTCAGAAAGCTGTAACAGTCCTGAGAAGGACTTCCCTCTTCTCACTGCAGCACAGAAAAACTGCCAGTGCATCACAGGATTAATGGCCTTCCTGGCTACACATGAGATATGAATAGCATGTTTTCTAGAAACATGTTAGAATGGTACTGGTATTTTTAAATCAAAAGCAAAATGTGCAAAATTGTCTAAGAGTTCCTGTGTAAGAATGGCTCTGAAAGTGCTTACTGTTTTGAAGAGGTCAGGGATGGCTATTATTTCTGTTCTGAATTTCATGTTGTGGTCTGAACCAACTGCCTCTTTCCTCCTTTCTCATGGTGGGTCCTTTACAGGTCAGTCCTAAACGCACACAAAAGAATCTCATGGCACCTGAAGGGCTCATTGTGCCATAAACGTTCATGAGCTGACTTCATCTGATGCATCACATCTTGTTCTCAGCAGGTGTGCCTGAACATGTATGCACATGTGGCTACAGAGCACATACAGGAAAGAGGAGAACCTTGAAACATACAATCTGCAACTTTTCTATCTCATATTTAGAGGTGGGGATAGAAAAGTATCTATTTTTCTATAGATCCATCCCCTACAAGATGAGAACACTGACTAATGAGAACACTAACATAGAAACTGCCAATAATACATACAGTCTTCCTAGTTTTGATATGTTAATTTATGGGAGAGAAAACATTTGTCTCTACTGAGTCCTCAATGTATGGAATCAAAACTTGTTGTTCGATATGAATTCAGTCTTTGCATGCTGGGACCTCCATTTGAAGTGATTTTCTTGAAAAAATGTGATTTTTTTTTCCAGATCAGCACAAGAAAAATGTCTTAGAAAACTGAAATATACTCTCAGTGCTTTGTTAAAGTTATTGTTTCTAAAGTCAGAGTGGTATCATAAACAGTTCTGTCTAAAGACCAGCAAATGGCATTGCCTGGCAGATGCCAGGACCCTGGGCTGCCCGCAAGCAGTACACCTCACCACTTTAATTGGATTGTCCCTCCTTCCAGCATGCATGCAGTGGGGCTGACAATCATTAACTCAGTGAGGCCAGCAGGTAGAGGTGTATGCAGTTTATTCTTCTAGACTTTTGGAAGGAATAAATGCACCTCTGTGGCTGTTCAGATTCAGTGCCATGTTTGAATATATTCTTATGTTCTGTTCCAACTCGTCTCCCTTGTCTGTTATAAACTTAAAGGGAGAGGTTCTAGCTCAGTGGGAAAGCATGTACTGAGTATGCAGTAGGGCCCCGGTTTAGTTCCCAATTCACCAGGTATGGCTGGAAGAATTCTTGTCTGAAACCCTGGAGGGATGCTGCCAGTCAGAGTCAATAGCACTGAGCTGCAGTGTATACAGTAACTTCCTGTCTCCCTTATCATCCACCATGCTAAATGGAATGATGCTTGGACAGATTAAGGAGGGATACTTGAGGGGCTCTGTGTTGGAGCACAGTGGCATGATTTGACTTCTCATGCCTAATACTCTCCCTGTACTACATTTTCAAATTCCATTACATTTATACTCAGTTGTTCCATTGCCTTCCTCCTAAACCGTTCTGAAAAGGGGAAAGGAAGGAAAGGGGAACAGATGAAATTGCATTGGAATGGTCTTCTTCTTTCCATCTGTTCCTAAGAAACTCATTTCAGGATCCTTTCAACCCATATACACATATATTTATTATATTTATATCCCACTTTTTTTCTTTCCAAGTAACTCATTTGCCTCCTGCTGCTCTCAATCTTATCCTCACAACAACCCTGTAAGGTAAGTTTGGGTGAGAGTGGCCCAAAGTCACCCAGTGAACTCCATAACTGAAAGGGGACTGGAATGTATGCACACTTAAGCACTCCACCACACTACACTGGCACAATAACTCTGTGAGGTCAGTTATGCTACAAGAGAGTGCCTGGCCACAGTCACAGTCAGACTTTCATGACTGCATGAAGATTCCCAGTCTTAGGGTCATACTTCAACTGCTACACCATGCTGCCTTTGTTACTTATTTTTTAAACCTCGGTGGCATACTCAAGCAATATGAGTGCCTTGCACTGGTGAATGCAATGTCTAGTAGCTGGATATAGCCGTGTGCCAGAACAAGGAGGCTTACACGGAACCCTAACCCACTCTGACAGTGCTTAAAAATGAAACGATGCACAGGCATAATAGTGCTGAAGGCCTGATTGCATAAGAGAGCATCTGCCTTAACCTGGTTTTGAGGACACCCCAGCATTCCACATGTTCCAGCATATGGCTGGCTTGAACAGCAGGAAAACCGTAAATCTGGAAAATAGAATTACTCAAAATTGCAGTGAGGTGTACATAGCACACAAAGGGCAGTGAGATGCTTGTGTTTTATTAGACAAGGGAAAACAGAGTGGCACCCAGCACCAAGGAGAGGCATAAAAAATACAAGCGGACCTCCAGTCCCTTGAGCAAAGGGATTGTTGGGTGATCTCCCCAAGGAGCATTTGCATCCTGGCAATTTCAGCAAACATAAAGCCTAACAAATCATTAAAGCCTACCAGCTCATTAACAGGAACACTAAACAAGCACTAAAACAGTTTGTCATTTAACTGGACTGCATGGCCGAAACATTCCACCATATAAATAAGTGCTGTGTGTGGTGTTTCACAGAAAGCCAGTTCAACTGCTTGTAATGAATAAATTTAGCAACTTTAGATAAACAGGTCAAGTACAGGGATGTTAAACATTCTTAGTTATTCCTACATGGGAGAAAATTCCATCTGGATCTCCAAGATGGCTATCGGCCATACTCAGGAAACATTTTGCACTTGACAATAAGGCTGCCTTACAACGCCTTTCAATGCACAGAGGGGAGGGAGGCAGCAATAAATCCGAAGTCATTAGTCCTTTGCTGAAGGGACCAGGGCATCTTTCCTAGTATCGATGTGTGAGCATCTTGCGTTCTCAGACCACAGCACTTGCGTTTAGGATGCTGCCTGCCTTTGGCTCTTTGTGTACTTTGGCAGCTGATCAGGTTTAGAGGTTTCTATCAGAATCCCTGGTCTTAACTATTTCAGACATAGGGCTGTACTTTTTTATGTGGAGGAACCAGCCCCATCATTAGGCAAAAATGACCCAGTTGCTCAGGTAGCACTTCATGGGAATAGAAACAAGGCCTCAGTGCCCCTTGCCCCTCACTGATCCTGCCGGGGTGGTGATCCAGGTTGTGGCTGCTCTCTGTACCCCTGTGCCAAATGCTTTGGCCAGCTGGATAAGACAAGCAGAAGCTGCAGCAGGGCTGTGATTTGCCAAGGGAGTTCAGGATCTCACATATCCTATGCACAGATGCAGTGGAAAGCTTCTGTTCCATGTGCCTTCCTTTACCATGTTTGCCTGTCTGAGCTCTCCTTGTTTCCCTCCCCCTTCTGTTTATTTACCTCTTTATTCTTCTCCCTGTTTCTTGCTTCTGTTTTTCCCTCTTTCCTTTTCCTTTTGCTTCCCCCGCCCCGCCCCTTGTTTTCTCCCCCTGCTCTCTGCTTTTCCTCACCCACCTCCCCCTCTCTTGGTGTTTCTGGCTTCTCTTTTCATTTTACCCAGTGAATGGCATACAGATGATGATTGACCCTTTTCATCTGAACCAACAGTTTGGCTCTGACTCCATTCCCCAGCCACTGATTTGACCTGGTTGTAGTTAGCAGACTTCAGAGTACTTGTTTATAAAACTGTAGATCCCACAAATTGCCCACCTCTGATTCAGATCACATAACAATTGTACCAGCTGGGGCTCAGTTCAAAGTGCTAGATAGGATCTTTAAAGTACCAAGTAGTTTTGGGGCCAACTCCCTAAAAGCAACAGCTACTACTACTACTACTGTATGAATCTGCCATGCCTAGGATTTCCAAGAGGCCCTGAATCATGTCCCAACACTACCTGGGTGTCAGTGTGAGAAATGAAATGCTACTGTTACTAAGTGTTAAGGTGAAATACAGGAATAGGGCAGGATCATTGAAGTCCCTTAAGGACAAAAAGCCTGAGAATCAAAACATGTAAACAGTTGTACTAATAATGTCTCTTACTTCAAAGTCCTGAAAAATGCCAGGAGGGGTAAAATTGGGGGACATTGGTAAAACTGTCACCTTCAGTGGAGGAAAGGAGTCAGTGGATTACTTTACAACTGGTGATAATGAGCCTGGAGAAAGGCCTGTTCTCATTATCTCATCCTCCCCATTTTTGATTTAAGGAGCAAATTGGCATCCAAGAAGACTTCTCAAGGCCATTTTGACTGTTTGAACCCTTAGGCCTACTGTGCACGCGTAATAGGTTCATAAATAGTAAATGACACACCTCTCATAGGTATTAGGCTTATTGGCATGAGCATGGGTTGTATGTGCAAGGGGGGGTTCATATCAAGGGGTCGTATGATGTAGGCAGATGGAGGAGACTGTGCCCTCTGAGTAGCCCAGCCAATGGGGGAAAAGGGGTAGGGCCTGCAAGCCGGGGAAAGGGATAAAAGTGAATGTTGTATGTGTGAATGGCATGCTACCTGTGTGGTGGGCGCCCGCTCTTGCAAGAATGAATTAAACTTTTCTGCTTGGTACTTTATCTCCCGTATCATCATTGCTTGGATTCTATTGGATATATTTTTCTATATCTTACATCAGTGTGTGGGAATGCAAACTGACAGAGCCCCAACTATGGAAATCTGTACCCTGGAAGATCTGACAATAGCATTTTCTTTCCCCTCTTCAAAGACAGGACAACAAAATACTATTCAGATGTGCGTGTGGCCCAAGCAATTCCTGCATTCTCTTTGTAACTGCTGCTGCTAAGTCAACCTTGCTGCTACTATCTTGATTTTTCTTTTTAAAAAAGAAGGGCTTGGTTTTCCAGAGATGTTCTATATTTGTTGACTTGTACAAAACTTTAGCCTTTCCCACATAAATTAGCTTTTCTATCTTGGTCGCTTCTGGAATCTTGTTGTTTAGACCCTCTTACTAAATGACAACACTGGGCTTTCACAGACAGAGTCCCTCCCACAGTTAAGGGTGGTGGACAATATCATCTCAATTACATTTTGATCCCTTTTCTCATGCTCTGTTGAGTCTATGGAAAAACCCTGACTTAAAAATCGCTAAGAAAGTGTTTTTGCAGCAGGCTTGGACAGATAACCCAATGTTTACTTTAGATGAACTGTTGAGGAAGAATTCTTGTGATTTTTGAACCTGCATGCTGAATAAGCTTTGTCTGCCGTAGCTGAATAATACTGCCAATGCAACTCTTAATGGAATCTAGGTTTGGTCCCGCTACTCTTAGCGATTCACCACCTCCTCTGTTGTTGGAAACATTTATTAAGGCTGGTCAATTACAGTGACCTATAATGCATGTTTATAAATACCTAGTACAGGCGAATAAGTATGACATGCAAGGTCTCAAGCAGAAATGGGAATGTCCTGCTTTCCTTAATCAATGGATTGTTGCTGTAGAGTCTCTATTGTAATGTTCAATGGATCTTATGTAATATCTGATCCAACAAAAACTCTTGTTTTATATTTATTGGACCCCACAACCTCTCCTTAAGGGCCTGTATAAGTTGGCATTCTGCTATCACCCTCCTTCAAACATGGAACTGTGCATGCATGTGTGTGTCCAAGCATCCTCTTGCATTTACAATGCTCCCATATTTCCTCACCACTTCATTTTTTTTTTATCTGAAAATATCCATCAAAGCAAATCAACCAACCAGAATGCCATTTTTTCCCCAGATCCACAGAACAGCCTGGTCAGAAGGGGCCTGGAAGGCCACCAAGTCCAACGCCTTTGATTTGTAGTGCTAAGTATCCTCCATCTGGAAGCAGTCCGAGATGCAACGATCAGAAAATATTGTGTGTGGGTGTCTGCAATGGAAAATCTACAGGATTTGGCTTTGCAGATATCTTGATTTAGCAGGTGGTCACTGAGTGGAGCAGAGGTGCAACTCCAAAGCCTCATGCTACAAATATTGGCCATTCCCAGCATGCAAGCATGGAAGCTGTCTCTCAAATATTTGCCACATACAAGATGTAGCACAAGTCATGTTAAATGTGCATTGGGCATCTTTTTCTGTTGTAGGAACAAAAATCATGCAAGAAAACCCAGTATTAATTTTTTAATACTGAATGTATCATATTTAGTTCCCTGCAAAGCTTAGAAGAAAACATTAAGTATTTTCCAATATGGATGCAATGAGGGGGCCAAACAAACTTCACTGTGCAGGGTATTTTTTACTGTATTTTTAAGCAATTTAAAATTCATTTTAACACAGTTTTTATAGTACATGTACTGTATTTTGTTTTGTTTTACACATTGTAAACCATCCAGAGAGTTTTGGCAATGGGACAGTATAGGAATGAAATTAAGAATAATGATGGTGGTAATGACTGACTTTGTTCTCTCTCTTTACCATCAGTTGAACTGACTGCTGACATTCAGTGCTATGGACTGCAAGTACAAGATGAGCTGAGTGTGCTGCTCACTTGACACCGTCTCCACAGAGACGCACTTATTGGAGTTGTGGTGGGAGGAACCCAATTCTATTATGGATACACTGGATTAAAATACATGATAAGGAAACCATGAGGGCCCAGCTTCTGTCCCCCACATCTCATTTTTTAAAATGTTTTTCCCATGTCCAGTTATCTCCACACATGCGCTACATGAATGTGAGTCACTGGATGTGGTTCGACGCTAGGAACAAATGTCTGGCAAGAGGATTCTACTGAGCCACTTCCAAGCAGCATGGACAAGATGAAGTGAATTATTCATACTATGTTTAGATACATTAACATTAAATACACTCTATTCCAGAGGACTGAAAGTATTTGGAACCACTACAGATAGAACCAAATACAAGGGTCCAGTTTATTTACCCTCATTTTAATAGACCTTTTTTTCATCCTTTACTAGCTTCAGCTTACATATTCCCTCTCAAGTTGAGAATATTGTATCTGGCTTCATCTTCTGCAAAATAGACACACTTGAATAGACTTTCGTCCCTACACCCAGAAAGAGGCCTTATGTCTTCCAGGGCCAACCTACATACTCTCTACCATAAATATTAAAGATACCCACTCCAACTCCAAATATTTCATCTTTCCTCATATGGTTAGAAGGGATAAGTAATAGTTTACTGCTTCATAACGAGAAACCCCAAAACACACCCATACCCAAAACTGTTTTTGGGAAGGTGAGCTGCTAAAAGAGCAGAAAAGGTAAGTATATCGCAACAAAATATACACTCGGCCAATCCCAGGATTTCAAAGTGTGTAAAAAACTGGACAGAGCCTCAGCCTTACCTCTGCTGAGTGTCATCTTCAGCTTTCCCATAATAAAGTTTAAGCAGCAGGCCCAATCTTGTCTTTCTGCAATTATGCTCATCATCCACCCCACCCCTTAGCCAATACATTTTTGGCTGAGGTTTTGGCTCCTCTCTTTGAAAGCAAGTATGAGTATGCTAATTTACTCATCAAGATTGCTTTTAAAAAACTGGAAGAGAAACCTATTCTTTAGTGTAGTGAACATGAAATCAAGAGAGCAGCTTAGGTTGAGTATCAATGGACTATTTGGATGCCACTGTTGTTCTCAAGGGCCAGTGTGGTGTAGTGGTTAAGAGCACAGGACTGGGGCTCAGGCGATGTGGGTGCTTGTCCCCGCTCAGCCATGGAGCCAGCTGGGTGACTTTGGGCCAGTCACAGACTCACCTTAGCCTACTTCACAGGGTTGCTGTTGTGGGAATAAGATTTAGAGTGGGAGGCAGCAAATGATGTAAGCCACTTTGAGTTCTTTAAAAGAAAAAAAAGGTGGGGTATGCATCTAACAAACAATTTAATTACATAAAGTAGGAAGAGTAACCACTCATTTTCCATGGACTAATTGCTATTCAAGAGAAGACAGTCCCGCCTTGTAGAGATGACAATTTTTCACCCATATTATTAATCTTTAAGACAATAGAGATTTCAAAGTCATCTTCCTTGATGAAACATTGTTTTTCCTGTAACATTAATGGATCTATTCTTCTCAAAGCTTTCTGGATGAATATCTTACCATATGATAAAAATAACCACTAAGGCCATAATCATGAATGTTGAAATGTTACTACTAAAGGAGAGCTCAAATAAAACCTACTGTATTATCAAGCAAACACCTGCTAATTGGAACTCTGTCATCATTCGTTTTCAACCACTATTGTTATTTAAGGGGGATAAGTATGTTGAATTGCAAGTTATTTTTAAATGAGTTAATATGTTGTTTACTGACTGATCACATTTCAGATGCTAAAGAAACTTCATATTCCAAAGTATCCCTTGTTACTATTCCTTCAGTTAGTTGCAAAGACGTATGGGAGAAGAAAAGAATCCAGACACCACAGTGAATCACAAATGCCTTTTATGTTTGAGATCAGACATTTAACAGAAGACTTCTAAAGAAGTCTTTTGCAACTACTGTTACATAAAGAGTGAAGTAACAAAACTGCTGACAGAGGCAACAGTAAAAAGCACCAAGTTTAACTGAAAAAGCATGCATCAGGACGGCCAAACAGACCTCACCCCAGGACTTGCCTCACTGTGCTAACCGCTCCCTAAGCCCTACGCCTCGTCCTCCTCGCCTTCCTCCTCGAACTCCCCCTGCTCATCAGCCGTGGCATCTTGGTACTGCTGGTATTCGGACACCAGGTCGTTCATGTTGCTCTCGGCCTCCGTGAACTCCATCTCGTCCATGCCCTCGCCGGTGTACCAGTGCAAGAAGGCCTTGCGCCGGAACATGGCCGTGAACTGCTCGGAGATGCGCTTGAAGAGCTCCTGGATGGCGGTGCTGTTGCCAATGAAGGTGGCAGACATTTTGAGGCCTCGCGGGGGAATGTCGCACACGGCCGTCTTGACGTTGTTGGGGATCCACTCGACAAAGTAGCTGCTGTTCTTGTTCTGCACATTCAGCATCTGCTCGTCCACCTCCTTCATGGACATCCTGCCCCGGAAGATGGCCGCCACCGTCAGGTAGCGCCCGTGGCGTGGATCGCAGGCCGCCATCATGTTTTTCGAATCGAACATCTGCTGGGTCAGCTCCGGCACCGTCAGGGCGCGGTACTGCTGGCTGCCGCGGCTGGTCAGCGGAGCAAAGCCGGGCATGAAGAAGTGCAGGCGGGGGAAAGGCACCATGTTGACCGCCAGCTTGCGAAGGTCGGCGTTCAGCTGCCCCGGGAACCGGAGACAGGTGGTCACTCCGCTCATGGTGGCAGAGACCAAGTGGTTGAGGTCCCCGTAGGTGGGCGTTGTGAGTTTCAGAGTGCGGAAGCAGATGTCGTACAGAGCCTCATTGTCAATACAGTAGGTTTCATCCGTGTTCTCCACCAGTTGGTGGACGGAGAGGGTGGCATTGTATGGCTCCACCACTGTGTCCGAGACCTTAGGAGAGGGCATGACGCTGAACGTGTTCATGATCCTGTCAGGATACTCCTCCCTGATCTTGCTGATGAGGAGCGTGCCCATCCCTGAACCGGTGCCTCCGCCCAGTGAGTGGGTCAGCTGGAAGCCCTGCAAGCAGTCGCAGCTCTCTGACTCCTTCCTTACCACATCTAGCACAGAATCCACCAGCTCTGCCCCCTCTGTGTAGTGGCCCTTGGCCCAGTTGTTTCCAGCACCACTCTGGCCTAAGGGGAGCAGCAAAAAAAGACAAGGAAGAAGCTGAAGTTATAACAGTGTACACAATGAAGCTGACTTTGGTAGATGTACCAGCATGGACAACAGGCCAATGCTTAGAAGGGCTGGGCAATTTGTACCCCTCTGGATGTTTTGACATTCAACTCCCATTGTCCCTCCTCATTGGCCACCTGTAGGTAAAAACTTCTGAAAAGTCACAGATTTCTCATGCCTAAGGTAAACCCTGGATTACTAGAACCATCCTCAGCAAAGGTTGTGTGACTCTGACTCAAACACTACATGTAGCATCCCCTTGGAAAACACGGCACCATTGACTTCTTGGACAAGCACAGTATGTTGCACATACAGCAAGGACTGGAACTTTGCTTTCCTTCCATATGTGCTCTAAATATTTATTTGAATGTAAAGGAACTACTGCATACTAGTCCATGCCACTATTAAAGATGTCCACAGGATATGGACATCAGGGAAGTGCCCTCAGTCTAGCACAGAGGTGTGCTGTCCATCCTGTAACCTTCATATCTAATGCCATTCTCTTGGCATTTTCGCAAATTACACAGGCAGTAGGAGATCAAACAAATGCCATTCTGGTCTCTCTGTGTTTCTAGTATAACATGCCCAGGAGAGAAAAGAGCAGCATCTCTCCTTTGGCAATTACATAAGTACCACATGCAGGACCAGTCACTGGGCCAAAGATACAAGAATTTTGTCTTTATTATTCTGAAAGTATAACTTTTGTCTCTTCATTACATGCAAAACAATGGATGTACACACCTAAGTCCTACAGTGAAAAGTCATATCAGCAGAAACCTTATCTGAGAGCCAGTAATGCAAAGGTGACCATAGCATTCCTATTTCACTAAGTTAAGAGCAGGCAAGAAAAGCAGCAACAGAAACTGGAAGTGAACAGATCAGAATAACTAGGCAATAATGTTGCATTCCAATTGACAGTAGCTAAGTAACTTAAATGAGAAATGTCACAAAAGAATGAGCAATCCTGCTATCCTTGAACAAGACCAGTATCCTCATGAAGTCTAGGTCATAAGGAGCAAGAAAATGTTTATCAGATCCACCAAAGCACATAATAATGCTTCTTTCTGAATACTATTCTGAACAGAGAAATTTAATTCTGATTATGATCATATTGTCCAACTCAGAAGATGTCTGACAGGGGATTTCCTAAATAGTGAATACTAATAGTGAATTCATCCTCCAAATACTAATACTTACGTAGCCCAAAGCAGCACCACTCACATACAACAAGGAGGTATCATCAGACTTGGCAAATAGGGAAGAAGAAAAGCTTTAGGAAGAAAACAAACCCTCAAAGTAGGCCAATGAAAGCTGAGCATACTCAGTGGCCACACAGTTCCTGCTGACTGTGCGAGGAGGGAAGAGGGAAATGGAAAAGAGTAGCCTGGAATTGGGTATGGCTGGCTGGGCGGCCCACTGAATTAGAGGACTCCAAACTGCAACATTTTGTTGCAGGCACCTCTTTGCCAAGTATTCATTCTGTTCATCAAGCTAGTGAACATCTTTTGTGTTTAAGGGCACTTCAGGTTGCCATCAGCCCAGGAATGCAACCTATGTAAGCTTTGATGTTTGGTTTCTCTAGCCTAAGATAACTGCTCTACCACAATGGCTGTTTTCTTCATGAAAGACATATCCATTTGCCAGCTCTGGCAAATGACTAAGCACATGTGTGTTGCTTGGGTAGCCCATTTTTAAACAGTCATGCCGAAACACATACCAAAGACAAAGTTGTCCGGACGAAAGATCTGGCCAAAAGGTCCAGACCTGACTGAGTCCATTGTGCCAGGTTCCAGGTCAACAAGGATGGCACGAGGAACGTACTTGTTACCTGCAGGAGAAACAACAGCCAGAATCGCAGAACTGCTGTCAGCTGATTCTCATTCTCTCCCTCCCTCCCTCCCTCCCTCCCTCCCTCCCTCCCTCCCTCTCTCTCTCACACACACACACACACACACACACACACACACACACAGAGCAGCTCCCATGTACTCGGCAGCCTCATTACTATTCACTGGAGAAACAAAGCAGCTGCCCAGACTGATAAAAAGGGGAGGCACAGTTTTAAAGAAGAGTGTCTAATGAAACAAGGGCTTGAATTTTAAGCAGACATCAACACTTTGCCAATGATTTATTTAAACAGGGGCTGCTTTGTCAGTGTTTCATCACCACCCCGCCCTGCTCTCTGTTCATGCACAGTCTATTTTGCAGAATATATTATTGACTTCTTCTTCAAGGTTACCAGTTGCTTCATTGTAGTAGACGTTGATCCTCTCCAGCTGCAGATCGCTGTCTCCGTGGTAGCTGCCGGTGGGGTCGATGCCGTGCTCGTCGCTGATGACCTCCCAGAACTGGAACGGGATTGTCGAGAGCTGTTAGCAGCTGCCTTCGATGTGCCAAGGCTGACCAAACATGTGCCGCTGCTGCCAGCATGCCTGGCAAAAACCCCTCAGTGAGGGGCACCAGCTTCCCAGCAAAAGCCTGTCTGCCTCTTTCTAATGGACAGATCAAGGCAGATCCACTGAACAGTCCCGGAAAGCGAGATGGTTCCTCCCATGAGAGCAAATGCAGGCACAAAGGAACGGCGCCACTACAGTCCAACACAGAAGATATAGGCATACTCCGCATGCAACTGCCTGCTCTTTAAAAACTCCATCCACGCATTTCTTTGATCAGTACGCCCCCCCCCCCCCGCTATCCACAATGGCACTTAAGGCACCTTTATAATGCTAAATGTATTTATTCTCGATACTTGCATGGGGGCAGACAGGAAAGAGTTCCTCAATATTATCTTGCTGTACGTTGGACAAAAGGGCAATGCAAGAATATTCTAAATAAAGCAGCAGCTTAATTCATGGATACTAATATTCCTGCCCCTCATCTATAGTAGTTGGTCTTCAGAGGTATGTAATTTTAGCAATGAAATTCAAAGAGAAGCCCTTGCTACAGCCTGCTGTGTGCGCGGGGGGGGGGGGGAGAAGGCGGCTACAGCTGTTACACCCAGCGCATATTCACACCCCACATACTCCACGTTAGCAGCCTGGGGCGAGCTACCCCCCTGGTCCTAAATCCTCAAATATTAAATAGGGCCAGAAGCACCCCTCTGTGCCGCTGCTCTTGGGGGGAGAAGTCCATTGCGCCTGTCCCCGGATTGATGGCCGGATGCCGAGGAAGCCCCCACACCCTGCCTCGGTTACGTCCCCTGTCTGCGGGCTGCTTCTGAACCGGCTTTCGGCTGCTCGCGGTGGGTGGGGCCGGGCGCTCTTCGCATACTGAAGAGCTGCCTGCGGTGCGCAAGGACCTGCGCGCACGCCGCCTCCGTCCTCTCGAGCAGCCGGTGCGCGGCAGCTGCCCCGTCGCATCTCACCACGTCGGGTGGCCGTCTAGGTTGAGCCTGCCCTCCTCCTCGCGCGCCCCGCCACACCTCCCCAACGGGGAACACAAAAACCAGCATCCGCAGCCTGGACTCCACCCGAGTAAAGCGGTGAGAGGGTCCGTTTAATTGACTGTAGAGGAAGTGTGACAATCTAGACGAGAAAAGCTTTGGGAAATTAACCGGGAAGAAAAGGGAAAAAAATGGGGGCGTGTTCGGTGCCAGCCCGTTTGCAAATGTTCGATTCGGAGCGGGTGTCCATTAGGAGTAATGCAACTCACCGGAAGCTGTCTCCGTGCTGGTGCATGGAAGGGCGTGGCTGAGCTAGCCTTACTTTGTCCAAGTAAAATCCCAGCTCTTCACCCCACCCCCAAAAATTCGCCTTCTGAGAAGGGGGCTTTGTGGCTGCCTCTCCGATGAAGCACGCAAGGCATCCTCAACCAGCGCGCAGAAGGTGCGCTGCGAGAGGAGACGCCCGACCCCGTGCCGCCCCGCTTCGGCGGAGCTTGCGCCGCAGCCGGAGCCTCCAACCTGGAAAACGTGCTCGCGCCCCCCCCCCGCGAAAGCAGTCGAGTGACAAAGGAGCTGCGTGCAGCGACGGTGCTGCGTGCATCCCTTCGGACGGGCGAGGCTGCCGCGCAGCTGGGGCCGATTTGGGGGCGGAAACCAGCGCGGGCTTCCACATGGATTTCCCCGCTGGCTTCCCCACATTTCCACCTGGGAGCGCTCGAGAGACCGCAGGGCGACGACCGCCGCCCCTGCGCAACGCCGGCAACAATAGGGGCGCCCCTCGCCAGGTTCGCGCCCCCACCGGGTACCTTAGCTCCGATTTGGTTCCCGCATTGGCCGGCTTGGATGTGCACGATCTCACGCATGGCTGCGGCTCGGCTCCGCGCAGGCACCCCCTCTCTGGCCCTTCTCCCTCCGACCTGGCCCCGGCTGCTCCTGCCACCGGCAACTGGCTACGGAGGGCGCGATCGAGGGCTCTGCCTTTTATGTGGGGAAGCGCAAGCACCGCCTTCTGCCGCCCAAGCACCGCCCCTTCCACGCAGGCCCCGCCCCGTCTCCTCAGGTGATGTAATGTGGAGGGAGGGGCTGCGCAGGGCGCGCGCGCGTCCCCTTCCCTTCAGCGAAGCGGGACCTCAAGAGGGCGGAAGGTCAGGAGAGCGGCCCGCAGGGTGAAAGGCCTGTGCGGGGAGGCGCCCCGCGTCCCCTCCCCCTCAGTGCCAGCTGGCCTGCCATGGAGGGCTCGCAGAACGCCGGTCAGAGGGGCACCTTTCCCACGGGCATTCCTGGCACTCGGCTATCGAGCAGCAGCTTTTCCCATTCACTGGCAAATGCACAATTAGGGGGCCGTGGGAAAAAATAGTACAAGTCCGCCCTAGTGCCAACAGGGCAGAGCGGTGATGCCCCCTTTTCCACGGTCAGAAGTGTCCTCAGCCACACCCACGTTAGAAGAGGGAGAAGCATCCCTTTACAGGTTCCCCATACCCATCGCGACCCACAATGAGGACTAGAATCTTTCAATGCACGAATGAAACTAACATCCCCTTGCCGTGCCTCCAGGGGCCAGCTTGGAGGACAAGTCGGGGACGCTCCGTTCGCTCGAGTACAAAGCCTCTGTCTCCGACCCGCGTTGCTTTTGTCTTCGCTTTCTGGCCCCGCCGAGATGCGGCCCGAAGCGGCTTGGTGCTCGCCGGCTGAGCGGAAGAGGCGAGCAGGAGCGGGACGGGCGGGAGTGGGCACTGTCTCCGTCTCCCTGCTGCGACTGCCCCGGCAGGGATCTGCCCTCAGCCCCGCGTCTTTCTTCCGGGGGATGCAGCGCGCTTTGTTCCCGGCTCTCACGAGGGGGGAAGGAGGGCATGCCTGGGCCGAGGCGGGGGAAGGCGGCCGCCGCGCCGGGGTCGCCCATCCGTCAACACCAGCGCCTGCTGCATCCAGCCGCGCCCGCGCCCCCCCGCCCCGCAACCCTTTTGTTCCCGAAGAGGAGCCCCGCCCCCTTTCGGCAGCAAGCGCGGCGCGGCGGCCGCTTGCTCACTGCGGGTCCGCTCCGTTTCTTGCCTCCGCTGCCCCCCTTCCCGTGCCTGCTCGCGAGGCACCGCCGGATCGAGTCCCCTGCTTGCCTCCGTCCCCATTGATGCAGCCCGGGCGCCCCTCGGAGCGGCTCGCGCCCCGCCGGTGGAATTGCCAGCGGCACTTCAGGATCACGGCTGACATGAGCCTCGGAGCATCAAGCTCTTGACCGAGGACAGGGCATTTCTCTCTCCTCCTCGGTGACTTCGCCAGTTCTTGGGGTGCTTGGAGGAGACGAAGGAGGCGACAAAGGCAGAAGCGATGAAACGGCTGACTCGGTCAGAACTAGAGGCCAGGATCCTCACAAAACATTTTAACATGGGGGGGGGGATCTGGAAAAGAGGGCAAAGAAAACCAGAAAACCCCTTCTCATGCAAAGTGCAGTCTGCTAAAGAATCTTGAATCAATGACCTCTTTCGTGTGCTACAGCCAAATACGACCATTTCTTTTTTCATTTTGGTCTTAAAAAAAGCAGCACACAAGACAAAAGTAGTTCTTACACATTCTAGGGCTGGGGGGGGGGGGGGCGCACTACGCACTACGACTAGTGAAAGGCGGATTCTTGCCAGAGAAAAAAGAGGCGAAAGAGAGAGGCTTTCAAGTGCAGAACAGATTTTACCCGGAGTGGAGAGTTTTACACCTCGGTTAGCAAAAACAATTATTTGGGGCTGTTTCAGAGGATTAGAGACCTGTGTGTGTGCGTGTGTGCGCCTCTCTCTGTGTCACTCAGTAAGTACTGTGGCTCAAAGCACGTCTTTCCGCATCCACGCCTTGCACTGGCGCCCCCCAACCCCCACCTCGCTCGCTTTCTTTCTTCTCGTCGGGCTTCTCCGTTAGAAGAGCCATCTCTGGATAATGACGAGGTCGGCCAGTTTTCCACATTCCAGGAGAAAAACGAGGCCGAGTTTCATGCCACGGAGCCAACAGCTGCTTTCGAGAAATAGCACCGCGGGAGGGGTCGCGGGTGACTCAGTAGCGCCGGCGCTGCTGCTGCTGCCGGATCGGGCGGACGGGTCGCCTGCCCTTGCGGGAGGACTGCCACCTCCACCCAGCCAAGCCAAGCCGGAGGGACGCCTGGCTCCTCTGCTGCAGATTTTCCGGCGCTCAAAGCGGGGCGGGGGCTCGCGACCTGATGGGATGGGACGGGACGGGTCGCGCCGGAGTGTGTTCCTCTGAGGGGCTCTCGCGGGGGCGGGGGGCGCGCACGATGCGTCTCGGAGGCGGAGAGTTGAGCAAGGAGTTAACAAAGCACCTGCCGTTAACCGCAGCGGCTGTTAGGCGGCAGCTCCGTGTTCTGCGTGCTCAGCAAACGGAGAGGGGGACCTGGCAAGAAAGCCATTATTTCCCCCCTCACGGGATCTCTTGGTTAAACCACACAGCGCATAAGGGTCCTATGCGTATTCATGTGGAAGACCCACTGAATGCGTTGGGGTTGGTCACAAGCAAGTCCAAGTATCTAGGAATAAGCCCCATTAAACACAGAAAGGTTTACTTTAGAGTAAATATGCATAGGCTGGGGCTGCAGTTGGAGGCTACAACACAGTGGGGCCGACGGGTGCAGCATATGTAAAATTTCATGTTTCCTCACTCCCCCCACCCCACATTTTTCTTTAGTCATTTTAGGATGATTACAATTGCCAGATTTTCAGTTATTTTTTTAATGCAGCAAATCTTCATGGCATTTTTTCCTGGATGCTTCTTTATTCCTTCCACATTCACTGAGCAATTCCCTCTCCCATGCTTCATTTCTGATTCCACTCAATAGTGCCAGCACTGATTATTCAGATCTGTTGGGATGCTCTGCACTTAAGGTGATTTTGCTCCATTATTATATCCACTTTTTCAGTTTAGCTTCTTTCCTTTAGATATATGAAGAAGGGAATGGCATCATTGGCCACAATCCAGTACAGAATTAGACACAATTACATCAATTGAAATAACATTTTCCTACATAGTAAGTGTAACATTTTCTACTTCCACATGAAGAACAATAGGTATATGTTACCAGGCATAATAGAATGCCCATTCTATTTTGCTGGATCCAATCAGGGACGGCATAGTGGCCGTCTTCCCAGCATGTCTACACTCAGAGACACCGGTTGGAGAGATTTAAAAGAGCTTGCAATAAACTAGCAAGCAAACAAATTGGGAAGCTTGTCAGTATGCAGCTTTTCAGCATTCAGTCTACAGTGCAAGGTGTAGTTCACTAAGACTAGCCCTTACCATGTGGCTAGATGTTCAGAATCAGGTATATTATCTTGAGTGTTACTGTGGAGTTCCCAGAAAGCACAGAAGAGCAATCATGTAATTGTGTACGTGATTCTGATGATAAGTGAGTGCAGCTACAATGGCATATTGTATTGGAAAAATGAAATCTAGGACTAGTGTAACTAGTATGCAATTGCCAGGGCATCCTGGATTAGCAGCCTGCAAGAATATATGCTCGGATCCACAGGGAGACGTCTATGTTATGAACACCCAGGAAACCCCTCTGCAGAGACAAACCTTCACAAACAGCGCTATCAGGTAGAGGCACGCCCACCAACTAAAAGCTTTTAGAACATAAGCAGAGTGTTTTATAGGTTTCTAGTTACATACACAGGAACTGGGCAGATGATGAAAAATTAATGGGCACATGATGTATTCATACACACAAAAAAGTGAGAGATCTGCAGAGGGGCATGAGATAATACTGCAGCAAATTATCAGTGATTACAGGATATTGATATGACAATCAGGAAGGCACTTGAATCATTACAGGTCTTGGGTGTAAACTTGAACATACCAGTCAGGTCAGATTGCTGCTGCCAACAGATTAACAGAACAAAAGCCTCAGTGCAATGAAATGCTAACAAAATAGCAAGCATAAATTTGCAACTAAATGTGGCAGCAAGGGGAGAGTCCCAGTGTCTTAAAGGAACAGATGACTGATGACACTCCAGGGACCAAAGGGAGCCTGGCTTGGAATTCTGGTTCTTTCTGAGCAAGAGGAGCAGGGGCACTGCAGGTTTGATTTTATACCACAAAGGCACCTATACACAAACTTTCTGTATAAAGATGTATTTGGATTTTCCCAACACTAAGCAGCAGGGCCCCAGCTAACTTGGGAGCCCCACTTCAGTATACTGTATGTGACTATCCTAGTACCATTGACCCTTGCATGGCTCCCTCTTAAAAGAGAATAAAATGATTGCTCCCATACTTAGCATCCATCCTGCCATTTCCAGACATATGAGAGGGCAGCATGGTAACCGTATTCCATCGCAGGTAGGTCAGTCCTCTTTACTTACAAACTTACAAACACGTGTACAAATAGGACTGCCCCTGTTTCACATAGGGTGAAGCAAAGCGGCAGATGCTGGGGAGCAGGAAGCAACGGCAAGGTGCTGGAGGAGTTCTGTATGTGCTGTGTGCTCCTTAAGTTAGCCTGCCACAGTCTTTGCAGTGGAGGATAGAGTCTGGTTACTAGCACTGACGGAAGAGTCAGCTGCTACTCTGTTTGGCTTTTAATGTGGAATGGGTGCCATCTTGTCCTTTGCCTCAGGCGACAAAATGGCTTGGGCCAGCCATTCCTCCAAAGCACCAGATTCAAGCAGAAAATTTCAAAGGAAAGGCAGAAGGGGAGCAGTGGGTGCTGCATGTTGGTGAGTTCTGAGTTTGTCCTGGTGGATTTTCATGATTTATCCTTTTGGAGGTGTGTGTTTATCTCTAGGATATGGATCCATTTATAGTTGCCCTGCCCAAACCATTCGAATCCCTTTGAAAAGGTGACAACAAGGGCTATGGCTGACCAGTGGCCTCTTTAAAGCTGCATATAAGGGAACAATTCTGAAGCCTTAAGTTAAAAACCTTTCTTTTTAGATGATGGCTGCCCATGTGGTTGTGGCCAACATCTTCAAAGAAGAGGCATTCCCTCAAGTCTCAAAGGGATGGGGAAATAAATGTCTCTCCAAAACAAAACTTGCCATGTGGGTTTTGCTTCACTGATTGTTAGAGATCACTAAATATGAGTCCCCCCAGCTTTGCAATGATGCAGGGTAGATGGCTGTAGAGTTGCCAAACCACCTTTAGGCTGCAAGACTATCTATGATTATATGGGAACAAGTGAGCTTGGTAGAACTTAACTTCTGAGCAGAGGAGTTGAGGATTACACAGTCATAGATGGATTTTCCTAACTGCATTGGGCCCCAGATTGTGCTACTAGATGGGGACCTTTGTCAAAACATGTATCAGGTAACCAGAATTAGACAGAAAGGCATGTAAATGCAAACAGTTGCCTATCAGTTCCAATGTTTTAGCTTACAAAGGAAAAGAAAACCAAATACATTATTAGAGAGAACAAATTAAACAGCAACAACTGCTTTACTCTCCATCTATCTGTTCGGACACACATACTGAAACCATCATGTTTAACAGCACTATTCCCATTATTCTCAGAGACAGCACTCTGTCTTAGCTTATCCCTTCTGTGCATTCTGTGCACAGCTTTTCTAACACTCCAGTTCAATTCCCTGCTAGGAAACAACTGGTCATAGTTCTACATATTTCTATTTTTCCTTCCCTTCTTCTAGGTCCCCTTTGGCTTCCATGGAGACACCCGCCCTCCTTCATTGAAACGCTGCCCACAGCCCTGACGCTCTGTCTGGCCACATATTCAATCAGATTCCACCTTCTGCAGTTTCCAAGGCAACCGACCTAGCCTTGGAAACAAGCTGCATTTATAAAGGGATCACCCCCACCCTGTAACATTTTCAGTTTTTACAATAACATTTCTTTGCTTAAAGCTGAGCAAACAGAAAATAGATTCTGTGTGGTAAGATAATGAAATTGTCTCTCCAGAATTTCTTGCATATCTTGAAACCAAAATGTTTCATGAATTTCCTTGAAGATGATCCACAGAACAGATGCACTTTGTTTCATTTCCCTTGCTATTTATTTGCTTAGCTGCTATCTTCAAATACAGAGCACCAAAATGGATGTGTAAAGTCCACCATCAGCTTCTTCTTCATCAGTCAAAACTGAGACCTGACTCCTGCCTTTCTCAGTTGGAAAGTCACCAAATGTGGCTTCTGATTTAGGTTGTGAAAACATTTAGGCAGCAGTCTTGGTAGAAGACTTATCTGACCTGGAAGTCCCATTGAACTCAGTGGGATTTATGTCTGAATAGACCAGGGCCATCCCTGGCCATTTTGCTGCCTGAAGGAAAGGTCAAGATGCCCCTTCTGCACTCCCAATGTCATGAACATACTCAAGCTGGACTGGCCACTGAGTCTCACCATACTGGCATTAAGACAGTGTTTTCCACTGCACATGAAGACCGTGCAGAGAATCCAAGGGCTCTGTTCTCCACGGAAGGGGAATGAATGTGTGAAGGCTCAGGAGATGTGGTTGTGAGGCCACCATTGCTTCCCCTTATCATTTGTCACCTGAGGCAGCTAACTCACTTCCAGAATGGCACCATTAGAGCATAGTCCCTTCAGTACAATTCCTTAGAAACCCTTACAATAGGGGTACAGAGCCTATGGCCCTCCAAGTGCTGTTGGATTCTCGCTCCATCAGCCCCAGCCAGCATTGGCAATGATCAGGGATGATGGAAGCTATGATCCAACAACATCTGGAAAGTACAGATAACTCAATCCTGTCTTTCAACATTGGTGTAATGTTAACCAGTGGTATTCCTTTACTATTCCATTGCAAATTAGCAATGAGGGATAAAAGCTGTTGAGGCCACCACAGGGGTTCTGGACAGAGGTGATATCTGTACTGAGGGACTTCTCTGTTCAGAGCTTGTTATGTTGGCTAGAACACTATACTAGCTCTCCAATGAAGTTAAAAAGGCATTGGTTCTAGTGGGAGAGAATTTATTGGCCTGAAGTGCCTAATCTTGGAACCTAAGCAGGGTCAGGCCTGCTTGAAATCTGGATGGGTGACTTACAGTGTTGTGAACTGCACAGAGAGCTTCAGCTATGGGCAGTATAGGAATGTCATGTAGTAGTAGTAGTAGTAGTAGTAGTAGTAAAAGTTTAAGGCCATAAAAAGAGCCCTGCTGGACCAGACCAAGAGTCCTTCTAGTCCCATGTTCTGGTCACACAGTGGCCATCCAGCTCTCCATGGGAAACCCACAAGCAAAACATCTGTGCAACTGATCCATTTGACTCTCATCATCTGGAAAGGCCCTCCAAGTGATGCCATGTGCTCCTGAGATCCACTTGACATTTGTTCAGAGCAGAGCATTTGGGGTGGTGGCACCCACTGTGGTGAAATGGGAAGCTGTGGCTTTTAGGAAATCTTCACAGATCATGTCCATTGCTGGGCTTAATGCAGGAATGGTAGAACCACATTGTGATTGGGCTAAGCTAAACACAGTCTATGAGGCCCCAAGGAAAGTTATGGCTGTTGGAAGCTGGGGATTGGGAAATATCTTTGTGTGTGCCAGTTAATTGGGTCTGAAGGAACACAAAATGTGGCTACTGTTACTTAACAAAAAAAAAATCCATTTATCTAGTGTTGCTTAGTGGAGATCAAAACTGGACTCGGCTGCTTATGCAACAGCAACAGAATTGTCTAGGTATTCTTGGGGATGCCAGGTAAAAGAAAAGCCCCTTCCATAGGTTGGACCATCATACCCACTATGTGAAATAATCCTCTCTTAGTCATGCAGCGACATCTTATTTTTAGGTGCAGATTGAAGGTACATCTATTTATGAAAACCTTCCTGGTATCATTTAAGCTACCATATCTTTTATTGGTATGGATTGGTATGTGGTGTAAGGACAGCTTCTGGAAAAAGGAATGGGAGGCTAGAACTGCAGCTGTTATCAACTCTTATCCTATTCAGATTACTCAGAAACAAACCTTACTGACATGACTGGGCAAGTTCCTAGAACCCACCACCACACCCCTTTATTTCCTTACTTAAGTAGGATTTTATTTAATTGCACTTACAGCCTCCATTTGAAATCCATACCTTTTATTTTATAGTGCAGGGGAGGGCTTAACATAAACAGCTTTTATTTTAACCACCTGCTTTTAAGTGGTTAAAATTCAGAACTTAATTCTGAACTAAGAAGTGTTCTAGATAACTTTCAAGCTGGTTCCTTTGTTATCACAATTTGATTATTCCCTGTAACAAGTTAACTTATTGTGATGCCACATGTCAGGGCTGCCTTTGTTTTTGAAAATTCCTCTCTACTCCTACTCAAAACAATGCAGATTGAAGTAGATGGGGTATCTTCTATGTAGTGCCCTGTTTTCCCAGCAAGGCTGCTGGCTTTCTCCTTTGTTGTCAGAGTGGTCGATTTTTCTTACTAGGCATTTTCTGGCACTGCTGGCCAAGCAGTTCCTCTGGGATATTTTGGGCTGGGCATATTTTCTTTCCCTTTTGGTAGTGTCCCTTCCTGTCAATGCACTTCTAGGCTTGATATTCCTTTTGTCACCTTCCTTGCCTAAATGCAGGCAGTTGTGGGGAGCTCCTGCTAAGGATCTGTACAGCCCATGCATTTGCAGAGTTCCATTCCTCCTGCTTCTTCTTCGAGAAGAGTAGATAAATTGGAACAGATGCCCATTCATGTTTGTATCTCCCTTATTCTGAATTGGTGCTCGGAATCCTGTGGTAATAGAGGGACCGCAAGGAGATCAAACTGGTCAGTCCTAGAGGAGATCAACCCTGACTGCTCTTTAGAAGGCCAGATCCTGAAGATGAAACTCAAATACTTTGGCCACCTAATGAGAACGAAGGACTCCCTGGAGAAGAGCCTAATGCTGGGAACAATAGATGGCAAAAGAAGAAGGGGACAGCAGAGAATGAGGTGGCTAGATGGAGTCACTGAGGCAGTTGGTGTGAGCTTAAGTGGACTCTGGGGGATGATGGAGGACAGGAAGGCCTGGAGGAATGTTGTCCAAAGGGTCGCAATGGGTCAGACATGACTTTGCTACTAGCAAAACCTCCCATTTTTCATTGAGGAGACAGCTTCATCACAGGGATTAACCTAGGGAACAATACAGGTCTGGATTAGGATTGTCTAGCGCAGGGGTCGGCAACCTTTAACACTCAAAGAGCCATTTGGACCTGTTTCCCACAGAAAACACCAGGAGACACAAAACTCTTTTGACCTCTAAAATGAAAATAATACTGCATATATCATTTTTTACCTTTATGCTATTTATAAAAAAACTGTAGTGTGTTGCATTTATGAAACAGATCGGGGGCTGTGCCGTGCTGGCGTGGGTCGCAGTTCAGGGAGGGCTGTGACGCGTATTTTGAGCGACGGAGCCGCAGCAGAGGGATTCAAGAGCTATGTGTGGCGCCGGACCTGCGGGTTGCCGACCCCTGGTCTAGGGAATGCTGGGAATTATATGCCTTTTTTCTGCCTAAACCTGCAGAGGACTCCTGCTTTAAATGGTTTAGGGTGAAATCCTACACAGGTTTCAAAGGCCTACAACTCCCACACACAAGGAGCTGTAGTCCTTTTTAAAAAAACTGTATATAAAGCTTTAATCTTTTATTAGAGTAATAAACACAGTTGATGCTTAGAGCCTCTTGGCTGCATGCAGCCTCCTTCACAGCGACTGCCAAGTTCTTCTTTCCACGTTGCCTCTAGGACAGCCTTCCCCAGACTTCTAGACATGTTAGGACTGCAACACCCAGAATTCCCATTCAACGGCCCTGCTGCTTGGGAATTCTGGGAGTTGCAGTCCAAATGCCTCCGAAGGCCCTTTCTTACAGAGAATTACAAATATTAGCCCAATCATTCTAATGAGACAGTCACCTTGCGTGTCATTAGCTGTCCAGATAAGAATCTAGTTGTTATATCCATCTTCATGCCACCAAGTCCACCTGTACCTCTACAGTGCTGGATCAAGAGCACCCCCAAAGCTACAATCCTGATCCTTTAAGCCCCTCCAGAAAAGGCTGAACATCACTTGGTCGGGCAGGCTGAGCACCCACCAAAAGCACCTCAGACTTGTCTGGACTGAGTCTAGGTTTCTTCTCTGAATTCTAGTAGCATCTCTTACAGTATTGCCCTATGCAGGCCTAGGGTGCCACTGAATTAAAACGGAAGTTATTTTTACACACAGTCCTGTACTGGCTTGCAGTGAGGATTACAAAGAAAGAGTGAGAAGGCCGTGGGTTAGGTCGAGTTCCCGTAGTCACAAAATGCTGCTGCAGAACACCCGGCGGGAAAATTTACTCCAGTCTGAGTAAAATTCTAAACTCCAACCCTGAAGGCCCGCCTTAACCAGCCTGGCGTTTTCCACAAGTTTTGGACTACCACGTCCGTCACACCCAGGCGGCAGGATAACTGGCCCTAGCGGCCGGCGATGATGGGAATTGTAGTCCAATACACGCACGTGGCGACGTCCCCGAAGTATCATAGCAGAGCGTGGCAAAAGGCAAGAAGAAAGACCCGGAGGCCCCCCCTAAGACGCCATTCGCGGGCGATGTCCAGAAAGGAGGCGCGGGCGGAGGCAAACTGAAAGTGAAAAGCCGCCGCGGCGCTCGGGGATCGCTTGCTCCTGCCTGCTCCAGCCCGTGGCCCGGCGGCAGGAGGCTGAATCGCGGCGATGGAGGCGCAGGGCGGGGACGGCGCCGAGCGGCTCTCGACTCCCGCCATGCCGGCCGAGCGGGCTCGCATCTCGCTGCACAATTTCCACGGCCGCCTGGCCGAGCAGCTGGTGCACTTCCACGCCATGCGCCTGAAGGACTCGCTCTTCCTTTGGATCGGGGACGCACCCCAGTTCGGCAACCTGGCCGTGGCCATGTGCACCCCCCGCGTGAGTTGCGCCTTTACGCGGAATGCAGCGCAGCGCAGCGGTTTCAGCGGGGCCGCCCCCCAGGGAAGTAGGCGTAGGATCGCGGGCATGAGAGCAACAATGCTTTGGATGAGCCCGCTTTCCGGGGACCTGAAGGCTGGGAGACCACCCCTGGCCTAGGATGCCTGTTCCCCTGCAGGGCCTTTTTAAAAGCTCCGCCTGGCGTCGCTTTCTTTTGCAGGGTTGACGATCATTACTCACAGCGCCACTCCGCTGCAGGAAGCCCTTGCTAGTTTCTGGGCGAAATGACTTGCACGGTTCTTCTGAGAGATGCTGGTGTCAGGGTAAAACCAGAGGATACCTTTCTTGCTTCCTTCTAGCCCGTAGGTAGGGAACCTCAAGGCACCAGCCCGACCTTCAGTCTTCCCCAAGTGGCCACACTCCATTTCCCCAACCCCAAATCATTTGATGGCTTCCCTGCTTTTCTGGACCCCCACACCCCTTAAAAAAAAAAAAAAAAAGAGGAAAGGAAAGGTGCTACTGAGGCTTAGTGGCTGGCAATGTGAGCCAGTATCCTGGGGATTTGGATGGTGGTGTTTTGGGGCCAGCTGTTTTGCTTTTGGACCCACCCACCTCTGGACGTGCCCCCCCCCCCCCATGTTCTCTGCTTTCAACCTTTGGGCTGAAAGAGGTTTCCCATCCCTGCTTTAACAAAGAGCCATTTCTTCCTCTTGTTGGGGCTGACCAAATATGAGAACAAGAGCTGCAGAGAGAGCTTCCACAATATTTTCACATAATGTGATAGTTTCACAGTCAGGAAACCTGGGGCACACAATCTCTCACCAGCTTCCTCCGAGCGTTCTCAAATCTCATTATGGGCAAAGTTCAAAGTTATGCATTTGCGTTTTATACATCAGAATTCTAATCTAACATCCAGACTATGTTTCACTCACATCAAGGAAGTTTTACATCCAGAAATTTTACACTGTCAAGTAAGGTGATGAAATATGTGTTTGGGGGCTGGGAAGGTGTCTTGGGTTAGAGTTAGGTTAGATAGGGGATCCTCTGGCCCTGTAGATGTTGGACCACAGCTCCCATAAATTCTGACTATTGGCTACATTTAGTGGGGCCAATGGGAGTTGGAGTCCCTACAGTAGTTAGAGGGCTGCAGGTTGTCTATTCTTGCACTAAGTCCAAAGTCCCTTAATCTACATCAGAGATGTAGGATTGGACCTTTTATCTACCCTAGCTTGGTATTGGCATATCAGGTGCAACCAAAACTTATCTGTGCATCAAACTGCCTGTGCTTCCAGGCAGGTTTACCATGTGGCTCATTTATATATTTTTATGGGAGGGTCCCAATGAAGCCATCTTCATTTTGTAGCCCTCCTGTGTTTTGCAGTCATGCTTTTCTTACCGGAAAAACAATCCACTGGCAAGGAAAGGATGGAATAGCTGCATTCTGTGACTAACATTTGGGCTGCAGTCCTCTGCCCGTGAACCAAGGAGTAAGTCCCATAGGAACCAGTGGGACTTGTTGCTGAGTAGACCAGTGTAGGATTGCACTGTTGACCTCTTCATTCATTTTGTACAGATTTTGCACTGTTGTCCAAACAGTTATCTGCCCTTCTATAATTTTTCAACTTAGACTTCAAGCAATCTTTGGAATAACTGTTCAGTCTAATATTAGTTTGCCATCAACATTTCATCCAAATTAATTCAACAGTGTGGTTCGAAGGGCAAGTATGTGCTGTTAAGGAAAGGGTGTTAGTCTTTTTGTCTGGCCCCTCAGTTTTAGAGTCAATTGTAATTGGGCATGGATAGATCTGAATTCATCTTGGCACAAAAACATAAAAACCGGTCAACTAACAAGTCCCCCCTCATGTAGCCTCAAAACTTGGGACATCTCTCGGTAGATTTGGCTTTCTCCTCCCCTAATATACTTCAGCTTATTCTTATGTGGGGTGCTGAGAGACCCCCATGATCAAGCCCAAAGCTGCATCATTCGCCACTGCTGCTGCAGCAGCATCCACCCTCAAGGCATATGAAGGGGTCATTTTTTCAGCAATGTAGGCAGATATATTACAGGTGTGGCTAACTTTGGAGGAATGGTTGTCTGCAGTAGTCAAAAGTTAGAAGCAACATATTAATTGCTTAGGATGCCAGGGTCAAGAGGAGTTGGCGCATTTCAGCTGTCTGGTTTCCACCAGTCCCTGAAGACAGAGGACCACTCACCAAACCTCTGCTTTGTTTCCAGGACTCCATTCCAGCATCTACCTTACTCACTGGGGATGCCTCTGACACCACCTCCATTTCCTTAGCCCAAAGATTAGGTAAGAGGGAGAGAGAGTGAGAGACTGTGTGTTTTGAGTGTGTGTTTCGACCCAGGCTGAAGAACCACTTCAGCCTATACCCTGAATTCAATTTGGAGAAGCTTTCATGAGGCTACACTCTATTGCTGGGAAGAGCAAAAGGCCAGGCAGGCCAAACTGCCAGTATATTTTAGCTAGGAGCTCTTGCAGAATGAGGCAGAGGTGATGAACAGATGAAAACACCAAATGCGTGGCGGGAAAGGGGTGGGTTCCTTGGGAAAAGCTAGAGTGAGACTCTCTCTGGGCCAGATTTGTCCCCCTGCGGCAGAGTTTCTGCATCACTCTCTAAATGTTTTGACCCTCCAGATGGAAACACTCCGCTGAAAGTAAAAGCCTTTGAGGGCACCTTTCAGCATTACTTTCTGTAACTCCCCAAGCCCAGATGCACCACAAACATCTTGTGAGTACAGTTGCCTTGCCCCACCAAAATGAAAGACAGCTATTCTGACCATTTATCTTTTGCTTCTTCTCTCTTGGAGGAAGGGTTGAGGCACAGCTGTGATGTATCCTGGCAGTGCCTCACCTCTCCCCTCCCTGCCTCTGAAGCGGTTGCTGTGTCAGGCAACACAGAGAGAAACACACTGGCTGCGAGGATGAAGGACAACTGCAGTTCACTTTCCAGTCCTGACCCCAGACACGTTTCTGAGGTCCGAGTTGGGATTCCAGCCTATTTCGTGGCTGACCAGACAGTGTCTAGCAGCCACGGGATTGTGCTCAAAAACATTTTTAATGTTGAAGGATTCCTAGAGTATAAGATTTATCATTTACCCGGATGCCAATAAGGTGTCCATCCCACAGTTGCTAAGCAGTTCCTATAAAGATCCTGTGGACGGTGAATTGGGAATACGTATTTCATTACTTCATTTGCTGTTTAACATCCTGTGTGTCTTTCCTAGAAGGTTGATGACCATCTTTTTTGTTTATGTTTTAGCCAGCAAGACTAAAAAACAGATTTTTGTCAGCTATAATATCCAAAATAAAGACAGCAGTTTCATACTACTGGTAGAAAACCGAATCAAGGAGGAAATGACAACTTTTCCAGAAAAGTTTTAGCTCAGCCTGTTGTTGATTTCTGTATTTTTGTTTGTATGTCCATTTTTTTTCTTTTTTAAAAATAAAGTATGAGATTCCATTTTTTTCTATCTCTGTGTGGGATATTTTGGACAGCAAAATGCATTCAGTTATTGTTCTTGTTTTTATTCTTATTCTCCATTTCATTTCTATACCGCCTTACAGCCAAAGCTCAGTTGACAACAAATCAGTTCAGATCAGATTCTTTGAATTAGTCAGTTGCAAGGAAGAGAATAAATATATGAACTGAAGCTGCAGTTCAAATGCATATTCCATAGCTATTTTGTCTTCCTTCCTAAATGATTTTTTGTGGTAAGGAAATGGGTGGAACACATATTGATTGGGAAGGCACAGGACTGCACAAATTAATTCCAAGCATTTTGACTATTGGTTATGTTAGCAGGGTTTGATGGGAGTAGTTGTCCAGAATGTTAGGACACCAGGTAGGGGAAAGCACTGTAGAGTATTTTGTTGTTAGTCGCAAAGTCGTGTCCGATCCATCGTGACCCCACGGACAACATTCCTCCAGCCTTCCTGTCCTCCATTTCCCGGAGTCCACTTAAGCTCACGCCGACTGCTTCAGTGACTCCATCTAGCCACCTCATCCTCTGCCGTCCCATTCTTCTTTTGCCATCTATTGTTCCCAGCATTAGGCTCTTCTCCAGGGAGTCCTTCCTTCTCATTAGGTGGCCAGAGTATTTGAGTTTCATCTTCAGTATCTGGCCTTCTAAAGAGCAGTCAGGGTTGAACTCCTCTAGGACTGACCGGTTTGATCGCCTTGTGGTCCAAGGGACTCGCAGGAGTCTCCTCCAGCACCACAATTCAAAGACCTCAATCCTTTGGCGCTCAGCCTTCCTTATGGTCCAGCTTTCACAGCCAA
>NW_025335439.1:1752960-1803005 GCF_004798865.1 Varanus komodoensis
ACCACAATTCAAAGACCTCAATCCTTTGGCGCTCAGCCTTCCTTATGGTCCAGCTTTCACAGCCACACATTGCAACTGGAGTATTAGGAGGTGGCAAAATGGTGGGCTAAGATTGCCATCTACTGGATATGATTGGTACTATGCACAGAATTGCAGATATTTTTGTTCTTGTATACTACTTGCTCTGGCCTGGATCACCCACATCCAGATGATAAGGTAAACCTGCTTCGTGGATGGACCACTGCAGCTGATTTAGTTCTCTGCAAAATAAATCTGCAGGTTGAAAACCAGGTGTTTGGGGAAAGTTTCTGTGCATCTTATTTCCTGAGACAACTCGGTATCACTCCCATGGGGAAGAGAAAGGTATCTAGAATCACATTAATAAAAGGAGAAAGTAGTGTTAGAATCTAGTATGACAATTAGTGTTTGCTTACTGTTTCTCCTTTCCTTTAACATACAGTTTCAGCATTCCTGTATTTAAAAAGAAAGGGTATTGGGAAGGGGGTGGATATCCTCCTAGTCCATGGATGTAAGCCCAGATGTCTGGAAGGCCACAACTCCCATCCTCCTGACTGTGCTGGCTTGCATTGGTGGGAGAAGTTAGCCAGTCACGCAGGAGGGCTGCAAGCTGCTTGCCTCTGGGCTACTTGTCCTAAGAATAATAGCAATTACTTCTACAGACATGTTAAAACAACCTGAACAATAATAAACCCAAGACAGATGCTTCAGCATGTTCCATTTCCTACCTGAAGTAGCTTTTTACAAGCCAAGTCCCTCCAGTGTTTTTGGTCCACAACACCCATCAGCTCTAATCATTGTCCATGCTGGCTGGGAGTTGTACTCAAAAACCTCTGGAAGGATCCAGGTTGGGAAAGGCTGCTTTATATAAGTGAATTCAGTAGTAATTGGACAGAGGGCAGAACAGTGTTAGTTGTGATGCCAAACTAAACAGATGTCAATAACTTCCACTGAAATGGATGGACATAGCACATGTGCTGTTTTGTTTGCTGCTTGGTTTTGATTTGCTGTAAGCTGTGCTAGGAACTCTTTGGAGTAGGGGGAAAGGGTTCAAAGAACTAAAATAGGTATGGCACTAAGACATGGTAGCCTTTGTATTTTTCCTTTTGGTGTTTCTTCTATGGATGTATTCAGATCCGTTTTCACAGAACTGTAATTTTTGCAAGTGGGGATTGCTCCTGCCCTTAAATTGACCTTAGTTCTGCAATGAATAAAATATTTTTTCTTCTGAATGTTCTGATGCAAAAAATGCAAATATGCATTTTTCAGGAAAGTTGTTTACAAAATGACTTATGAAGACCAGTGTGAATATTCATGCTTTTTAAAAAATGCAGATTGATAACGGAAATTGAACAGATGGGACCTACAACTAAATATATGTAAAACTGCCAGGACTTGGAAGTACAGTCATTCTTTGACATACTACAGTTCTGTAACCCAGGGATGGACAACTTGTGGCCCTCCAAGTGTTGTCAAACTACAGCTCCCATTAGTCCAAGCCAACATGGCCAGTAGTGAGGCATGCTGGGATTGCAGTCCAGTATCATTTGGAGGGCCACATGTTACCCACCCCTGCTGTAGCAGTATGGCGACATCCTGCTATACTGAAACATAGTGATTGGGACACTTTTTTCTTAAGCCCTGCTTAAAGGTTAATCTTCCTGGCCTATCTTTGTTTTCCACTTCCATTCTCTCTATGAAAAACTCCATTTATTGCTACTCTTCCTCCTCACAGCCATCATTCGAACATCTAAAAGCCTAATCAGATAAAGAGAACTGAGCAGTTAAGTGTTAGAACAGTTAGAGCCAGTGTGGTGTGGTGATTAAGAGTGTAGGACTGGACTCTAGGAGATCTGGGTTCTAGTCCCCATTTGGCCATGGAGCTCACTGGCTGACTTTGGGCTGGTCAGATACTCAGCCCAACCACCTCACAGGGTTGTTGTGAGGATAAGATTGACCAGAGGCAGATAATTAAGTAAGCTGTCTTGAGTTCTAGTGAGGGAAAAATGGCTTGCTCTTTACAAGTGCTGAAAAGAATGTGTTTGGCCACAGCATGAAGTTTATCAGGAGGGCTTTAAGCTGAATTCTGCAGGGAAGGGAAAAGTACACCTGGGCATAACAGATGAAAAGGTTGATTGCTAATGTGTGCCATAGTGGGTAGAATGCTGGACTTATAGCTCCATTCTATACATATCTTTTCATAAGTGGGGCTTATTATCAGGAAATACTGTCCATTTTATTTTTGATATTTATATGTTGCCCTATAAGAAAATGTACTTAGGGGACCTCACAGAATAAAAAGAGAACCTTCAGGTTATTGGGCAGTATAAAATGTATTTAATCACAAATGAATAAATACAATACAAATCTACATTGCTTTGAAGAAAGATACCTTTGCCGGATTCCAAAAGGGCAATGGTGTGGGTGCCAGGTAAGCCTCCTTGGGAACCCTGTTCTATAAAATGGGATGCCACAACTCAGGTGGCCCTCTTGCTTATAGCTACCCGACTTCATTTGGTTGTGGGCCAGAGAAGAGCCTTCAGAGATGAATTAAAGTCCTATAAAGTACATACATGGGTTAGATACTGTAAAGTCTCCATTGACATACTCCAGACCTCAGTTACTGCCTTAAACCTGCTTCAGATTCATACTTTGCAATGAAGTGTGCTCAGTAATTTTGGCCCAGTCACTATTCAGTGAAGCTTTCTTAGCCTGGGACCCTCCAGATGTTTTGGGCCTCATTTCCCATCAGCTCATCTTAGCATGGCCAATGACTGGCTGTACAGGGAGTTTTGCTCCAAAAGTGGAAGATAGTGTGGGGAGGACATTACCTTAGATTTTAACCAATGCTGTATTTTGGGTGGCCACTGGCCTTGAGCATTTGAAGCTGAGCCAGACAGGAGGAAAGGTGTATCACCAGCATGAAAAACGGACAAAGTATGGGATTCTTAATGGGGCAATGTCTTTATTCCTGTACATTTACATACAAAGTTGTTCAGTAAGTACAACGGATGTAACATCATGCAGACATTTAGCTTTTAAGACTGTTCTTCAGTAGTTGATTTTTAAGCTTGTGCTATGAGGAAGCACCAAACTACTCATGATCAAAAAACCATACAGTAACAACGATTAGTTAAGAAAAACTTCATCAGAAACTGGGGAAAGGGGGAGGGATATCTCACCCACTACAGACATAGCACGTTACTCCGTTCCCGAAAAGGTTTTCACACAATACATTTAAAAATGAGGTTTTGTTAATTTAAACAAAAAAACCTGAAAAATCTGCCACACTTTTAGGGCACAATTCTATGCATGCTGAAATGAAAAAAAGGCCTGCGGGAGTTGCAAGCCCTTTTCATTTCAACATACAAAAGACTGTACCTTTAATTGTTGCCTTTCTGTCCCAGATACAGATATATCTTCATATGACATTCAGAGTTCATTTTAACGGCACTTCTGAGTTTGGTGATTTCCCCCCTTCTGTTTGGGTTTAGGAATTGGCAACATAAATGAATTACTTCCCATTTTCCTTTTTTTAATTGTTAAGTTCAAACCCGATTTTAACTGTCATGCTTTCAAGAACATTTTCAAAAATTAAGCAGAACAAAACAAAACCACTGGCCAACCAACTGGTTGATCTTTGCTCATAGGTAACAGGGAAACTAATAATTTAAGTGGACAGTATATTTACCAGTGTTTTCTGTGTTAGGATGAACTTTTTACATTTGGTGGGTTTTATACTTTCCTCTCTCTTCAGGCTTGGCAACCACCACTGCTTCCTTAATCGGAATGACTAGACAGCAGGGTTCTGGGGCTGCACTCTCTAAGTTTCTGCAAAACCTGGCAAATGTTGTGCGCCCCCCCTAAAATTCTAGCAGTGAGCACAGACCTGACCAATCTCCAGCAGCCAGGCTTCAGCCACTCTGTGCTACTGGCCTTGTAATTAATTGCACAGCTACTGGCCGAATTAGCAGTGACACATGTCTAAGATGGCTTGTGGTAGACCACCAGGAGCTGGTCTGAGCACCTGTTGCTATGCTGCTCCCTTCATTGAAGGTTGCCCCCCCCCCCACTTTCTACAGCATTTTAGGATTACTTGTTCCTGATTAAGAAAAATGGCACTGATTATTTGGTCAGTGCCAAAGGGTTACTTTTTAATGGGCTATCCAAACAATTCCTCGAGCATGTTCACTTAATGTAGGCGCAGACAGAGCAAGCCATGAGCAGTACAGTCAGCGTGGCCTCCGTATGTAGATGTAACAGCCCCCTTTGAGTGGAGAGACCACTGGGTGCATTTCTGCTGCTTTTCTCAGCAGGCATGCATTGTTCTTTTGAACAGCCCCATTTTGTTAAAGGAAAAGGAGTTGAGGAGTACCGGCTGGGGCAGACAGCAGAACTGAATGTGGTATGTATGACAGAGGATTACTAGCACGTGTTTCTTTTCACCTCTGCTCAAACAGACATTGAAGCTCTTTGAAGGACCGCAAAAACACTGCAAACATGGTTCCTCAGAGACACAGCCTGGATGAACAGCAAACACATCCTCTGTCATACCTGCAACACATGGGAAAAACAGATACCTGTCCTCATACCCCAGTCTTGTTGCTGTGCTGCTGGGAAGCCTGAGCTTAAACCCATGAGGTGCAGTACAATCAAGTCTCTGTGTGCAGCCCAGTTGTATACTGAGGCAGCTGCCGACTGCCCTAGAAGTGGAAAAACAGAGAGCAACCAAATGGCTGTTAGGCTGTGAAGTACCATGCAGGGCACAGGTCTCAGCATCCGACAGGCCAGTCTTTGATAACATGACAGAAACCTGAATGAGTTGTTTAGAGCCGGGGGTCACTGAAAAAGTCTTCTTGTTCATGTGCCAGTCTTGATGCTACAACAAGCCTGCAACAGCCGGGACACAGTCCCCTTAGCACAGCAGAGAGCTATGCTGGGGAGTTCACTGGGGATTCAAGATACCTTGTTTTTCCTGCCTAGATGGACTCCTGACAACAGGGGTGCTTCCAGGCAAGGCTTTTATTTTGCTATTGCCTTGACTCAAAGAGGGAATTTATAGGGGTCTGGACATCACTGTCTTCCATTTGTAATTCTTCCATGTTTTTCTACCAGTGTTTTTTTTTCTTGCCACCCAAAGACACGTTTTTCCCCAAAATATTAAAAATTCAGTATGGAGAGAATGGTGGAAGAGCAGCCAAGTGCACTAGGAGTGCTCCATTTAGAAGCACCCAGGCAGGCACTGGAGCTGAGTGGCCTCTGCAAATTGTATGGTACTGGAATATACCATATTCAGTAGCATGTCCTAGTTGAGTAGATAAGGGCTGAAGCACGTTACTTTAAAAACACAGCTACTTGCTTTTTTCAGTTTAGAGTAAGTGCAGGCATCTGGATCAGAGTTAAATTCGATAATCAGATCCCTGCAGGACTTATTATCAGATAATAATCCATTCAAGCCAATGGATCCATATCTCGTAACATCAGTTTCAGACACAGGTTGCCAATTCCAAGCAAGTACAAGAATTAAAGGCTCCTCTACCCCCACAAGCTAGGGTCCTGATCCAGATCACTGCCCCTGCACTTACTCTAGAGTAAGGCAGGCAACAAGCCTACTGATGTGCTCTGGGTATAATTTAACATTTCCACTGTTTCTTCATCAGACCTGACTTTAGTCAGGTACGTAGCATAAGCAATTTGAAAGATACTTAAGTATTTTTTTAAAAACCCTCTTTGACACAGAAGTATGATGGAAAATTATGCTGTTGGCTTCAGCAACCTGTAAAATAATTTGGGAACTAACTATAAAGTACTTATACAATCAGATTTCAAAACAAAATAAAAAGGGAGAAAAATCACAATTAATTGTATAAAAATGGTTTGTTGGGTTTTTATATCACCAAGTGCTCCCATCACCTTACATGATTCTTTAAATATGATGACAAAGAAAAGTTTTGCTTTGCTTGTTTGTAAAGGTAAGGAGCATCACATTGGAACAGGAAACTAGAAAGCATGGCAAGTGACAGAAATGAGCACAACAAGGTCTTTAACAGTACTAAAATGCAATAAAGTCTATTGGCTGACAAGTGATCAAACATGATTTTTACTCTATTCTAAGAATATATGCACAGAGGTGGGGAATTAAAAACTCTTCCGTACCACACGGATTGCAAAAAAAGTGCTGTGTGTTCACTCGGAGCCTTCACGTGTCGATAACCAATTCTCTTCTTCAAATGCTTTTCAAGGCCCCACTCCTTTAAAAACAATTCAGATTTATCCTTCATAGATTTTACTAGAAACCCACTGTTCCTGATTATGTAGCTTGTAACAAGCATTATATAAAAGGCAAAAGGCATCACACAAATTTGGCACATGAATACTGCACAATTCAGAAAGGCTGTACTTTTCAATGCAAATGGAAGGCTGCAACTGTCTGGATGTTATAGAAGAATGGAGGGGAGGTGGCCATTTTGGTTACTAGCACCAGACAGTTGACTGAGAGAGTGTAAGAAAGATTGGACTCGCACTTTTTCAGCAAGTCCCACTGAGGTGAACACAGCAGTGGCACTTCAGGGGGAAAAACAACAGCTGACCATTGAACAATCCAGTGTTTTGTTTTTTTTAACAGGGCTTGAGAAAGATTTCCCCAAGCATCTCATCCTCTGTATAAAAGTTAGCAGCTTTACGACAAACATTTTTCTTCTCAAGTACATAGCCTCCCATCTCTTCTGCAGGCCGATTTTGCCCTCTGAGAGTTAGCTAGCCAGCCCTGAGAAGCTGCACTGCTTGCCCCAGGAGAAGCCGCCGGGATGGCTTGGGGCAGCTCCTCGCAGGATTGCAAAAAGCAGCCTGGCAGAGGGAGGAGGAGGAAGAAACACAGATAAGTCAACAGACAATATATAGAGCAAAGAAGGGAAATGGCAGAGAAGGAAGCACCACAACACGCCCTTCCCTTTACCCACGAATGCAGGATGGACATCAAAGTGACAGTCAAATGGATGGCTCTACACATCACCACACATCTGGCTGCTGCATTCACTGGAATGGTGGGCTGGACCACAGGCAATCAAATCACAAATGCATGGTCTGAGTGGAAGGGGAGGGAGCAGGGCTGTTACTTCTATGTAGAAGAGTCACCAGGAGTTCAGAACTTCCTAGTCCAAAGGTGGCTCTAAATGGCTCTCGTGTAAGAACCGCAGCTTGATAGCCAAATGTTAAAATGGCCAGTGCAAATTAAATGAGTGCCAGCTCTTTGGGGGAAGGGGGAAGGGGGTTCTTGCCTTTATTAACACCCTGTACCTAGATGCATCTCAAGCAGAAGCAAGTTCTACGCCACGTTAGTGGAACTTTTTTCCAAATGCATGTAGGATCAGGGTGTTAAGCATCTATTTTCAGTCAAGTGACCCTGTGGGACTGGCTTATTTATTTTACTATAGGGGGCAGGATAAGACATCCTAAAAGAGCACTTGGGATTTTTTTTTTCTGGTGCACTTAACGGTGGCTATTCCCTATAGATTTTCATGCTGGAGATGGCAATTGGTTGATAATATGCAACCTTATCCTTGAAAAACTGTTACACACCTCTTAACCAGACCACTCTGGCCTCTACTTAAAACATCCAAAGAGCTTATTCCGTATTCCCCCCTTACCCTAATCTTACATTTTAACCTATTGTGTCAGTTTATTTGCAACTTATCACTTATATTCTTCTGTTAGCATCCATCAGTCTTGGGGACAATGAAGGTAAACAGTTGAACTGACGTTATGATGGCCAGAATTCCAGCCTAGCTGATTTTTGAATAAGAATTTTAGACTCCTAAAACTTTCTGGCCACTATTCCCCCCACCCCCACACAACACAGAGTTGCTCTCCTAAAAAAATGCTACCTCATAGTTTCAAGGCCCCATTACTTTAAAACCTCTCTTGGTAAAGCCTTGAGTTTACCAAGAAATGCCTGTTAAAATTGCTTCTTGTTATTATTAATAAACACTTGCAAGAACTTTCTATAAAGAGACACATTTTTCATTTAAATCCATACTCCTCATCTCCATTGGAAAAAAATGTAGCTAGCTTCCTTGCGCAGTGGTTTGTTTTCAGCTTTGAACTGCAAGTAATAGGTGAATTCCTCTACTTCTAAAATGTAGAAAACAACCTTTATAAAATACACTGGGGCTCATTAGCTGAACTCTATTTCTGCTACCTAGAATGCGGCTGGAATTTCAAGTCAGAGCTTTGAATGCACACTTAATACAGTAAGGGGGTGGAGGAAAGGGAGGATCAGATTACCTGGAAAGACCAAGAAAATTGGTTGAACCTAAAATGTCAGTAGTCAATGAAATTCATTGTTCAGCAAGAGATACTGCATTTCTCCAACCAAAAAAAAAAAAAAAAAGGCAAGAAATGATTTCAAAAACACACACAAAAATGAACTCCATGATTACTGTCTTGGAATGGCTATTCTTTTTGAAAACAACATGGCTTCATGTTTGTGATCAACATAAAGAAAAAGGAATAAAGTGCTTCATGGAAACAAACAAACAAAAATCAAAATAAATAGAAACATTTCATGGTAGGCAGGAAAGAAATGTTCTGATGGGCGGTTAGTCTCCAACCAGTTTGCTTTGAAGATGCATTCCCTTCACCCACCCCCTATAACTGTTTCCAAATCAATTTGCACACCCTGATCAAAGAATCCTACAAGAAGTGGGTTTAGCAGCAGAGTCCAATTCCCCTGTGTATCCATCCCTTCTTTCACTGTTCTGTAAACCTTGTGGAAAGCACTCCCATGCCTAAGTGCGCCTCCTCCTCCAGCCAACTACATCGCTTTCATCCCATTGGCAGTGACACTCTCGGTTACCCCGTCATTCACGGCTGCTGCTGAATCATGGAGGCCAGAGTAGTCCTTGAGTTCAGAGTTCGTGAGCAGCAGGGGCTGCTCCCCCTTCTTGTGTGGCAGGAGGGGCTGCCTGGTATAATGTTCGCCATCTGGAATGTTCTCTGGAAGGTGCTGGTTTTTGCTCTCTGGCAAGAGGAGAATGCAGATGATGCAAATGAGTGTGCAACAGGCAAAGATCACATGGTGGAGGAAGTAGCCTTTCTGGTTGTGCAGCTCCATGATAGGTGCAGTCAGCATACCAAAGCCTGCGCTAGCTTGGACCAGGCCAAGCCCACCACCCCTGTGGAAACAAAGTGCACCCTTAACAACAGCCCAGACTAATTCACCAGTTCATACACCAGATGGAATACAAAAACCAGTTGGTGGCACAAGGACAAGAGGACAATAAAAGCAAGAGATTGGCTAGTAAATGATGCCCAGGAATGAAAATGAGGGTTGAGTTCAAAAGTTTTGCTTCAAGCTATTTGTACTTGTAAGAAAAAGAGTTTTCAGAAAGAGTAGATTTTAGGTCTGTAAGATCTCACAGTGTCAAATCTCTCACTCAGATTTTTAATCTGCCACATTCCCATGGACCTGTTCTATGAGTAAAACAGTAAGCGCACATTTCTTTTTTGTTTTCTGTGGCCATTCTGGGGAAATCTTTTTTCTCTTGCTGTCCTCATTAAACAGTCTTGAAACTATCTGCTTTAGGTCATGTGAGGGTTGGCCATTAGATGTGGAGTGGGTAACACCCCCCCAACAGACTACAACATTGTAAATAACAATGCATACATTTTACTGGAGAAAAACACTAATAGGAAAACACTTTAAATATATACATATCATGTATGATATGAGCAAGAGAGAAAAAACACAACCATGGATAAATACCATCTGTCTAATCAAACAAGACTGCTTTATTTGGGTCCCTTATCCAAGTACTATCTTACTATCATTTCTTTACTTCTCTCAATCAACTCTCCAGCTCAGACTTCCTTTTCTACCTCCCTCCCTCTTTTCTGCCTCAGCTTTTATTGCTTAAAACTATCATTTCTTTCCTTACCAACTTTGACCAATCAGGATAAGTGTTTCTTGTTAATTTCTCCAACATAACCTTCTATTTGAAGAATTTCAAACTCCCCACTATCCTGCTTTTTCTGAGCTTCTCAACATTCTAATAAGTTTTGACCTCTAAACTTTCAACCTTTTGGTTGAAACTAATATGGGTTCAGACAACAAGGGTTGAATATGGGTTGTTGCTCAACTGTGACTTGTTGCTGATATGTTGGTTAATGTAGTGTCTGAATCCACAGCTCACAACCCAGTGGGGTGCTCAAAATTTAGATAACACAGTAACCCATATTTCAACAACAATTCACAGTTCAACAGCAACCTACACCGAAGCCTTGTGAGGGTAATAATTTTGTCTGAATCCAATCACTCACAAAGATTTAGTCACTTAATATCCTATACCCAAATTAAATACAAAAATGGAGGACACTGTTAATTCACAAGCTTTAAACATAACACTTGAAAAAAAGTCTTAGATGCAGAAAATCACCTCATACAATCCAATCTTGGAAAATCAGCAAAATCAAGGAAGTCTCCCGACCAAAAGTGTTGCAGCTATACTGTCTGCTTTAAATTTGCACTCATTCATGGACTGCAACCGAGCAATAGCATCAGTGATTGGAAAGGGAGAAATGCTTGATAGAATAGACTGTAACAAGCAGAAGTAACTGTTACCTCTAAAAATGTAACAGCCTACCTGTCTCCTTCATTAGTCTTTCCTTTCTCTCTATAGCATAAGGCATAATCATATGCAAGTTCAGGCAGGAAAAAACTCCTGCAACTTCTAGCATGCCCTAGCCAAGCAGAGCTCTGAGCCATTATTTCCTAACCCTAACTAAGCATGCATAAGATTGTGCCCTTCGAAACCTTTAACTTCTGAATTTCTCTGAGTTACCACTAGGGAGCAGGTTTTCCTTAGATTTCTTTAGGGGACAGCACAGAATAAAGACATACAAGAATTTTGTTTCCATCTACAAATCATGTGACCATGTCCTGTTTGCAGCCCTGGTCATGGACACAAGCAGGTGTATGACTCTTGGAAGTGTGAAAGGGATAACTGCAAACGTCTTCATATGTTAGAAACAACAAGCATTAGGGACATCTCAGGGCTTGTTTATTCAAGATGTCGAGAGCTAAAATCCTCTTGGAATGCAGGCAATTATACAGAGCGACTAGGTGGTCAAGGAGTGCAGCACAAACGTCTCTATGTGGAGGTTTCTTGTAGAGGTTACCCCTAGCAGATGCCAATCCCAGCATTCCACAGTGGTGTCCAACATCACAGTGTGTACCTATACTCTGGCCATGCCTGGATTCCAGCACTGGTGCTTGAGAAACCAGGCCCTCTCTACTCCCATAATTCCTCAGTAGAGCAGCACTGGCCGAGGAATTCTGGAAGCTGAAGTTCAGAGCAATGCTCTGTCAGCTTCCACCCTCTTTTCCAGTTCCTTTCCTTGCACAAATCAGAGGCTGAAAGGGTTTTGGTTACCCTGGATAATGGACTATGGCACAACTTTCTCAAGCACAAAGAAGTTATCTTTTGTTCATTTCTGCTATTTCCTGCAGATTCACATATAAGGGGGTGAGAGTCACCTCAAATAGTGAGAAATGAATGGCAGCAACTTATTACCTAGTCAGGAATGCAACCTCACCTTCTCCTGACATTAACTTGTTTTACAAAATACTCTTGTCCTGTTTTGTAATGGCACCCACACTCTCACACACAGCTGTACCATCAACAAGTTTATTGCAGTTGGATTAGGAGGTTCATTTGTTAATTGTTTGGAAGCGGATCCATAATGAACTCCTTGGTGCAAGGAATTAAGAATTTTTCAATATTGCCTAAGTGCTTGGCGGCATGGGGCTGGTGGAAGTGAACAAAGCTTAAGGATCAGCATACTAAACATCCCAACAGTCTCAAAGTACGTTCACTCTGTAGTTTTCAGATTCACATGTTGGGAATGAAAGTGCTGCCTGGATTTGGAGCTTTTTATAGTCAGCCTTTCGCTTGCAATAAAGAGAGTATGAGTTAGCATAGCCCACATAGCAGGAGGGTTTGATTACAACTTCCTTCATCCCCATGGAAGATGGAACTTATAGTTCAAACTAGCTGCAGGGCAACTGGTTGAAAAAGGCTACTCTAATGGATGCTATGAACTTTTCTCAACTCTCCCTCTTTGCTGTTGCTTTGTTTTAAAAGACTGAGTGCTTCTAAGATTTCAAGTAATTTCACCTCAAGTTATGACACTCTAAAAATCCAGTTGGGTTCATTCCCCTAAATCATTCTAAACCCTTTGGAATGCACTCCTAAAGGAGAAATGACTGGCAGCAACATTGCTTATTTTTGTTCGGTGGTTAAAATGCAGCTTTGCCAAGTTAAAATGGTTGTTTTCCCAAGTATCTCAAAGTGAATCTTGAAATTTTGAAGGAGTACAATGTGATTCAATCAAAACTGATTTTTTGTTTGCTGGTTTGATTCTTTTTAAGTCCCTTTTATCATTTTTATATTTTTTGTCCATACCACCCTGAGATCACCTGTTTGTTTTAAGCTGGTCTGTGTGCATGAGAGAGAGTGTATGTGTTTTAACTTTTGTTAAACTGCCTGGACAGCCTTGGCTATTTGGTGGCATAAAAATGAAATTAATAGTAATGATGATGATGATGATAACCTTTGGAGATGAAAGGTGACGGAAAATTTTAAAATAAAGGCAATAATGTACTTATATTTCCAGCTATAGGGTTGCTTGTTTCTCTCTTATCCACTTTACTGATAAAAAGTACTGCACAAACACAAATGGCTAACTGTGTGTATATTTGCTAGTAAAGGACAAAACAGCAACACTCTGTCAATGTCTGGATATAGGATGCTGCAGTCGAGAGTATAAAATGGGGATAACCTGAATAGGCCTATGGCAACCATGCAAGGTGCTGGAAATGGAAGCACAGCCCATGTACACACCGTAGATATGGAACTCATGTGTGCTGAGGGATACATATGGAGTACGCCAGTGGAACTTCCTCTGAGATGCCCACCACCCCTACAACGCCACAGTAAGTGATGCAATATGGGCACAATCCTTTCCAAGTTTGAGCAGAAAGCTACAATTCCCAGCTTTCCCTAGCCTAAGCATAAATAGGATTCCCCCATAAAGGTATGATTGCAGTAATGTGTCTTGTCTGTTTTTAAGCCAAGGGCCACAGCCCGTCCCCACCCCCCAAACCCCAATCTCCACATCACAGTCCTGATAAAAACTGCCTCTGTCCAACAAAGCTGCTATCTCCCCACAGGGTGGAGACCACCAGGGCTGCCAATGATGCATTTAACTTATTAGCAAGTCTGGCCCAAAGTGGCCATTCCAAGACATACTTGCTGACTAGCGTTCTAAGGTACCAGTTGAAGTAAGAGGCTACAGAGTCTCTTCTCCACGGGGTGAGCTGTCTGTCATACCTTATTACTGTTGGTGTGATTTCTGCACAGAAGAAAACACTGAGACTTCCAACTGCGTGTGATGAAAACATACCCACGATGGAAAATGCAGTGGAGAACTTGTCCTTTACAGTTTCACTCATACCTGTTAGACACATGAAAAAAATGCTAATCAGTCCACTGATATTTCACAGTATGCCATGCCCTTTTAAAGGGTTTAAAAGACATAATCACATGTAGGGCAACCTAGAGCACATGTTGAGTACATGCTGTTGTTGAATCATGGGTTGTCATGTAAGCTTAACTGTGGGTTCTTAACTGCAAACAAGCCTGCATTCACAATCCAGCAACAAACCTTCCTGGATTGTTCATGGTTAGCAACCCATAGTCAAACCACAGTGCACAGTTTGCATACATAACACCCACCCATAATTCAATGTAGCCCATATTCAATACATACTCTGGGTTGTTGATATGTGCAGACCAGGCTAATTCCTAAGGGGTAGGTATTTTCTCACATGCCTGTGGGTGAAGGCAACATTAAATGTAACTATGTTAGTTTCAGGTACTCTGTCACAAAGGGCTGAGCAATGAAAGGGTTGGGCTATGCAAACAGCAGCTGGATTCTTAATGGTGGGAATTACTAGAGGGAAGGGTGTAGGTTATGCTGTCCGTGTTCCTGTGTGCATCTCCTTGTAAGTGTTATTCCTATGAAAAAATAACATGCTGTCCTTAGGAGATACTGTGGCAGCAGAAGCAAAGTCCTTCGATCTCTGGCACTAGCCCTCAATGAGAACCTCAGTGGCAAAAGCCACTAAGGCTGCATTGTGATGGTATACAGCTAGTGGCCTTAAAATAATGTGAAAAGCCTTGCTGAAGCCAAGGATAGACAGCTTTCAGGCCCTAGTGAAGAGAAAGTCAGGATATTATGACTTGACATTTAGACAAAAACATTGCTGAATTTTACATTTGTGATTCCAACGCAAAGTGACTGGATACATGCAGGAATAAAGGAAACTGTGTTATACGGATCCAGACAATGGGCCCATCGAGCCCAGTATTGCCCACACTAACCAGAGGCAGTTCTTCAGGATTGCTGGTAGCTTTTTCAGCCCTACCTGGAGATGCCTGGAATCGTACCTGGGACTTTCAACATGCATAACATATGTTTTTTCCCTCAGCTCCAATCACTCCCCACACCTCCTAGAGCAATGTTTAGATCAGAACTGATCCACCAGACTTCAGGAGCACTTAAATGCAGCTTTCAGTTCATAAAGCATATGAAAATAGTTTTGAATGGCATATGGAATTATAAATATTCAATTGACAATTGCTATGTGGGTTGTTCACTTGGAAATGGAATAAAGAGGGGAGAAGGAAGCTTGAGGCCTGTACGTGATCTGGCTTCAAGCACCAAGGTAGCAGGAGGGAGGCAATATAACAACATGATTCATTCTAAATGAGCAATCACACTGAAAACCGTACCTGAGTCTGGAAGTTGACTGTATTTTCCTATCACTGGATGCAGTTTGAGGAAAAAAATGAACAAAATAAGAACATACAAAGAGAAAAAAGGCAACAAACACATGAAAGCTATTTAAAAAGTTAACATGAAATTATACCAGCCTTCCCCAACCCCGGCCCTCTCCAGATGTACTGGACTACAACTCCCATCATCTCCAACCAACTTGCCAATGATAGGAGTTGTAATCCACAGACTGGGGGAGACTGCCTTGCAGGATAAAATAGTCCCTTTACCCACCCAACACATTTCTCCTTCCATGCTATGACAGAAGGAGGAAATGCTTTCTCTTCCCAAACAGCCTGGCAGGAAGTGCATTTCTGTCTGATTCACAATGGAAGGATAGAATTCTAATGAGATGATAACAATTAATTGCACATGGGTAAAGCATTCTAGGTCTAGAATTAGGGCAGAGACTAAACAAAGGCCTTTATGTTGATAATGAATAGAAAATTTTTTAAGAGTCACAATTAGTTCTAATACTCAGGAGGGGATTGTTAGAAAGCAAAACCCAGGAGACATTTTCTTTTTTACTACTGCATCACTCAGCTGAATTGTCTTTGACAAGGCTCCAAACTGTGTAAACAGATCATACAATTATTCACAAGCACTTTGTGGCTATAGACAGGTGCAGATCTATCTAGATAAAATGTTCAGTAACAGGCACTTATTCTTACCCAGATTCAGTACTCAGGAACAATGGACAGTTTTGGTCCAGAGAATACCAAAAGTTTCCACTTAAAGACCTGAGTCACAGGACCCAGAACGTTGTGATTACCAGGAAGTGGAACTCTTATTTCTGTGTCTGTCTGTCTGTCCTTCCATTCATACATCCTTGTCATTTCAATATATTTCTTGGACTACACCCAGATTTGACCATGAGAGGAATGTACCAATTGAAATCAATGACATTTAAGTTAATGATGCATAAGTTACACCACACTGATTTCAATGGGTCTACTTTACATATGGTTATATTCGCAGACAACTCTTTATGTATATTCAAAAGTATAAATATAAGCAGAAAGAAAGTTTTGAGGTCTGCTTTATAGAGGAGTAGATCTGCTTCTATACTGTGCAAGCTAAAAATGTAAAACATTTAAAAATGCATCGGACAGAGGCATACACCACAGAAAACTCCTGGTAGGCTATGCATCCATGAGGCATGTTCCCATTCTGGAAGTCTTGTGACACCCCCAGCTATTGTTGAGAGTTCTCCTGCATGGTCATTAAGGGACTGAGAGAGTTGCCATGACCAACCATGAATTAACCTTTAAAAAGGAAAATTGCACTGGACCAAAAATAGACAGCAGAATCGAATCAAGACTGGCTTAGGGTAACCTGCTAGTGTTTGTTCTTGTTGTGGTTTCTTTTTCTCTGGCTGAGATGCTGCTTGTGATCCTTGTGAGCCTAAACTGAATTAGCAAGGAAGTCCTTCCCTTACAGCAGCTTGGTGCTACTTCTACCAAAAGTGGTAGAATCTTTGATGCCCAGTAGAATTTTCCTTGCTGAGGTAGAAGGAGATACCATGGATTGAAACCCTTTTTTCTGTGCAATCTTGGTGCCCTCGACAATTCCCATCATTCCTAGCCAACATAGCCAATGCTCAGAAATGCTGAGTCATAGTCCAAAACCTCTGAAGAGCGCCAGTTCGGGAAAGGTTGCTTTAACACATGAGGATTCATTCCCATATGGAATCTACAGTCTCAATACGGAGTACACAAACACAAATCTTTCAGAAATTCACATGACATTTTGTGTGTTTTTTTATATATCCTGCCTTTTTCCTACAAAGGGCTCAAGGCAGCTTACATCATTCTCCTCCTCCATCTTATCCCCACAACAACCACCCTGTGAGGTAGGTTGGGCTGAGAGTCTGTGACTGGCCCAAAGTCACCCAGTTGGCTCCATGGCTGAACAGGGACTCGAACCCGGATCGCCTGAGTCCCAGTCCCATGCTCTTAACCACTACACCACACTGGCTCTTTGAAAGTTGAACAGTTCAAACACAGAGAATGATGGCCTTGAAGGAAAGGGAAATAAGTTCGAAGAAAAAAAAACCTGCATTGAAATTAATCAATACTGACACACGGCAAGGTGGTTTGGAGTGAAATTTTCTATTTTCCTTAGAATGCCTGGTCAGATCTGGAAATCCATAGGAAGCAAGTAGAGAAAATAGGCAAACTAAAAGGAGAAACATTTATTTTGCAATAATGAGGTCCAGACTATATCTTATCAACACTCCAGAGTACTGGGATCTTCTACCTCCCTAGTATAAAATCCAGTTCTAGTTACTTTATGATTCCTTTTAACTGCATGGATAGTTTTCTTAGCAACACTGTATTTGCAGTGAGAGTTCAAGGACTGATGATGAGTCTCTCCATGCTTTATGTGGATGTCAAAGAGGAGAGAGGAACAAACAGCCACACCAAAGTGGACAAGGAGTCTACATTGTACAGACCAGTCTCTCTTATGATGGTATCCCCAGATGTGTTGGACCAAAACTAGCACCAACTCTAGCATGCTAGGTATTTGTAGTCCAACTTAACTGGATGGCATCAGGTTGGGGAGGTGAGGAAGCAAATGCCTTAGAAAGGGAAGAACAAAGGGCATCTATCTAAATTATTGTGTACATTCTCCCTCTGTTTGTTTCAGGTCCACCTGCTAATTCTGAATGTTTCCCTATGAGCGCATTTTCCCACCTATAGCTGAGAACAGCCGTAGGTCTGAGAGCACGTGCTTGTCTGAAACACAGTGGCCCTTGGAACTGGTTTAAAGTTAAGGTATACAGTGACTTGACATCTGCACTCACAGTTGAGAAGGCCTAGTTGTAAAAGTGAAGCCAAAGCAGTGAGGATCATGAAGAGCAGCAGTCCGCCTCTCCGCCCAAGAAAACCAACAACTGGGCACATGGCCAGACAGGATGCCAGAGTAATCCCTGCCATGGTATAGTAGTCCGCATAGAAATTGTTGGTGAGTGACATCTTATCTTCATGACCCATCATACTCTTTGCAAAACAGTGGTGTATTCCATACCCAGTTAGTCTGTGGAAGACAAAACGTGAGGAACAGTGAAATATACCCTAATGACATTACACTTATATATGGTGAGATATACCCCACAGTTAGAATGACAAAATCTTTCAATCTGATCCCAAATATTTCACGCTTAAGATGGATGGAAATGAGATCAATTACACACAAACATTTTTCTTGCTTCCTCCAGATGTCAGATTCACATAACACAGTAACTCACACCCAAACCATACTCAAGGTTGAATATGGACTGAGTGTGGGCTGTTGAATCATGGGTTGTTGTGTTGTATAAACCTGGGTGTGCTAACAAACCACGAACATCCCACTGTTCGCAACTCAGTAACAACCTATGGCTTTCCTTTGTGAGTTGTTCATAGTTAACAAGCCATGGTTTGTTAGCACGTCTGGGGATATACAACGCAAAGCACATTCAACCCATATGGCAGCCCATCATGGGTTAATTTCCTTCTGAAAAGCTGTGGTGCATGCTGTCTGTCATTGTTAATAATGTGACCCCTAGCCAGGGTTTGCCATTGCTTGGCTTGTTGTGTGAACCTAGCTGGAGAGATTATGTAAACTGACTATGGGGTTTTGTGAGAGTTGTTTACCCTTGAATAACCCTGCCCTCTTGGCTAACCTGACACAGCCCACAGCAACTACTATGGTTGTATCTGGATTGCCTATTCAAGATGGACAAATGGCATATACCACAGTTCTTCAAGGGAGGGAGTAAACATGGCTGTTTTGCCAGTGATAAATTAACCAGGAACACTTTGTCCCTTTTTGTGATGAGTGAACCCAGACCTTTGGGGATGGGTTCAAATTTGGGTTGTGAAATACACATTCAGACATTATGAAACAACCCAGGGAGAAAAGGACCCTGGATTTTTCACTTCAGAAGTAGGGGCAAGCACACATGAGACGTGCATATGCACTCATTTCCCACTCATCATCTAACCAATCAATGGATGGCTGATCAAGTGTTCTTATTTGGTCCTTGAGTCTAAGCAGCTTGCCACAGGTAGGAAGGGCTATGCGTGAATGTGGACCAACCAGGATATTTGCTTATACTCGTGGCATAGCGACTCAAGTTAGAAACAGGGGGCTGGAGGTAGCAGTTGATCTGCAGCTAGCAAGCCCTGAAGAGAAAGCTGGATGATGTTACTATCTCTTGTGTTATGAACAGCACGGGTAGACAGAAAGCAGATCACCTTATGTTCTGGACTTCAGCTCCCAGCTTTCCTGTTCGTTGGCCATGTTGGCAGAGGTTTCTGGGAGTTGATGTCCAAAACATATGGAGATATACCTTCTATTCACTCTAGTTATACAGCATTTAATGTATAGTTGGCACTAAGTTAAATGTTAACTCAAGCTGTGAAAATTCTATACTGAAAATGCAAGCTTTCTATGACCTGTACATGTTATATGAATTAAAGAATTTTACATACAGTTGCTTAAATTGCATAATTTATTCTACTCCTGCTAAGTCAGGAAAAGGGCAAAGAATTATGTGGTACGCTCCAGCCATATTGCTGAACACAAGAAATCCTTATGAGCCTCTTCTTCAGCAATCTTTCACTGGACATAGCTTAGGTATTTTAAAGCCAGAATCTTGCATTTTAAAAAGCAGGCAAGCTCAGATTCAATCCTAACCCTAACTCTGTGCCCAGTACTAAATCGCATGCATTTCCTGTATTTGTATGGAGTGGCAGAATAAGCAGAGTCTGCTCCCTGACTCTGGGTAGTACAACATTAGAAGAAGTCTGGATTATTCATTAGTTAATATTTCTGTCAAAAGGTTCATATGAATATAGTTCTCTGAGAATGCTTAGATATTTAAGTGCAAAAAGGTGGATATAAAGATGGCAACCAAAACATTAACTTCACAGTAGGCCCCCTCCCCCACACTCTCCTACAATGGAAAGTGTGTGTGTGTGTGTGTGTGTGTGTGTGTGTGTGTGAGAGAGAGAGAGAGAGAGAGAGAGAGAGAGAGAGAGAGAGAGAGAGAGATAACATAGGTGAGCAACAAGCAGTCTTTTTATGCCCTGCAGAGCAAAGGGAAAATTCTAAGGACATATGTAGACTCCAAGAAATACTCCAAAGCAAGCCTGCTTCTTTTAAAGATTTATGCCCTGTCTGGACATCAACTGGTTCCCCAGGCAACTTGCAAATTCACAGCCTATAAGCAGGGCTTGGGCTGTGCAGATGCCTCACGGTCTTATTGGTTACGGTTGGGGAACTGCAGTGGGCCAAATCTGGTGTTCCAGAGTTCCAACCCCCAGAGTTCTATTACTCCTTCAGAAGTATGATTTCAGTGAAGAAAAAAAGGAAGAGCGCTCTGACTTGTGTTACAGATGTGATCTTTAGTTCCTGGAATTAAGTGTCTGATTCAGGTGTAAACCTGTTCACTTGGGAAGATAAAGGCAACTAGGTTTTCTACTGTTTTTCTACTTCATACAAAGCACTGCTGCCTGATGCTAAAAGGTGAAGCATTCTCTATCTTCTCAATATCTGTGAAAACCTATGCTGAATATAAAGCCCTAAATAAATGAAAAAACAGAGGCTGTCATACATTGGGCATATCACAAGAAGGCAGAACTCCCTGGAAAAAACAATCACACTATGGAAAGTCGAAGGCAGAAGGAGAAAAGGAAGAGCAAATATGAGATGGACTGACTGCATAATGGCCACCACTTCTCCTCCCTTCACCACTTGGGATCTGCTTCCCTTACCTTCGTTCTCCTGTCTTCTTTTACCCCGGTGTTTCATTCACCTTCCCCTCTTCTCTTCCCTGTGATTTCCCTTCTCCTGCCAGCAGCATGCCTACCTCCCTTGGTTCCGATTCCCTTCCACACTGCACTCGCTGCATCTCCTCCTCTGCCTACTTGGCATTTCCCTGTCACTACCACTCCTGCCACCTGCCTCCTGAGTCCTATGACTCTCCTCCTCCCATCCCTCGCCCAAGATGTGTAGCTTTCCCAAACTCTTCTTCCTGCCTGAAATTTCTTATTGGACTGACCTCTTTTTCTTCCTTTTCCTGCTCCTCCTTCACCTGCCTATAGTTTCAATCTCAGCCCAGCAACCAGTACATTCACCTCCTCATTCGGTCTGCTTATTAGGGTTGCTGGAAATGGGGAGTGGGGACAACTCACTGGCTGCAGCAGCATCCCAACTATGGAACTCTCCTGAGACAGGTCTGGTTGGCGCCATCTGTATCAGGCTTTAGATAAGAGAGTAAAATCTGTACTGTTTTGCCCAGCTTTTGACATAATATTGTTTTGGCTTGTTTTAAAAATGCTTTGTTTCCCTTTTTATTTTGCTGTGATTTTATAAATCAGCCATGTTGTTATGAACTGGACATTGCTCTGAGAACTTCACTGGGCAGAAAAAAATAAAATAATAAATAGCAAAAGAGATATGATGCTATCATAAGCAGGAATAATCATTTTAGTTCTTTAAACAATATGCTGGACAGAAGAATGATGGTACTTACGAATTTATGCAGAGCACAACAATGTTTTTCCACAGGTTCCTGGTTCCTACCACTTTCACAATGCAGACCTTCTTTGACCTCCTGGAGAGTTCTTTTTCTAGTTCTGGAACAAAAGCAACATTTAATTTCTTTAAAGGACAGTCATTTTGGAATGATGCAGAGCACTAAGTTTGCTCACACTGCAGTCCTCTGACCCTTCACTCAAGGATCTTTAAAACAGTGGGCTCTGCTCATTGCATGTGCTTACAGATCTCCAAGAACACAAGAAAACCACAGTAGTCCATCTAGTCCAGCACTCTGCTCACAAGGTGGCAAACCAGCTGTCAACAGGATCCTTCAAGCAGGATGGGGATAAGAATACCACCTGCCCATGCTCCTTAGCAATTGATGTATGCAGGCATGTGGATAACAGAGGCAGCAAACAGCCAGAAAGGCTAGCAGCCAAAAGTCTCCCTCTCCACCATGCAGTATTTTAAAGACTTCTATCATGTCTCCCCTTTCTCACCATTTTTCTAAACCAAACAATCCCAATTGTTGTAACCATTCACAGGAGAGTTGCTCCAAGCCCTTGATCATTTTAGTTGCCCTCCTTTGCCCTAATTCAACTCAACAATGTCCCTCTTCAGGTGTGGTAACCAGAATTGCACACAATAATCTAAATGTGGTTACACCAAAGATTTGTATAAGGGAAGTGTGAACTTGGCACTTTTATTGCTGTCCACCACAATCCCAAGATTGCTTTCTTGATCAGTCACTGCTAGTTCAAACTGCTTTAGCCTATACTTGGTGGGCATGATTTTTTGCCCCACCATGCACTATTTTGCACTTAACACTTGAAAAGTGTACAGTATCTATCTTCAGATAGATACATTAGTCAAAAAACTCATGTGGGAATCAGAAATAATTAGAAACAGGTATAAGGATTAGAACTAGAGATGGCTTGCAAGTTGTGATTTGCTTTGTTGCCTTGGACAAGTAGGAAAGAGAGATGGTTATTTTCTTTTTCTTCAGTATCCTTAACTTTAAGGATTTCACCCAGGAAAGAAGGTGAGCTGCCGAAGTTCTACAGGAATCAGAAACTTCCATAGATATGTTTGCAAGGCACTCCTTTTAGACAAATATTGCTGAGTTGCTTGATGTCACTGGTATCTTTAGAGTGCCCATGCGAATGAGTCTGTCCTCTGGCATAATTGGAAGAAACTTTCACAGGTTAGGGATCACTGTGTCATAATGTTCTATGACTCTGAAAAGTGTTGCCTTGTCCCAAAGCCTTGCGTTTTATCCATGTTTGTTGCCAGAAGGACAAATAGATGAGCAGGCAGAATGAGTCAACTCTATGCACTTGTTTATATAATCTTTACAACCCTCTGTGAACTGTGGACCCAGGTGTGGCAGCCTGCTGTTCAGGCCTGCACCACAGCTTCTCATGTTGCTTAAACTTTGCAAGACTGCCTTGTTGCAATGGCTAACCAACCACACCAGACCCCTACAATAAGCCATGGTTTCTGGGTGATTTAATAAACCAAAAAGTCACTCTTGCCAGCTTTGGATGCAAAAGAAGCTGTGTCCAGTGTGGATAAATCAGGCTGGTACCATGACCAGTATGCACAGAGCACCTAGCCAGGCACTGTGGCTTAGGAACTACCTTTTTTTCACATGTAAGCCAGCCTTATTTCAAGGCTTACAATCTCTTCCCTCTGCCAGGGCAAAAACAGATGCAAAGAAAAGCAATTTTCATTCTGGGAAATTCAGGTGGGGAAATGAACTAAAAGAGTGCAATTTTCCCCCTGGTAGGCACCAAAGTTATCTTCCAACAACCTAGGGAAACAGGGCAATAAATGTTTTTCTTCTTGGCAGTATAATCTGGTAGGACCCACTGCTAGTGCTGTTTCTAGAACAGAGCAGGTCTGCCACTCTTGCAGAAAGCAACTCTACTCATTAGTCTAGAAATAAGTATTTCTACTTATTTCCAGGATTCTTTTTTGAAGTGATAATTTTCATTTGTGCCCACAGGAGCACAGCAGTAACCTAGGATACTGCCCCATGGCCCATCTGGTGTTTTTCCTTTAACTTTCTTAATCATTCAGAAATAGAAAGAGTTCTGTGTAACCTGAAATTTCATATTATACATCACAAACATCCTAAGGAAAGCATTGCTTCCTTGCATTCCTTCCCCTGCCCCATCTTTGAAGCATTGGAAAATGTGAGCCTCTCTTAAACCATGAATTAGTCCAAATCCATCACACAGACCCTACAAATACAGGAAATTCCATTTGATATTTTCCCATAGAGTGACGTGAGGAAAAGCCCAAAAGGGAAAAAGATGTTTTACTCATCTTCTTTCAAATGTTATTGTAGGCTTTCCTGTACAATACAGGCATGGTTATTTGTAACCTCTCAGATTCAAGGCTCTGTAGAAAAAGTAGTGTACTGATAAACCATAATGTTCACTGGGAAAGAAGACAGTCCAATCAGCACAGTGGCTCAGGGGAACTATATTCAGGGCACAAACACCTATTCTTTCTCTATTTTACTGTAGAACTGCAGGAAGATTTCACATATGGACTAGCAACTCTTACTGTTATCCTGAAAATCTTTTTCACTACTGGAGCTTGTAAAGATAATTGCCTGAAACCCTCACTTGGGATCATGGGGTGGACAAGAGCATATAATCAAGTTGTGGCGAGGACTGCATTTGCCCAGCACTGGAAGAGTGAAGAGCCACTCACTGATGAACTGATCCTAAAGAAGATCTTGGACTGTGCAGAAATGGGCAGATTGACTTTGTCACTGAAGGAGAAAGACGATACTAACTTCTATCAAATTTGGGACTCTTTTTATTATTGGCTAGAGAAACGGGGCTTCGCATAGATTTAAATATGTTCATAAGTTAACATAAAAAGAAAAAATGAGGGGGGCTGACCCAGTAGGTCCGATGTTTCCAATGATTGATGTTGTTTTTTAGTTTTTCTTTGTATTAGCTTTACTTAGAATAAAACTTATTTTTAAAAAAGAGCATATAATCAAGTCTAGAGTATAAAACAATGACAGACAAAATAGTACAACTGGGATTCCTATTTATGTTGACTGCCTGTGTACTGTTATTCCATTTGTTAATTTTATCTCCTATTTCAACCATGACAGAACTCAAGGTGGGGAACATGGGTTCCCAGCAGTCTCCTACCCAGTTATTCATCAGGTTAGGGCTTGTCAAGGTTCAGCAAGTTTGCTGTATCGCAGGAGTCCAGACAATGCTCTGGGCACCAATATACCTGCACAATGTCACCTCATAAATATGAAGAGGAAGTACTTTCTGTAACTGGCAAGTGCGTCTGCCATTCTTCTTTCTGCTGTTTAAGGTCTTGTTTACATAAAATGCAAAGCCTTAAAGTATTAAGGCCATCATGGTTAGCAAAAATATGGATTCATTACAATTAAGGCATCACTGGTTAAATTTCTGATATTATCACCTAAAGAATGCTACAAAAAATGGTCATGCAGAATTGTGTGCTCTTCTTTAAACTAATTCTGTAAATATATACTATTTTAAATGAACAAGCTTTTACAGTATAGTAGTATTATCTATCACGTGCCATTGGTACTTCCTAAGTGTTTACAATATCTTTTGTGAGAGGCCAACTGGACATTTATCATTCCCCAATTAGGTTCATCAGAAGCCTAGTGACAGACATGCATCATAAAATCCATGCTTAATATGGGTTGCACAGGTATCCATCCCACAGTCAAAGCAACACATTCAGTCAAATTCCAGATGGTGACTGGTGCCAGAGGGCAGTTTAACTATTAAACAGACATGCATATTATTATTGCTATACCACTGTTTGTCTACATTTTGACAGGTCTTGCACTGTGTGTCTTTTTACAATGCCATTTCATAAGTCAATGAGCCACCTTTTAGCTCTCCAGTCTAAATCCACCATTTTCTGGTCCATTATACTGCTGAGGCTAAACTGTGAGTACACATACTTAGGCTAAAATCTACCTTCTATGGGCTGTATCCAGTAGTGTCATTTTACTTGCACAAAACTTCTAATGCTTGCTGAAATTCTATGCTCATTCTTGCAAAGGTGTAAAATCTACTACTTGTACTTTTCTAAATATAAATTAGGACTTCATAAGTTGTTCCTTGTGCTAGTCGTGTCCTCCGTCCCGTCCCCCCCCCCCCACCACCACCGCCGTGTTGCACAAGTGCTGGCAGAACACTTGCATGCTTTCCTTTAGTGTAATTTTGGATACAACTCTATCTGCTGAGTTCCATGTTCTGTAAGTGTTCATTTGGCGCCTCAGGATATACTGGGTGATTGCCGATCCCATTCCAACCTGCGTTCTTGAACTATACTTCAGCACACTTTTGTGAAGATTGCTTTTCTATTAGTATTATTTTCTGCATTTTTCCTTAAGGTAAGGATGCTTTGCCACCTAGGTTCTTGTCCCGAGATAAAAACAAACTGGCACTGTAAATGCCAGCTGGCAATATTTTCCATAGTGCCCCCGTTACTATAAGCACCAGCACCATGCGGGCGCCAAAATGTGTTTCTGCGGATATCAGATGATTGCCATACAACACTTACTGCAGGGAACACTGGCTGACATTGTTTCATTGGAGGTGAAAAAGATCCCAGCAAAGAGTGCAGAAATGCAGCCAGACAGCACCTTGCTCAAAAGGGTGCCTTCTTCACAACTTCTTTATGTTTGCCTTGGAGGAGAGGAGGCACTGGCAGTTTCACCCATAAGGACAGCACTGTTGCAGCCTCAGTGTGTTTCCTCATGCACAGCACCCCTGCTCTGCATCAGAGAGCCAAGCCATATGATCTGCAATCTGACTTGATGCACTGTCAATGGGCTAAACCTCTTCAGGTTACAAATAAGGGATCAACTCTTTGAGTGCTTCCCTGGGTCTTTCAAAATGGCCCTCCACATACAAAGTGGCATGTCCTGGTCTGAGAGACAGTTCCAGGCTAGCACTACCCCTGACACATCTGGGTGCTTTCACATACACACATTTTTATTATATTTCCATTTGCATGTGAAGGAAGCTTACTTTAAATATGGGGAAGTTTTCAAACATTTGCAGGGCTTTCTGCAGCAGGCCAGCTCATTATCCACAAACGAATCAAGCAAGGGGTGCCTTGCTGTATGTACATTACGGCCTGGAGAAAATGTGTTGATATATTACCTCCAGCCTGGCAGTTTCCTACATCCCCCATCTGGAATTCCCTGATAGCAGAGCCATGAGAGTTCCATGACGGGCTGTCCTTTTCCTCACTTGCTGGCAGAGCTGTGGGGAACCACCTGTGGCCTGTGAGAGGGAGCCAACCAAACAGGTAAATGAAGCTTAATGCATTGACAAAGGGAGTACTGGCAGCAGGAGCAAGTAGTGGCATCACTCCTGGTAAGACTTAGTTGCAACCTGCCTGTGATGATTAGAAGGAATGGGCACCGTGCTACTTCGGCCAGCTCCTTACTGGAGAGTTTTTCTTTGTTTGAAGGCTCCAACATTCCATTTCAGTGCATCCAAGCCCCACAAGCCACAGGACATCAATAAATACACTAGATTTGCTCCTTTGCAGTTCTTGAGAGGGTGCACGCTTGGGGGACTTCAGTAACTGAGAATCATGGTTGCCCGCCTCTTCACGTGCATAGCACCACCTCTTCATCTAAATAGCTTCACCCTTGATTCTTGGTTTTGGTGGATAGAATACTTGGCTTTTATATATTCCATGGCTCAGTCAAACATTTGCAAACAAACTGGCCTGGAAGCCACAATGAGTGTGAATTTTAAATTCTGATGCATGTGGACTGAACTCCACGTACTGCTTTGACTGGATCCTGAAAGCTTGCTGGTTATTCAGCTCCTATCCTTTTGCTGTGTTGGAAAAAAATACTGTCCCAACTTCTTCAACTTATCTGCAATGATGAAGTCTAAGAGCTCATTTAAAGTGCATCAACTTACATGTGAAAATATGGGTTGTATTTCTCTAGAATAAAATATGCCTGTCCCTAGTTGGTACCAAGATGGGAAGTCACTTGGGAACACCATAACAGCCACTTTGACTGTTATGGTAAGATACAAATGCAATATACCATGTTTCCCTGAAAATAAGACCTAACCAGAAAATAAGCCCTAGTATGATTTTTCAGGATGCTCATAATATAAGCCCTACCCCAAAAATAAGCCCCAGTTAAGATCGTCAGCCAGAGGGACAGGGAAACACAGCAGTACATCTGTTGTAACACACGATAGATATATTGAATTATACAATAATAATGTTAATATATAATTAAATATAAATAAATATTATTGCCATTAATACTTAAAATAAATGATAATATACATTTTAATTAAGTATTTGTAAATACCGAAGCAGGAGCCTTTGGACAAGAGGTAAATGGCTGTGTGAACAGATGAACATGAGACTTATTGCCAAATGACCAATCAGAGTACAGACACAATGCACGAATAAGGTCAATAAGTCATGTGGTGTAACAGACGTACTTAATGCATGAATGCAAAATGCAAGATGGGTGCAAAAAGAAAAAGTTATTCCATCGAGTACAAGAAAGGAATCAAGGAGGAAATAAGAATCTTATGGCGTTCATAAGAAAAAATAAGACATCACCTGAAAATAAGCCGTAATGTGTCTTTTGGAGCAAAATTAATATAAGACCCAGTCTTATTTTTGGAGAAACACAGTATAGGCAAAACGTGCAAGTGCCCTGTGCATCACACAGTTCTGCCAACAGTCTAATTCAAAGGTAGGAAGCCTTTGGGGCCATGGGAACCTTTGGCAACTTAAGAAACTGTCCTGGGCACCACTGCAAATGGTTGTTCTGGGAGCCCTGGTGAAGGACAAGTGACGTACTGGGTACAGGGTGGAAGTGGAACTGAGACCCAGTATACTGAGCAACTCCTCTGAACCAACCATTTTCAGGACCAACAAAAGTCTATTTCACAACAACTCCAGCTGCTGGTAAGAAAATGTGTGTGTTTTTAAGAAATGGGATAGAGCATTTTGGCGGGCATCAAGAAGGTGTCTGGACACCATGTTGCCTACTCTTGGTCTACACTTGGTTCAGCTATATCTGGAAAATGTACATATAGGCCAATTAACACAATCAGTTTTAGAATGGGTGCTCCCTTGTGCCTTATCACAGACCTGTGAATGACAGTGTAGCTGCAAATAAGCTTTAGCATGCACCAAGATTGTAATGTGATTTGCATGTAGCATTCCATCCTACTTCGTAGCAGCACATAAAGTATCAAGTTGGAAAGGAAGCAGGAGGTAAAGTAATTATATGGTCACCACACCACGGCTAGACTGCCATGCAGAACCCACATCTCATCACACTACAAGGGAAATATGAATTGACTCTGCGTTTGGCAAAATGTGTCAAATGCAGTGTAGGCTGTTTTGTGGAGGAAACGAAAGGGTATGTGATTTCTGCTTTTACAAAGATGGGACTGGATTTATTCTAACTAATAGAAATTTAATGCTTTCCTTGGTCTAGGCCAATGATGTTGAACCTTTTAGAGACCAAGTGCCCGAACTGCAACCCAAAACCCACTTATTTATCTCAAAGTGCCAACACTACAATAAAACCTGAAAACTGAGGTTTTAGTTTAGAAAAAACACCACAAGGCCAGTCCAAGCAAATGTATATATCCTTGGCAGTGCACTGACCAGTCATGCAAAAGCTCAGACGAGACGTGGCAAATGAGTCGCGGCCCGTGACGTCATTGCCTGGTGCCACTACTCCTTTCCAAGCATAGGCATGGCCCTTATGTGCACTGTTATTTGATGCTCGGCTGCTGGGCTGATGCTGGGGCGACTTGGCTCACATGCCGACAGAGAAGGCTCTGCATGCCCACTGTAGCATGTGTGCCATATGTTCGCCATCAATGGTCTAACCCTACCCTGGTACACTCCCCTAACACTAATATAGGAGTGAAATACCATTGAAATGGGCGATTTTGAAAAAGCCTTCCTTGAGTAGCAGAGGGTAACCATTAGTGGGAAATCATCGGGATGGTGGCCAGTGACAAGCGGGGTCCCCCAGGGCTCTGTCCTGGGGCCGATCCTGTTTAATCTTTTCATCAATGACATGGAAGAAGGGGTGAACAGTCTGCTGATCAAATTCGCAGACGATACTAAAACTGGAGCAGTGGCCACAACTGAGAAGGTACTCCAGATCCAAAAGGATCTGGACAGGCTATGGAAGTGGGCAGGAGACAACAGGATGGCGTTCAATGTGGATAAGTGCAAGGTCTTGCACTTGGGGCATAGGAATAAGTGTCATAAGTACAGGTTAGGTGACAAGAGGCTGGAGAGCAGCACTTGTGAAAGGAACCTCGGGGTACTAGTTGACTGCAGGCTAAACATGAGTCAGCAGTGTGATGCGGTGGTCAAGAGGGCAAATGCCACCCTTGGTTGCATAGCCAGAAGTGTGGCTTCTAGATCAAGAGAGGTATTACTACCACTCTATATGACTCTGGTGTGCCCGCAACTGGAGTATTGTGCTCAGTTTTGGGCCCCTCATTACAGAAAGGATATAGCCAGGTTAGAATTAGTGCAGTGTAGGGCGGCCACAAGGTTGGTGGCCGGTTTGCAGGGGATGGGGTATGAGGTGAGACTGAGGGAACTGGGTCTCTTCAGCCTGGAGAAGAGGAGACTCAGAGGGGATATGTTGGCAACATACAGGTATGTGAGGAGATGTCACATGGAGATGTGTAGAGACCTGTTCTCCCCTGCAGAGGAAGGCAGGATGCACTCCAATGGAGCAAAGCTCAGGGAGCCAAGGTTCCATTTAGATGCCAGGAAGTACTTCCTGACAGTTAGGACCCTGAGGGTGTGGAATGAGCTTCCACGAGAGGTCGCTGAGGCCCCATCAGTAAGGGTGTTCAAAGATAGGCTTGACATGCACATGGCGGGCATGTCGTGAGTGGACCTGGCTGGTGCCAGGGGTCAGACTAGATGGCCCGGGAAGACCCTTCTAACTCGCTCTGTTTCTATGTTTCTGCACGTGAGGAGGCAGGGGGGCTCACCCCTTTTCCTGGGGCCTTCCACAGAGAAGGGCCGAAGATAACAGGGCAAGGCTGGGAATCTGTGTGGGGAGAGCAACTCACGAGAAGACAACAGCCAGGAGAGACGTGCAAACACACAGCTGTACGAGATTGCGGACAGAGGCAGGAACAACTGGGTTGGGTGGAGTGGTCCAGGAGAAGGGCGGATAAAGGAGGAAAGAGGGGGTGAGCAAAGGGAACGGAAGAGAGGAGAGAAAGCCGAGACACACATGTGGTTAGAGGAGAGTGGGCAAGGCGGTCACTGGCAGGTGAGCCAGCATAAACGGAGAGCGGAGGCTGGGGAGCTTTCTGGCGGGGCGACACTGTTTGTTGCCATACGACAGGAGAGAAGGGAGCCAGAGCAGGCCAGGCCAAGGCGCTACGGCAAGCGAGCCGGTGAAAGTGTAAAGAGGCAATAAAGACCCAGTGAGTGCACTGTCCTTCTGGTGTTGCTCTTCATGGAATATCAAGGAAGACGCAGCTTTAGCCGACACCCCTCTCCCAACACAGTCGTACTGCACAGCTCAACATTTCTGCCCATTCGAAACACATTCCAACCATCAATATCATGCCAGGACACCTTGTTTTTCTAACCCTAACCCAGTGATGGTGAACCTTTTAGAGACCAAGTGCCCCAACTGCAACCCAAAACCCACTTACTTATCGCAAAGTGCCAACACTACAATAAAACCTGAAAACTGAGGTTTTAGTTTAGAAAAAACACCCCACGGCCAGTCCAAGCAAATGTATATATATCCTTGGCAGTGCACTCACTGGCCATGCAAAATCTTGGATAAGACGCAGCTAATGAGTCCCAGCTTGTCATTGCCTGGCACCACTACTCCTTTCTGAGCATGCACACGGCCCCTGTGTGTGCTGTTATCCGATGCTCAGCTGCTGGGGCAATGCTGGGGTGACTTGGCTCGTGTGTCGACAGAGAGGGCTCTGAGTGCCTGCCATAGGTTCACCACCAGTGGTCTAGGCCATTCTTCAGGGACAACTGAGATGGATTCATGCAATTTGCTACTAAAATGTGACTGTGCAAAAGATTAAAACAATAGCAAATATTCCCTAAACAGTGGCCATCATCTGTGGGCAAACACCTTTCCTCTTCCTCATTCCCAATTTGTACGGTGAAGTGTAACCATTCTCTTTCCAATGTGCACGGTTACCCAATGTGTTCCAGTGATTATTCAGTACACCTTCCTCATATATGGTATTGCACTCCTGCCTCAAAGGGCCTTGGAATGCGGGCTGCATAAAGTGGGGTGCTGGTGATATAGCACAGAGGAAAGAGGGAGCCAGTCAGGCTGAAAGGAAAAAGGGATGGTGCTAGAGAACAGCAGAAGGCAGCAGGAGAGAGGAAGAGGAGAGCTGAAAGGGAAGATCTGGGAAACCAGTAGTGTGGAAGTGAAGAGAAAGGAGATAAAGTTGCCTTTTGCAAGAAGAATAAATTCCCGTAACAGAGACTGGCAACAAAAGACTGGAGAATTTGGACAGGCAAGTTTTGTCAGCCTAACTATACAAAACACTGTGCTTTACACTGAACTGTGGCTTGAAGATATAGTTACTCATATTTGATTTTCACAATAGTGTTATTTACCAAGCATTCCAGATTAACACTGTTAAATATTTGTTTGTCTCTGAAGAGACAGTAATCTGCCCCTCCTCATCCTACTTACAGAAACCTATTCATTAAATTTGTCCAGTACTTGCATCAGGAATTGCAGAAGGAAGTTGCCCAACATTTCATCCCACAGTTTTACTGTGTTCTCCAGTTACGGGATGTTATTTTCCTGATAAATTTCAGCAGGACAGGAAGGAAAATACTGTATTTATGGGACTGCTGAGAATTTTTTAAAAGAACAAAATAAATTGGTGGGTGAGAGAAAGCAAGAAATACAAGACAACATGTGTCCTGTTTCATAACAGTCACTCAACAAAACTTGAAACTTTTAAGATAGTAGTTTAACCTCTCCTGATTTTGTAGATTTCTGGAGAGATTAATTAACTGTAGAGTGTTATAAAGTGGGCAATTTTCAGTCTTGCATGTGTGAAACAATGTGTCTGGCTCGGTTAGGTAAATCAAGTGTTACTTCTGCATTCCAAGGGAGTTCAGTTCCTGAACTGATGACCCATATTCAGAAATGATCCCCTGTCTCCTGGAAACAGAACCTCAGATGGGTTTGCTGCTGTGTGAACATCTCGAAGGCAAATTGTAGTCAAGAATACATTTTCAGTAGAACTTTGAGAATCCAGCCAGAAATTAGAGTGGACTAAATCATCTTCACAAAAGCAAAGCAAGCAACAGAACGCTGGGTTTTGTTTTGTTTTGTTTTTTGGAGGCGGCACTACAGTGACAACTTGAGATCTATTATGCAACAGTTTGTACAGCATCAACCCCGTTTGTACATGGGACTGTCATAGCTTGTGTCACATGCGCAGCTGCAAACACTCACCGGGCATCACTCCTTTGATATCGCATTCTGTGCTTGTCCTGTTCCTGTGAGTTAAGTGAAGTATAAGCTTCTTGGCAGCTTCAAACTGTTGTGTGGCCATAAGCCACCGAAGAGACTCTGGAAAAATACTTCAAAGATGGAGAATGTGTTAGTGGAGACCTCCAAAAGCTGACGCATGTCATATATAAACTACTTTAATTTCTGTTAGTGCCATATCACAGCTGACATGCACATTTTCGAAACAAATCAGGCATACCCTTGGTCATTTAGTATATTTCATTTTAAGTGCAGGAACTAATATTGTTTTCTGGTAACAACTTGGAAACTTGGTAAAAGTTGCAATCACCTGCCAAGCATTGCGAGCGCAATCTGGAAGTGCTTCAGTGCTGTGTACTGACATGAATGGTTCCCTGGGAGCAGCTGGCCCAGTTCCCCCTCCATGGTTTGTGTGCAATCCCTTCCCTCACTAATCCCACTCTTCTCAATTGGGCCAGTCAAAGGTCTTGGTATTTTCTTCTATGCTCCCCCTATGGAAGGAATCCCCACACCGGACATCCAGCAGGGATTCTGTTACATGTCACTTGTCCTCCTACTCTTGCTGAAGAAGCAAGAAAGGGACTCGAAGGTGTTTGCAAGGCCCAGAAAGGTACCCTGTGTCTCAGTACCCTGTCCAAAAGAGTAATTTCTAGAATCCTTTGGAGAAAGCCACAACACTGGTATAATGTCAAATTAAAGATGTAAATGTGCCCAGCAGATATTCCAAAAGTCTGCCCAAAGGTTTCTATGGCTGAAATCTCTATAGTTTGAGAAGTGAATGGAAATTGCAGTGGCGTGGACAGAAGATCCATCCCTATTCACATAATCCTTATGTGTTTGTAGATCAGTGCCACAAGTCTGTATGTGGCCAGTCCTATGGGGCAGGGGAATAGTCTTGGAGATAAAGATATATTAGACTTAAGTCTATATTTAATGCCACTTCCTTGTCCTCCCAGATATTTATTCACTGCCAATCAATCCACATGGACAATGAGGTGAGCAATGTGATTTATCAGCAGTGTTAGGACTGGGCAACATACAACCCAAAAAGAGGGGGGAGAGTGCTGAATTTGCATAAATAGTGGGAGGAATGGAACAAAGGGAGAGAGATGGAGGAAAGACAGGAGAAAGAGAAACTTCCAGAGCAATTTCTTTAAGAAATGTAATGTCCTTTGAATATGTAGCTATGCATGATAACTGGTCACTGCACTTCAGAAAATTGCAAGCTTGAACTAACCTAAAATTATCTTGATTTTGTTGTTATTTCTTTCCATGGGAACAGACATTTGTTTCCTGACAAGCTTAACATACAAGACAGATACTCACATCTTTCTCGGCAGAACTTAATAGTTTACACCAGGAACAAAAAAGCACTGACGGGGGCCAGGGAAGGGGGCTGAAGGGGGAAGGAATGGCTTGCTGTGTGTGCGTGTAAGCTGCAATAGACATACTAACAGAAACTTTTTGTTTAAAAACAGGCATTTTTTACATTTCCCCCTTTAAAAAAAGATTTTGAAAGGCAAAATAAAATGGACTGGCTGCTCTTTCAGACAAAATTTGTTAGAAACAGATTCACTTCATGTATGTATGCAATGGTCCTAATTCTCCAGCCGAAGCAAAGAAGCAACAGTTGTACCCACTTATAAAATCTGCCAGGTACAAGTACTGAATGACTACAATATCTACACCAGTGATTTGGGTTTTTTCTTATTGTTGCTCTTTTTAAACTAGTCTGATTGTTATAAATCTTGGAAACTGCAGTTGGTCTAACTGCTGAGAGTCACAGGCTCTTCAAGCAGAACTACCCATCTCTCAGTGGTAATGTTTCCTTAGGAGATAATTATTCACGATCACCATCATCATTACACTGCATTTATATCTCCTGTTGTGAGGAGTCCAAGGTGGCTTAAATAGCTCCCATTTTGTCCTCACAGCAACAGAAGGCTGCGCAGAGAGTCTGTGACTGGCCCAAGTCACTCAGTCAGCTTCATGACTGATTGGGGACTAGAACCAGATCTTCTGGGTCCCCATTCCAGTACGCAAACCACTACACTACACAGGCTCACTGTGAAAGACTATTGGGATCATCATGTTAGATCAGGTGGTTCTTCTGAAATTTATGCCAATTTGCTATTTTATGATTTGAGTTAAAGAAAGGAAAAAACTGTGCTTACCATTCAGGCAGATTACCAGAATACCCTAAGGGCCAAAGTAGATGTTATCTTGGTAAATACAGGTAAGCAACCTTACTTAACCCTCCAACTAGCATTCTTTGAGTGGTCATCTGTGCATTCACACACATAGGCTCTGCATCTGTGCAGGGCCTGTTGTCGGGAAGTTTTTCCTAGCAAAACTTGTTTTGGCAGAAGCCCCTCCCCTCACTCACTCTGGTGCATCTAGGAGGTGCTCCTGCCATTTTCCCCCAGTTCTCACAAGTCCAACATTGTGGCCTCGGAACTGCGGAGGAAGGCCAGTAAATGGCCACCCCATGCCATCCTGATATGGAACTGAAGGAAAAAAACTACAGAGCCAAAGCTGTTAACACCAGCATGGGGTCAGTGGGCGGGGTTGTGTGAATGCACAGATGACCACTTGAAGAATGTCAGTTACACGTAAGCAACCTTACTTTCGTCTTTGTGGTCTCTGTGTATCACACAAATGGGTGGCTAGTGAGCTTATCTCAAAATGAAGGTGGGCAGGTGTCACCAGTGGAGGACTGTGGACCATTGGCTGAAAGAGTAATCTTGCCTGGTGTGGACATCAAGCCAGTAGGTCAATGGGGTGGACCACATTGCTGCTCTGTGGAGATCATGCAGCAGGATGCTAGCATGCAGTGCTGAAGACATTACCATCACTCTGGTAGTAAGCATCCTGGGTTGCTCAGGGAGGCTCAGTCCAGACACTGGTAGGCCAGTTAGATGGTCTTGACAATCCAGTGCATAAATCATTGAGGGCTGATCAACTCACCTCTGGACCATCCGCCATATGAAGCAAAGAATCTCTGGAACTGGCAGAAGGACTGATAGAATGTCAATGCCCTGCACATGTCCAGGGTATGCAGGGACAACTCTATTGGGTTGGACAGTGCTGGGAAGAATGCTAGCAAAACAATGTCCTGGTTCAAGTGGAAGTGTGACATGACCTTTGGGAGGAACATCTGGTTGAGCCACAGAACCACCATGTCTCTATGAAAAGTGAGGAATGATGAATTGATGTGCTAAGAGCAAAGTTCACTTGCCTGCCTGGCTGAAGGGACTGCCACCAGAAATGCAACCCTCCATGAAAGGAGGCATAAGTCCACAATGGTCAAGAGCTCAAAAGTGGACTTTGTTAAGAGCCTGTAGGACCACCTGCAAACTCTGTCCTGGCATGAAGGAATGAGGGTGTGGGACCAGGTCATGCAGAACTCTCAGAGATCAACAGGACAATGGATGTCAGAACACTAAGAAGTCATCAACTGTCCCATGGAATGACAAGATCACCACCAGATATACTTCAATGGAGGATGGTTTCAGGCCTCTGGAGTACAGTGTGTGAAGGAAGCTGAGGATCTGATGGATGGATGCCCAAACAAGAGGCGAAGGCTTCCTCTTGGGCAAAGTCTGCAAAAGTTTCATTTTGCTGTGTAGGAATGCCTCATGTTTGGTTGGTTGCAGGGGCACATATAAGATCATGGGAAGGAAGGTGCCTCCTGATTTAAGGTGCCTCCCGATTTACGGGCCAATGCACTTTGCCATAAAATTGATGGTGTTGATGACTGGGCATAAGATCATTCCTCAGTCCTGGGAGAGGATGTCTGGTCTTGATGGGAGCTGGATGAAGTTGTGTTTGGGCAGGTAGAGGAGATGGGTGAACTATGGGAGAGGGGAGAAGCTGCCAGTGAGGTGGACGGGTGATCCGGTGGCACCACCATAGCCGAGTTGATGGTCTGAGGAGTACGGCTTCAGAGTTCAGCTCTGAGTTGACCTACTTTATTTTTTCAGGTCTGCTACATGAATGCCTGGCAGTGTGGGCTGAAATCCAAATGGTGGTCCTCTCCAAGATGGAAGAGGCACAAGTGCCTGTCTGCAGAAGGCAAGTGACTGCCATGGTGGATGCACTTCCTGAACAGCACTTTGAGTGCCATCGGCGAAGACAGAAAAATAGAGAAAAATGGCAAAGAGGAATCCAAAAAAGAGACGCTGGGAGAGGGGGAGTTAGATTTTTTTTAATTTAGAAAAGGTTTTTTGGAATAAAGCACAGTTTTTGAAAATAAGGATTGAGAATGAAGCAATGAGTGCAACAAGAAGAGAAAGAGATCAATAGAAGATTGGAGACAGATTGAAGAAGAGAACAATACTAATGCTGGAAGTCGCAGAGAAGACCCAAGGCACCCAAACGGCAGTCAGAGAGAGTTGGGGAAAATGGCAGAAAGCCCTCCCAGATAAACGAGGTAGGGGGAGGGAAGGGGCTCCTGCAGAATGAGTTTAGCTGGAAAATCTTCCCGACAACAGGTGCACAGCCCATATGTGTGATGCCCAGAGACAACGGAGCAGAACAGTCCTTCTTTGCTGAGAAAAAGGGAAATGTGGAGGCACTTATACAGGAGGGTGGGGTTCTTGTGTTCAGTGCTTGCTGAATCCCATGCCCTACCTCCCATCCCATTGTGTTGTAAGCCGCCCCGAGGTTTCGGCAAGGGGCGGCATAGAAATGTTATAATAATAATAATAATAATAATAATAATAATAATAATCCTACTTTGCAGCCTGCCTGGGAACAAAAGCCAATTAATTAGAAAGAACATGGCTCTCTGCTGGAGGAAACGGGCAGAATAGAAGCATTAAGCACCCTTTTATTATTTATTTATTTATTTAGAGTTTTTGTATGCCGTCCCATTGCTTAACACCTCCACTTATCCACTGTTCCCCCCATGCAAATACTCCAACCCACACATTCATGCTGCAAAGTAAGAATAGGAACCCCACAGTTCCCTTTCAACACCTGGGCTCCAAATGTCCAGGCTTATTAATAAATACTGTTTAAAAATTAGGAACTGTAGATACTTACAACCAATACAGTAGCATCATCAGGAAAGGACAGATGATGACAGCCTGAAGAATTTGCCACTCCCTGCAGAGTACAGCCAAACCTGGCATGAGGAACTGCCCTGCCATTGCCACAAAGCTCGCCACCATTGTGATCATGAAGCGGTGGTCAGGAGGACAGAGCTCTATCCCTGAAAAGTTAAAAAGAGAGGAACATGAAATAAATAACGATGGGAACAAAACAGATTAAATGGTATTCCTTTATTTACTTGCAAGTGGTTGTAAAATTATAAATTCAGACATCCAATGGGTATCGAGTAGGATATCTATCACACAGCAAAAGTACACTCTTCAGAGAGCTTTTCCACTCTTCCCTCTACTCACTTGTGTATAGTGTGACAAGCAAGTGAAGGATACAACTGTAAGGGGTTTACTGTCAAGTCTGCAGGTCAGGAAGTTGGCCCAAGGCCAGCTTCAACATACCTGGCTTGAAGGTCTTAGTGCCAGTCTTAGAAGAGCTTTATTTCCACCAATGGGTGGAAACGTGCACAACACACGGGAAACTACAAAACAATTGGTGGTTGGGGGAAAGAGTGAGAGGATTCTGCATCCTTGCCATAGGCTATAACAAGGAACACTAGGCAGAAATATTCACAAAGCAGCACTTTCAAGTGACACAGCAAACAATGCAACATCAGCAAAGATACTAGAAAAGAAAATGTACAGTCACACTGCCAGTCAGTATAGTCAATACAAAGCTGGGTAAGCCAATGGACTGACTTAGTATAAGGTGAATTTCTCTACTCTGTGTTCATACATGGCAATCTACCATATGGATTTCGAAATGAGAATGATGTAGTTTACCATCACAAAAGCAAACAGAAGTAAGAAATAAACAGAAAGCAAAGAGAAGTCAGATGAAAACAACTCCATTTTCCATTTTGAGGACTACCACAACACTCAAGAGAACTTGGTTTTTGTTCCCTACATTCCAAGGCAGACTTTTTTCTTATATGTTTAGTAACTGTTGTCTTTTCCATTAATTTAGCAGAGACATACATATGAACACTGTTGTGGTATACTGGTTCCTGTGTTGAACTGGGATTCAGGACATCCAAGTTCTAGTCTCTGCTCAGCCATGAAACTCATGAAGCTCTGGGTCAGTTCCTGATGGTCTAATCAACACAATGGAAAGTGGGAACCATTTGAGACACCTTAAGCTCCTTGCAAGAGTAAGAAAAGAGAGATATAGATATAATAAGTAACAAATTCACTTTTATGTGGGAAATTAAGTAGAGCCCTTTAGCCCAGACTGTTTAACTTCAAATAAGCAATCTTCTTCCTCAAACTGTACATAGAAAACAGCATATTTCCATGTGAAAGGCTTAAGAACAGGCAGAAGAGCAGACCAGAGATCCTACTCCTGGTGAACTTTCATGAAAATAGAATTGCAAGCAAGTAACATTACACTTGAGGGTAATCTAACTGAAAGCCTCTTGGAAATAAGCATTCTCAACATTTAGAACTAAGCATTCAGAATAAGCATTCTATACAAGCGCATACATTTTATTTATTTATTAGTTTATAAAATCTGTATGCCATCCAATTACTAATGTCTCTGGATGGCTAACAGCATAAATAAATTGATGACCCACTCTGACTGCAAATTAATAAAATACAATAATAAAATTCAATATTAAAACATATTAAAATATTGATTAAATAAAAAGGTCTTAACCTGGCGCCAAAAAACATATAATGATGGTGCCAGGTGGGGCGCCACCCCAGAGAAGGCGCTCCTCTAGGTACTCTGTCTCCTAACATCTTTCACAGAGGGTTCCCGGAGGAGGGCTTCTGTTGCCCATCTCAGGGTGCGGGAGGGCAAATAGGGGAAAAGGCGTTCCTTTAGGCATCCTGGTCCCAAGCCGTTATAAAGAAACAGGTGTTTCTCCTTTCCTAATATTCAAACCAGAAAGTCATTACAGAGACAGCAGACTCAGAGCAAACAGACCTCATAGGACATTTCAGGGAAAATACAGCAAATTGCACAAGAATACGTAACTGCCTTACTTTCTGACTGTTTCAATTGCATGATTGCAACCAGGTTTTAGAGATTTCTTAAACAGTTACTATAATTTCATCAGCTGAATGATGGAAATCCAGCCATTCACCATGAATCTGGAGGGCTGGCTGCATAGTGGTCGCTGCTATCCACGGTTTCAGGCATCTACGGGGAGGGGGGCGGGGGTTGGAACCTAACCCCTGTGGATATGAGGTCTTACTGTAGACCCATTATAATTAACAGAAATTAAGCCATGATTAACCAAAAACCTGTTTATTTTGGTGGATCTATTCTAAGTATGACTAAGTCTGGCTTCAGCCCAAAATTTAGTTTAAATAGTTTATCTATAGGTCAAAAGGAAATTATGGAACAGAAAAAGACTTCAGACTTATTTATAGCAAGCTTAGGCAGATTTAAAAAAATATACTGGCTCTGGGAGGTGAATGTGAGCTAATTATTATACAAAGTCCCCCAGATCAGCACAGGTATTAGTTCTTTACTAGTTCTAAAGTTTCATTTCCAGCCACTTTTTCATTCTTACAACTAATACTTGTTATTTTTAGCAGCAAGCTACCAACTCCACCCCCATGTCAAATAAGTTATCAAAGATACCTACATCAGACATGTCTGGGGCTGGTTTATTCTAAGATGAAATAATTTTCAAGCTATCAAGCACATATTTTGCACACCTCAAAGGCATTACCATTCCTATATATGTGTATATATCTATAAGAGGTTCTGAATACGGATTATAAACGGGAGCTTTGCAATTTTGTACTGAAAAGTCAGTTCTCTGAATTTTTTCATCTTGAATAGTTAATGCAAATGAAATGTAAAACTCTTCGACACAGCTGAAAACTTCGGGCCCCATCAATTTATTCACTGTTGAATTCAGTTCTTTCTACATTCTGTTGAGTGGCTGATTGCTTCCTCTGCCCTGATCTCCTACCAGCTTTGATTCATCTCACACCATGCTATTCCTATTTCCCATAGTGTGTAGTTGTTAGTCCCGAAGTAGTGTCTGACCCATCGCGACCCCATGGACAACATTCCTCCAGGACTTCCTGTCTTCCACCATCCCCTGGAGTCCACTTAAGCTCATACCAAGTGCTTCAAGTGACTCCATCTAGCCACCTCATTCTTTGCCGTCCCCTTCTTCTTTTGCCATCTATTGTTCCCAGCATTAGGCTCTTCTCCAGGGAGTCCTTCCTTCTCATTAGGTGGCCAAAGTATTTGAGTTTCATCTTCAGTATCTGGCCTTCTAAAGAGCAGTCAGGGACTGACCGGTTTGATCGCCTTGCGGTCCGAGGGACCCGCAGGAGTCTCCTCCAGCACCACAATTCAAAGGCCTCAATTCTTCGGTGCTCAGCCTTCCTTATGGTCCAGCTTTCACAGCCATACACTGCAACTGGGAAAACCATAGCCTTGACTAGACGCACTTTTGTTGGCAGAGTGATGTATCTGCTTTTTAGTATGCTGTCTAGATTTGCCACAGCTTTCCTCTCCAGGAGCAAGCGTCTTTTAATTTCTTGGTTGCAGTTCCGATCTGCGGTGATCTTGGAGCCCAGGAAAATAAAATCTGTCACTACCTCCATTTCTTCCCCATCTATTTGCCAGGAAGTGAGAGGACCGGATGCCATGATCTTAGTTTTCTTAATGTTGGGTTTCAAGCCAGCTTTTGCACTCTTCTCCTTCACCCGCATCAAGAGGCTCTTTAGTTCCTCTTCACTTTCTGCCATGAGCGTGGTATCATCTGCTTATCTGAGGTTGTTGATATTTCTCCCAGCAATCATAATTCCAACTGCTGATTCATCTAGGCCCGCCTTTCTCATGATGTGCTCTGCATGTAAGTTAAATAGGCAGGGTGACAGTATACAGCCTTGCCAAACTCCTTTCTCAATTTTGAACCAATCAGTGGTTCTGTGTCCAGTTCTCACTGTTGCTTCCTGACCCACATATAGGTTTCTCAAGAGACAAATAAGATGGTCTGGTACTCCCATCTCTTTAAGAACTTGTCACAATTGGTTGTGATCCACACAATCAAAGGCTTTAGCATAGTCAATGAAGCAGAAGTAGATGTTTTTCTGGAACTCCCTAGCTTTCTCCATGATCCAGCGTATGTTGGCAATTTGATAGTGTATAGTCCCCCAAAATTAGAGAGAGTGGAACTATCTGTGGGGCAGACATGCAGCTCCACTAATCAACAGAACAAGCAGAAGTACCTCCAAAAGTAGCAGGCTGGCTTACCATATTTTGGGGTAAGTGAATTAAATATACATTGCCAACTAAAAAGTAGGGATGGTAGAGTCCTATCAAGTTCAAAATCCCCTCTTTGAGACTCTGCAGATTATGCTTCCAAGATCTTTCTATTCTATACTCATGTTCTTTTTTCTGCCTTATGATGTGGCATAGGGGTGGGGTTCTTCTAGAATATAATTTTTATCATGCAACCATCACAACAAAAGCTCTGTCTGGAAATACCCTAACATTCAGAGAGAAGATAGGAAGGAATGAGAATAAATAGGCCTCAAATGGCTGGGAACAGTGTTTCACTTCCAGGAGACTGTCTGGCTCTACTGATCTGCTCTTATGACAATTTAAATACTGATTACTTCAAGTTGGGTGCAGACCCAGGGCACAGTTATACACATGCTCAGGGTTAGGTTCTGTAACTTCCATCATGCCATCAACCATCCATGCTGGGAGTTGTAAGGTTTTTCTCTGTTTCAACATGCGCAGGATTGCTGCTTTGGTTATATTTAGAGTAAACCCACTGGAGTCAAATGGTTCAATGGTATGACTAAATCTCGACTCAACCCATATTCTACATCAGGGGTGGGCAATTAATTTTCCTGTGGGGCTACATGAGAAACTTTGACAGTTGTTAAGGGCCGGACCAATACACTTACAGTTCTACTCAATATATATCTCTATAAAAACAGTAAATGAAACATTACAATGATACAATGAAAATGTGGAGCACAGAACAACACTATGTAATGAATATTCACAAAAACATTAACATTAACATTACATGAAAAGCAAGAAATCCAATTCAATTTAGCAGATCCTTCAAAATAAAAGCAGTGCAGTTGTATTGCTTGCATCTATATTACGACAATATATATTTGCATTGACTTTTAATTTGCCAGTGACCTCATGTGGGCCAGTCAGGGTCAGCCATCGGGCCGGATGTGGCCCGCGGGCCGTGCAATGCCCAGGTCTGTTCTACATGATCAGAACATGGATTTCTCAGTGGGTTATAAACTAAAGCAACACAGTTTAAACACAACATATTCACAACTAGCTAAAAGTAAAAGGCTAAAACAAAATTGCATCAGTTAATACACCAACACAAAAACTTTCTTTAAAAGAAAAGTAACATCTTGGCAGCCATCCCAAAATTCACATGGGAGTCCACCAGGCAAACCTCCCTAAGGAGAGAATTACAATTACCAAGAGAGAATGCTGGAAATTACACCAGACAGCTACTTAGCAAGAGAAGAGGATGTTATTCTAAAAAAAGACTTTTCAGGGGGAACAGGGGTATAATCACAGCGTTTGTGTGGCCTCTTGCCACATCCTCCCAACTGTTGTCTCAGGTGGATCTCACACACCTCCTGTCTGTTGCTATATCACTTTCACCATCACCTCGTTATATATTGTGTCCCTATTTTAAAGAATGAAGGAGCTTGCAACAGATCTGAATGTACTTAGAGCATATGCAGTTTGGAAACATTCAGCACAATTTACTCTTTCATAGCAACTGGAAAGTTAAGGGAAGTGGAGCTGAAGGTAAGTAGAACATGGTCATTCTATGCACCCATGTCTGTGCATATGCATTTACATTGGTGAATATGGCACACAGGGCTTGTTCCAAGGTTAGAAATGGTTGGGCACTTGCTGAGGGCTTACATCCTAGCAGGGAGCCAAGGGCAAGACTCCCCTGGACTTGTTCCTTCTCTTCAGCATTCCAACCTGGATATTCACCTGCCTGACAGTAGAAGTGGTGACAAGGAGCAGGAGACACCACTGCCCACTTGTTCACAGGCTCTCTCTCTGTCAAGTAAACAAACAAGTGATAGCAATGATGGAAAAGAGGACAAAGAGGTATAGTATCTGGTGGTAACAGCAGTGAGAAGGTAGACTCATTGAGGATGGGGATTCACTGAGGGTTCCAAGAGCCTGGAAAAATCTGGAGCTGGTACTGACACATCAATCACCTACTCAAAAATGTAATTTTTTTAAGGCCAGAGGAAAGTATTCAAATTCAAAGGGCTCTACTGCGCACAAGTCGACATAAAACATGTAAATTACATGATGTGGTGATTTTGTGTTCAGGATCATTGTAGTGAAATAAGGGTCATCTTACTGCAACCAAAGTATCATAGAATAGTAGAGCTGGAAGGCTCCAGGAGGCCCAGGTCCAAACCTGTGCTCAGTGCAGGACTCCAAGTTAAACCATCCCTCTCAGTACTGGGGGTGGGTTCACACAACATGAGAAGCCATGGTGAATCTTTCTGATATGGGTCTGTTGTGTTGCCTAACCCATTTCCAGAATTCCTGCAGGGTAGGATTAGCTCTCTGAAACCACAGAGTATCAACTGCCTGTTCTAAGCTTGCCATGCCCTACCAGGGCTCCGCTGGTCATCTGGAACCAGGACTGCCATTTTACCATAGAGCCTCTTGGCAAGAACAGCCACGGAACTGGCCACTTCTAGCCTTTGATCCCTACTGCCCTCATTTGCTCAGCAACAGACACATTATTGCTCACTTTGGCCAAGTGGTTTGTCTGTCTCCCTGTTTACTTTTGAAAATGGAGACAGAGTGAAAATACATAGAGGGAGAAGTGGGAAATCATAGTGAATACGTTAATTTTCACTTAACAGGAATATGTGTGGGGACTGCAGTGGCTGGTAAGGGCTGTAGATATGCAGGTACACTTGAGAGGGGGAAGGAGGAACCTGTCTCAGGACTGCAACAGACCAATCAGGAGGAGGATGCTAGTGTTCACAGGCAAGAATATTATTCATTTAATAGATTTCTATCCCACCGTTTTCTTTTTTAAAAAACTCAAAAATGGTGTACATCTTTCTCCTCCTGCTACTCTCACTCTTCCCCACAACTATAACCCTTTCAGGTAGGTTGGGCTGAGAATCTGTGACTGGTCCAAAGTCATCCAGTTGGCTCCATGGAGGAGTGGGGTCTAGAACCATGATCCCAGATCTGCATTCTTAACCACTATACTACACTGGCTCTCAGGATAGAAAAAAGATGGGGATTTTGCTCATGGGGTCTCCCAGGATGCATTGCATTGCTGGAAGGACAGAGTGGAAAAACAGACACTGCTGCCTGGGTGACCATGTAATCTTGTGATTGGTAAGTTCAGGCAGAAATCTGTGCGCTATGGAAACAGCACGGGGATGTTTGCCATGTTATGTTAACCCAGCCTGGGAAGTGTGGTTGTTCTTTCTCTTCACACCCTCAAAATTACTCCCTCTTCTCACAGGTCGCTATTTGCATGGAAAAATGTCAGTGAGATTCATGCAGGGGGTCATCCTGTGTGAGCCACCCCTTAGGGAAGTAAGAGGGATGACTGTTAGGAGGGGGGCCTTTTCTGCTGATGCTCCCCACATTTGGGATGCTCTCCCTAAGGAGGTTTGCCTGGTGCCTTCTTTATTCTCTTTGTGGCACCAGGCAAAGACCTACCTTTTTAAAACATATTTTAGTATCTGATGCCACCAAACCTCTATTTGTATTTTAAATGATGAAATTTATTTATTGGGTTTTTATATTCATTAGGGGTAGTTGCTGCTTTAGTTTTATCATGGTTTTAATTGTCTGACTGTGAGCTGCCTAGTGATGCTATGGTGCAGTAGGCATATAAATGAAACAAACAAACAAACAATGTCGATACAGGTAACTTAAGGGTACAAAACCCTGAGCTGAAACCCTGATTTTGAAACCTAGGAAGGGTACTTCTCTGAAAACAAAATGGAATATATATCTATGTATACTTTTTTTCATTTAGGCATGCTCAACTGGTAGTCCAAACTGGTAGTCTTTTCTTCAGTAAATTATATATCATCAGAAATAAATGTGACAGTATCACTTAATAGCAGTATTAGAAATAGGATCCTTTAATACTGATGAATAAAAAGCTTTAAAAAGCATTCAGTTCCATATGATGTGTCCTGAAAATAAAATCAAAAGTGTTATCTGAGGACCCGATTATGTGGCCTGGAGTTCCAACAAAGAACACCTGGATGAGATATGTGGCTTCTATGGTGTCACTGCTTCACATAGCAATGCATTATGCCCGATATGCTCCAGTACTCAAGCTGCCTAGATGAATGAACACACATGGCTCAAAAGGAGTTCACATTTGGCCACCTCTGAGGTACAAGAGTATCCTGAGAATATCTTTGGACGTGTCAGAACAGGTGTGTCCTAAAAAACTTGAACTCTGGTATTCTGACAGCATAAATATTGCTTGTTGTCTTCTTTGTGCATTCACCTTTGTCTGGTATGGTCAGCTTGTGTCAATACAAATAGCTGTTGGATGGAGACAAAAAATGCTGCAGCAATGTGGGTTCATACTGAAGCATTTGCACACTGTAGCTTAATGTCTCTTGACCACATAAATCACTGGCTTGGGAAGATATATAAAGATGTCAAATTGCAGAGAAATGTCAAGGCTAAGCTATTGGCAGCTATCAGAGTGGAGTCAGATGCTGGGAACAAAGAGTTGGGAGTTATGCCAAGGGCTTCATGCAGAAAGATCAACCCAGGAGTTGATCTGAGAAATACATCAGAGCCAGCAAGAAGCCTGGATATTGGTCAGGCAGAGTCCCAGCTCAAAGAAGAAGCTTTTAATAGTCTTTCCTGTCCAGGAGGGTACAATTGTCAGTTTGGATGGTTAGGGCAGGGATTAGGCTGGCTTCTTTAAAAAAGAAAGAAAAAAGAAAGAAAAGCCACACTTCTGAGATGTGGAAAAGATTCTGACTCCAGTGAGGAGGAAGGATTAGAATCTGCCATGACCCTAGACATAAGGTTGGTGGTAGCTGAGAGTCAGTCAGATGCAGACATCACAGGGCAGCAAAGAGAACAAACAAATGAGAAAGCAGGCAGATCATTCATCGCTAATCCCAGGATCCACCATTAGCTAAAGAAGTTAGACAAACAGAGAAGTGCCAGGCAGACCTCCTCTGGGGCAAGAGGTAGGTGTGAGTAATCTGGGTTTGGAAGGGAGCAGGGACAACTTCATATTAGTGCATTACACTTCCTTTACAGCTAGTATTCTAACTATGCTTGCGTATTTTGACAACTTCTGTCATACGCTTAATCCAGTTGGATTGGCTTGCATTAGTTTAATAAAGCTTTTAGTTTGAAGAACATTTCTCAGTCTGCTTGGAAGAAGCTAAAGAATTATGGCCTGGGCGATTGGGATTAGTCCAGGATCCAAGGATATTTCTCCAAATGGAGTAGCTTGCATAGAAAGTTAAAGGTAGGTAGCTAATAGTCCAGAAGCAATGGCCACAGAAGCTCTGTTGTGACGGAGCAGTGGGCCAGGCTCTGGGGTTTGTGTATAGATTTGATAGAAAGCCCACTAAGAATAACAAATTTATTATATTTTTTAATTATATTCATCACCCACTTTTCCCACAAAACCCCATGGTGACTTATGTAATTTCCTACCTTCTCCCTCTTTTATCCTCACAGCAACCATGTGAGGTAGATTTTTGTTGGGGGTCTGCAGCTTTCCATCAAATTAATTTAAATTTGATTAATTCAAATTAGTTACACTGCAACGAAATAGTGATTGTGATAACTGTATTCAAGCAATCACATTTTGGCTTAAAGTTGTGATATGAATGAGATTTTACTCATAAATAGAACCCTTTCACACTTCCCTTTGAACAAGCCATGATTAAATCAGGAAATATCTAGTTAACTATAATTTCTTGATTCATCCAGCTTTCAAACCATCCAGGATAAAACAGACTTTAGACCATGGTCTTCTGTTTAAGCTGCTGTTTTAGCCTTATGAAATTATATTGTGATATTAATATTTAATGTTTTATTACTCTGTTATAGGCTTTGAGGACCTTTGATAGAAAAGGAACCTGCACATTTATAAAATATTTATTATATATAATATTTATTATATATAAATATTTATTAAGTGATTATCAAAACCATTTGAAATATTCATATTCAATGGGGTTTGGGTTTGTCTCCTACATTATCCTCTTTCATGCACAAACACAGGCAGCCAATACCAAATATTACAATTTAAAAATAACAACACTCAAATAATGAAACTAAACTGAACTACATACAAACATGAACTGCCACAATCCAACTTCATAATCCCAGAGGCTTACACATGACAGCTTTGCTTATTTTGAAATACAGGCCTAACCACTCAAAAATTCCACCTGTCTAATGAAGACACATATCAGAGAAATGCCATACTTAATTCAAACAGTGCTAAGATCTTGCTTACCCAGGCTCTGGTTGAGAAAACTAGATGCTTTGCAATGATTAAAGGTGTGCAGATGAGCAACCTCCTTGGTAAACCATGGTTTGCTTGCATTTACCTAAGTGGTTACTCCAAATCATTTGCTACTTAGTTTACTCCAGTCTCAAATTTGTTTATGTCTTTAAAGTCTTGACAGGAAGACAACGGAAAGCTTATTAGGGGCCCTTCTTGGCTTGGCTTTGCCCACACCCAACTAGACATGGAAAGAGCAGCAGTCATTTCCTTGGAGATGCACAAGAGGTTTAAGCAAAGCCATGTATAGGACTGAATCCAGACCTGCTTCTCCCAAGCAGGAGTTCTCTTTCTATATGCAAAGGGAACTAAGATTAGGGGAGGTTCCCCACTTGAGAGAAGAAGGTGGGATGGGGATTCCTTCTAGTTTCCTCTCTCCTGCTATAGCCTTCCAGTGCTAACAATAACCACAAACAGTTTAGAAAGTTGATACTGGGGAGTTGCAAAGGGAAGGTCAGATTGGAGAAAATCATAACTCTTCCCTTGTCCTCCAGCACCTCCAGCACTAGAGGGCTAACTGGCTTTACTGAGAAACTTGGTCCATAGCTATGAACGTGCAAGAATGATTTCCAAGATGAGGCATGAGCTGCAGGGGAGAACAAGTTTCTTTTCAGCCCTCCCAACAAGGTTTGTGCACTAAATGTATGTCTGGATCCCACCCACAATGACTCACACTGCTCGCTGTAGATCATGATACAAAGAGCAGGCAGGGACGCTTGTTTTTTGCCTGTTGTTTTGTTTGCACTGTCCCACTGTCAAGGTCACAAGCACCACCCTGTTTAAACTGAGAACTTGCTCACTGATCTGCTGCAGAAATATGCAGCCAGAGGCCAGAGCTGGATGCAGTCTAGGGCACACTGCACATTCAGTGGAGGGCCAGTCAGAGATCCAACAGGCCTCTTTTGTGTTCTGTGTGTCCTCAAAAAGAACCAGAATCCTTTGCAGAATCCTTTGCAAAGCAAAGGAAATGAAAATGGTTCTATAACAACAGATTTTTAAAAACTGCTTTAAATCAAGGTTTGCTATTAGAAAAAGGTACCCGAAGACAGTCAATTTTACTTCATTATCAACCTAAGTACAGTTGGCTTTATTAAGAAACTAGGTCCCTACTAATTAATATGCAAGAATGGTCTCCTATCTGAGGCATGGGCTATAGGGAAGAGCAAGTTTCTGTTGAGCCTTTCCAGAAAGGGTTGTGTACACATGTGTGCACCTAGTTTTGAACTGTCTAATGGACATTAAATGGATTTTCTGTTGCTTCCACTGTGGTAATAGCCAGGGAATCAGTGAGTATACTATTATTACAAAAACTGCTATGTTTATGTCACCTAATATATTAAAATCCTTAAGTGGTTTGCATTAAAATACAATGTAACAGTAGAAAGAGCA
>NW_025335439.1:1803105-1822056 GCF_004798865.1 Varanus komodoensis
AGAAAGAGCATGGGACTGGGACTCAGATGATCTGGGTTCTAGTCCCCGCTCAGCCATGGAGCCAACTGGGTGACTTTAGGCCAGTCACAGACTCTCAGCCCAACCTACCTCACAGGGTTGTTGTTGTGGGGATAAGATGGAGGAGGAGAATGATGTAAGCTGCCTTGAGCCCTTTGTAGGAAAAAGGCAGGATATAAAATGAAAAATAAATAAATAAATAAATAAATGACAAGATAATAATTTAAAACTTCATAATGCCAAAACAGCTTAGCCACAAAGTTTCCTGGGTGACTTTGGGCGAATCACTAACTTTCTGCCTAACCCACTTCAAAGCGTTGTGAAAATATGAGGAGGAGGATTATCTAAGCTGCCTTGAGTTCCTTCAAGGAAAATAGGCAGGATAAAAATACATAACACAAACAGGGCATTCACAGTAGCCCTCACAGGTCAGGGAAAGCCCATGTGAACAGCTGTGTTTTCAGGATGCATTTAAAACTTGCCTTGATGTTTTTTCTCTTGAACTTCATACGGTCTGCTTAGACCGTGCTTTCAGACAATATTCAACTGGCAATGGCACTTCCAGTAAGTTCCCTCAAGAAAACCCCAGGAATGTATTGGAGATGGATGGATGGATGGATGGATGGGAAGATTAATCATTTCTCCCCCCATGCACACCACACACACACCCCTTGAGAGACAGTGTGGGGTAGATGTTAAGAGCACAGGACTGGGACTCAGGCAGTCAAGGTTCAAGTCCCCACTCAGCCATAGAGGCAACTGGGTGACTTTGGGCCCTCACGGACTCTCTGCCTAACCCGCTTCATAGGGTTGTTGTTGAGGCAGTAAAATTGAGTGGAGGAAGAAAATTATGTAAGCTGCCTTGAGTTCCTTGAAAGGAAAAACAAACGAACGAATGAATACTCTTTCTGCTTTCTTAAGTACCTCCCATGTCAATGTTAAAACATTGTTTTGAGTCCTGTGAGACTTCTCTTCACTCCTTTAAGCTTGGCTATCCTCACTTGGAATTAAGATTGCCAGGAGAAATATCAACAGCCTCAGATATGCAGATGATACCACTCTCATGGCAGAAAGTGAAGAGGAACTAAAGAACCTCTTGATGTGGGTGAAGGAGGAAAGTACAAAAGTTGGCTTGAAGCTCAACATTAAGAAAACTAAGATCACGGCATCTGGTCCTCTCACTTCCTGGCAAATAGATGGGGAAGAAATGGAGGTAGTGACAGATTTTATTTTCCTGGGCTCCAAGATCACCACAGATCGGGACTGCGACCAAGAAATTAAAAGACACTTGCTCCTGGGGAGGAAAGCTATGGCAAATCTAGACAGCATACTAAAAAGCAGAGACATCACCCTGCCAACAAAAGTGCGGTTAGTCAAGGCTATGGTTTTCCCAGTTGCAGTGTATGGCTGTGAAAGCTGGACCATAAGGAAGGCTGAGCACCGAAGAATTGAGGCCTTTGAATTGTGGTGCTGGAGGAGACTCCTGCGAGTCCCCTGGACCGCAAGGCGATCAAACCGGTCAGTCCCTGACTTCTCTTTAGAAGGCCAGATAGTGAAGATGAAACTCAAATACTCTGGCCACCTAATGAGAAGGAAGTACTCCCTGGAGAAGAGCCTAATGCTGGGAACAATAGATGGCAAAAGAAGAAGGGGGCGGCAGAGGATGAGGTGGCTAGATGGAGTCACTGAAGCAGTTGGTGTGAGCTTAAGTGGACTCCAGGGGATGGTGGAAGACAGGAAGTCCTGGAGGAATGTTGTCCATGGGGTCGCAATGGGTTGGACACGACTTCGCGACTAACAAAAATAACAACAATCCTCCAGAACCCCTTCTCCGCAACAGCAAATGCTTTGGCACATTACATTTTAGGCAGAATGAGGCAGTGCACTGAGTGACTGATTTGGATCTTCATGAAAGTACAGAATATTGATTTTTAGGCTGCAATTCTGTACATATTCAGAAAAAAATCCTACTGCTCCCAGGACATTTTGTCTGTTAAAACAGACAAAGGATTGTGCCCTTCATTATTGCATTTTTTACTGCCAGGGAGGGGAAGAAGCATTTGTGGAGTTTGCTGTTTCAGCAGCTAAAATAACTAAAAGCGCCTCGAGTACTGTTACACCTTGAGCTGTGGGGCAAGGGAAGCAGAAGAATTTGCAACTCTTCCTCAGGTAGCAAAATGTTTTTGGCTGGCGCTGCTTTGGTGGTTACAAAATTAGTGACAAGAGCAAGGCTTGAGAAAGAATTCAGATTTACTCTCTGCCACACACACACACACACAGTGAGTGCAATCTAGACATGGTATTAAAGATGCTAGGAAGAGTCTGTGAAAAGGACAAATGTGTTTTCCAGAACTTCTTTAGCTAACTTCTCCAACGGGGAGGTTTGACCCATAGAGTTGTGGTTGGTTGACCTCAGGCAAACAAGAGGACTGCTCACTCATGCCCTATCATCTGTCCAATCTTCCCTTTCCCACACATACCTTCAGCTGGAATGTCTCCACTGCTCCCCCATCTTGTCATCAACATTCTGAATAAGGACAAAGTAATGCGTAGGCATTGTCTCCATTAGATATTTGCCCTCAGGGAAAACAAGGAACAAGTGAACAAATTCCTCAGTGGTCCATTTTAGAGTAAAATGCTTTTGATAAACTAGGAGGCCTCTCCCATACCTAACCCACCAAATCAGAACGGTGCTTCAGAGCCCAAGTTACTGCTTGTGGAAAAAGTCAACTAATTACAAATGTCTGTCCCAATTATACCCCATTCCTTGCAATTTTAGGTGCCCTCACATAAGTGTTTTACAATGGCAATGCTGACACAAAGAGCATGGCGCTACATAAGTACTAGCCCAAGGTTCTCCAGAAGACACCCAATTATTTGAGGGAGTGCCCACATTTCCTTCACCTCCCTCACTTTTATGTATGAGTTAACTAGGAGAGGAGATGTAGAAAGCACTCTTCCCTTCAACTTCTCCACAGTATCTTGATTAACTGTACAATTAGCTTCTTCATTTTATACTGGCCATGCTTGCTGTACCCTCATTAATAAGCATGTGCGAATTAAGCCTACCTCAACTAAAGGGGAATACCCATGTCAGGCAGACTGGAAGATATTTTACTTGCCTAAGGTAAAACAGCGATAACACTCTCCCCAACCCAGTCAAAGTAAATAATACCCAAGACTCAGCTAGTTATTCTGGTAACTCAAGCTGAAAAACCTCCATGCATAATACCCCAAATCAGCTATAAGAGGCATTTCCCTCACTTTACCTAATGGCAGGGCTTATGCATAACTATGCCACTGATTTGGGTCCTGTTTTGAAGCAGTTTTTGATGGCAAATTCTGGGCCTCTTTAATCTAGCTCCACAGCAGCCCCATAAAAGCCAGCTGTCAAGCATTCAAACCAACTCAGCCTTGGAAATGGAGCTTCAATACAACATTTTGTTCTTAAGCTTGGGCTACTAGCTAGGCTTCCTTTTAAAAAGAATATATTTTACTCTAGCAGACAACAATGCTATAGAATGCCAGAGACACTCATTTCTTGCCATCTCAAGAATTCCTGCTGTCCAGTGCTATGTATGTTTATGCCTGAGCACTGTAGGCCTTATTTTCACATGAACAGACAAGACTATTTTAAAATATGTCAGAATATAGCCCTGTAATGACTCGCAGCAGGCCTCCAGGCTTCCATGCCAGATCTTTCCTAGTCCAACCTGGAGATGTATGAGATTAGATTGGGGACTTTATGTTTGCAAAGTATGGGCTACACCTCTGAACACATATTGGGTTCCAGCCTGAATTGTGCTACCACTTCACCACAACTGGTCCTTCCCCAAAGGAAAATAAAACTTGATACAGCAAACACTCAGGCAGGTCATTGGGGAGTAAATTGTGTTTACAGATCAGGTAACTAATGTTATGAACACTTCTTTCTTTCCGTCAGAGAAAAATATTCCAGGCATGCAAAGAGTTCCTTTTAAAACTTTATTGCAATGAAGGGAACAGAAAAAAGATGGTTTCCTTCACATTTTTCTGTTCACCTGAGCACATGTTCACACACCACTTTTGAACCCTGCTCCCAGCCGCTTGTTCCCTCCTCCTTTCCCCTAATTGGCTAATAGGGTACTGAGAATTACATTCTTTCCGCCCGCCTACTCCACACTGCCCCAACACCGGCCCTTCTTCCCAATCCAGCCCTGCCCCCGTGGGCTACAATAGGCACATTTTGTTCTACACAGCTTGTCAATAAACAATCAGGAAGTATTTGGCCCTCCTGCCTACATGCCTGTTTCCCCATACCTTGTGCTATCTTATTTTAGCCGCTCCCCTCTTTTGGGCTAAGTAATTTTCTTTGTTACCCTTTTAAATCTCTTTATTCCCTTGTTTCAAATCATCCTTTCACACCTATCACTAAGGAATCTACAGCAGAGTAACTTGACATCTCCATAAATAGAGATTTGATGTGCTGTGCATATTAACAAAATACGATGAGAAACAAAGCCATCTGGCTCATCATTCCATTTGCCTTCCTTTTCTAAATGCAGTTTCATTTCAGTTCCTTGTCCATCTGTACAGGATTCCTCTCCTTCCTTGGCTATTTTAAGACATGCTAGAGCCATTGTTGCTCTTGAGTGCTCATTTATGGTCTCAGGCTATGGGGCAGGACCTACTGAGAAGGTATGAACCCCCTGAGGGAGCAAAGTAAAGCAAAAGTGAGAGTAGAGGGAAAGATCCTGAGGTAGGCCAAGTCCAGGCTAGATTGAATGCCGCATTTCACTGGGCATTGCATTCAGTGAATGTTCCTTACTGTCTCCAACAATCCCTCCTGATCTGGGATGAAATGTGCTTAGTAAAAGTTGTTTGAATCTAACAATGTTGCCTCTGTTCCTTGTGTGAGGAGTGAGACAAAGATATTTAATTCTGTTCCTTCATACAAAAGTCTGCATGTACTCATGCTTGTGAAACTAGACAGACTTTTGGTCTGATCCAGCATGGCTCTTAAATTCTTATATACTGCTGATGCTGGGTATGTGGTGGGTGGGAGAAGTTAGAGTAAATTTAGAGGGCAGTTAAAGTTGATGGGCAACACACACGCCCACTTCTCACGCTGTTCTGAGGACAATGTCCACTACCAAAAAAAGAATACAGGAACAATGCACTCGAGAACAGCTCAGCCTCTGGCAGATGGTCATATCATGCCCTCTATTTGAAAGGCTGCCCAGTCCAAGTCAAGTTTAAAGATAAAGATTCATGAGAGCAAGCAGTTGGCCTTCAACAGTTAGCACCTGGATAGTAGATGAAGCATGGGTCACCTTGTCACAGTATTCACAGGTATAATGTGAGATATACTGTATTTGTATATTGCAGCAAGTTTGCATATGCACCAATGTTATGAGAATCATTAAGTGTCCATTCTGTTCCCTCATAGCCTCTGCTGCACACATACAATCACACTTTCATTAAATGTGAATTTGGACCCTTACTTTATTCTTTGGGAGCAAAATAACCTAGTACAGATGTAAAGGATTGTCAAACAACTTGTGAAAAATGCTTGTAAATGCTGTAAATGCCAAGCTCCCCAACCATCTGGAACCAGATTACTATTGAAAGTATGTATGGAAAAAATATACCAAAGCTAAGTGGTTTCTAGATGCGAAGTTTAAAAAAATTTTTTTTCTTAAAATAAATGAAGCACAGAAAAGGAGAAAAATATAAAAGAAAACTAAAAATGCCGAGGGATTTAACATAAATATATACATTTTTAACCTGCAAATTACTTAAAAAGTCAGAAATTTTTATCCTTCTGTCAATTAGTACTTTGAGTCTCACAAAAAGATAATTATAGTTCTCTAAACCAAGAAGTTTCCCAATCACTTGAAACAATTATAAATCATCAGCCATGTTTTAACGAGCTTCCTTTTGCTCTATATTAAAGTGCATACAATAGAATTTCCATTTATCATTAATTTTTTCAGTAGGTCTACTGTTTACATAATTAGTTAATTTTGCCATCACTGCATACTCAGTCAACTTATTTTTCCAGTCTTCAATTGTTGGACATTCTGCTGTTTTCTATTTAGAAGCAACTGTAATTCTTGCTGCACTTGTCATATATTTAAATAACTCTGACATATTTTTTGAAAAAGTCTCAAAAACACATTCTTAGGACTCATAGGAAAGTTAATTTTAAAGGTTGGGTTTTTTTTGCATTTCTGCACGTATCAACTTCCAAAATCTTCACAAAGTATGATCCCCATCTAAGCATGGCATAAATTGGTGTCTGTCATGGCCCCTTCTAACTCTACTATGCTATGATTCTATGACCAGAGATGCTGCCATAAGCAATTCCACCTTATCTAAAATGAGGGTCAGTTTATTCACCTGCTCATTACAACTTTTGGAAAAGTGCTCAGCATTCCATTGCAAACTGGACTCTCAGGCATGTTATCAGTGACTTAGTGGGAACCCTCCCTCCCCAATCTCTGGACAACATTTCTTGGTTATTAAATAGCATGAGGGGGCAGATTGGAGCTCTGTGGGACCCTTTAAAACAACTGGAAAGGAATCAAACAGCAAGTGTCTAACTACAGCTTCCTTTAACATCAAAGGAAAGATAACTGCAGTTAAGAAAGTATTGATGGAAATCAGCCACCTATAACAAGCAACCACTAGTCAAATTAGCATGGATCAAGCACACAGACAGACATTATAGGTACTGCTGCTGCATAGGCTCCTAGCAGTGAAGAGGCACCACAGCTGAAGGGCTGCTGACAGCAGTGAAGGGCCTGTGAAGAGGGAGCAATAGCAACCATCAGAGATGGTTTATCCTTTGTGAGCATGATATTTGCATAGCAGCAAACAATGATCAAAAAATTTAAATCCAATATTGTCCAGCTATCTCCGTCTCACCTTACTGATAGTCTTTTTCTTTGTTTTAATCTTCAACTATTAATCCAGTTACAGAACATGTTACCTGGATTATGTACCTTTTCTAGTCCTTGCTATAACCTGTGTGTTCTACTTGGTGTTGAAACTGAAACACCTGCATAATTGAATCATGATTTTTTCTGTGCCCCAAAGAAACTAAAGTGACTTTCACCTGTCCTGACTAACAAAAGGGCTCAACAGATACCCTTTACAAAGGATAAATTATTGCAGAATAACTTGTCTGGTCTCCTGGTTTATAGCATATATTGTTAACATTTAATCCAAATATATACAAGAGTGCATATATCTCAGCTTCTTTACATGCAACATTTTATATATCACAGAGCACTGGCAAAACTACATCATACTACTGGTACATCTATAAGGAATTTATGGTAATTACCCTTTTAATTTTCTTATCCTAACTTTCACATGTTTATATTTTTCTTGTTGGTATGGATGTTTACAATATGTTACAGAATATTGTAAGTGTTGTTGTTGTTTGTTGCGAAGTCGTGTCCGACCCATCACGATCCCATGGACAACATTCCTCCAGGCCTTCCTGTCTTCCACTATCCCCTGGAGTCCACTCAAGGTCACACCAACTGCTTCAGTGACTCCATCTAGCCACCTCATCCTCTGCCGCCCCCTTCTTCTTTTGCCATCTATTGTTCGCAGCATTAGACTCTTCTCCAGGGAGTCCTTCCTTCTCACTAGGTGGCCAAAGTATTTGAGTTTCATCTTCACTATCTGGCCTTCTAAAGAGCAGTCTGGGTTGATCTCCTCTAGGATTGACCGGTTTGATTGCCTTGCGGTCCAGGGGACTCGCAGGAGTCTCCGCCAGCACCACAATTCAAAGGCCTCAGTCCTTTGGTGCTCAGCCTTCCTTATGGTCCAGCTTTCACAGCCATACATTGCAACTGGGACAACCATAGCCTTGACTAACCGCACTTTTGTTGGCAGGGTGATGTCTCTGCTTTTTAGTATGCTGTCTAGATTTGCCACAGCTTTCCTCTCAAGAAGCAAGCGTCTTTTAATGCTGCTTGAATTCGTGTCATGAATTTATTCTCTTGAGGAACAAAGTGCAAGAGCAATTCTCACAATCTGGGGGCTCGTCCTGGGAGCTCGTCCTGGGAGTGTGTGCCACTGCCGGCATCAGGGAGACGCATCCCACTGATTTCAGTGGCCTTGGCTTTGTCAGTGGTGGGCCTCCTGGGCGCAGTCGGAAGAAATCCTGAGTTGGGACACGGTGAAGCAGACAGGGAAACCACTGACCAGTGGTAGGCACCAAAAGCTCTGGTGGGACCAGAGCTCCACTCCAATCAGGTTAATTCTGTGCACAGACCAAGGTCGGAGACAGTGGGCTGCTAAGTATTGCCTTGGTGGTTGGGTATTGGGGCTGATCGACAGTGTGACTGAGACATGTCCTAGACATGAAGTGAGTGGGGACTACTGATCTGTGGTTCGAACATCTCCGTGAGGGGTGTAGCCAGAGATGGACGAAACGGGTGAACACTGTTGAAAGACGCCTCGATCAGAAATAATGGTGCCAAGGGAGGGTCAGGTAAGACCCAAGGGGAAGAGGTACCTATGCCCAAGCCAAGAAACATTCCACAAAACAGTCCTTTATGCTGGATGTTGAGGCTTTGGTGGGAGGAAACAAGTATTTGGGGAAAGGATAAGAAGATAAGTTTTGTTATTTTGTGTGGACCAAGGAAAGTAAAATGCCGCTCACTGCCTTCTGGCCAGATGAGGCATGACTGTGTCGGACATTAAACATCTATGTAAACAATAAAAGACCCTTCTCACAAGAGGAGTCTGATTATGCCAGTTGTCGGGTGGGCTCCATGCACTATGCCAGCAGTGTCCTTCTCCAGCATGAAGTGCAGCTGCCATTTGGGTGGCTGCACACAATGCCAAAGAAGACTGATTGCAAGGAAAGACAAGAGTAGTTAGCTCCACACAACCGCTAGCAGCACCTCTCTTCCATGACTGTTTGGGCACCTGCACCTGCATCTGATGCCTTAGAAAGTTGCTGGGTCCACAACACAAACATCTGTGAACCTCCTCACAGTTTGGCTTGCTTTGGAAGATTGGGCTGAGCACAAGAAGCAGCCCAGGAATGCTTGGAAGGATGGGTTCCAATAGGGTTCGTCCGAACCATAGTTAGGGAGCTGAGTGAACCCAGACCACATTTATTAGATTGGTTTGTTTTAGGCTTATAATCCAAGCCTAAGTAGCCATACAGATAATCAGAGGGGGGAAAGAAAGCACTGAAATATGGGCATTATTTGTGAGGGAGAAAAATATTCGTGAAACACCCCTCCCAATCCGTAATTTGTCCAAATAGTGTACTTGTGCAGCCTGTAAATGGACAAAGGAAGAGGAAGCAGCAAATACAAACATATATTAATTCCAGATTTGTTTCTCAGGTCCTTGGCTGCTATTCAACCAGCCTGAATGATGAAGCTGGCTCTCTATTATTTAGAAACTTGGAGAAATAAAAGTGTGGGAACTTAGCTCCTTTATTTACACAATTAAAACCTTGTATTTACTCTTTTGTTTTTGATTTGCAAATGTTGCCATCCCTACTTCACTCCAGCACAGAAAAATAGAAATTATATGAATCATACTACAAAACACATTTTATCCAATTTTACACTATTGCTGCAATGTTTTAAAAGGCTTTGGCATTTTGTTCCTCAAACTCTAGCCACATAAAATACTCATTGACCTTCCATTCATACCAACTGGCTGTCATTCATTTACTGCCATTGTTTTAGCTTTGCTTAGTTGGCACAGGAGAGATACTGATATTGTTCCTTTTATTTTCCTTTAAAAAGAAAAAGAAGGAAGCAATCACTACAAAAGGAGAGAAATATTTTCAACCAGAAATAGAAGAAATACAAAGGAGGAGGAGGCAACCATTTCTGTAAGAATGACAGCCTTCCATTTTCTGCAAGTATATGAAAATGGTCAGTCCTCCAGAAAGTCAGAACTTTCTAAAACACAACATTCTAGGAAAGTGGGCAAATGCTTTGTAAGAGTAAATAATTGAGTACATGAATGTGAACATGCCACAACATAGAAGTAATTCACTGGTAGAGGTAATTTAACAAATCTTCCACAAATGGCTGCCATTTTTCATACATCAGTGTAGTTGAGTGCATCTTAGTCAGATAAGAGTATGGAATGCATTTCTGATGTGGAATGAGGCAGCTAAGTACCAGGCATCACCCACTTTATTTTCACCAGTCATCTAATTACACCAGGCATATATACGGCCATAAAAATAGCAGGAACCACGTTTATTAAATGTACTAAATAAGGTACCAAATTGACCCCTAGCATTGGCAGAATGTAGCTCTAACTTCTGGCTGCAGTTCTAAGCTTATTTAATATTGGGGATTGCCATCTGAATATAGGTTTGTGGGACAGACAGGCTGCAATCCAGTACCCACTTCCTTGGGAGTCTATAGCACTGAACTCTATTAGAATTACTTCTGCAGAGGCATATATAGGATTGTACTTGAGGAGAAAAACCCTGCCCACCAACTACAGAGAGCATTAAAACCAAACTGCCATTGAAATGAGTTGAAGAATATGAAACTGTATTTGATTAGAAAGTGATCAGAATCTTTGAAGGGCTTCTAACAAGTCCTAGGAGATTCACCAGGTTAATCAGTTCTTTAACTGCTTCATAACTTGTCTTAAAATGCCTTGCAAACAAATTGCAAAAAGTAAGGAAAATATTTAACAAAAGCAAAAGGCTTAACTAATTCTACCTGCTTTACCTCCTTCTAGCGAATTAACTTGCTCAGTCCTTGTCAGTTTCCACAATTTGCTTATATAAGAAAACCTTTTTAATTTCCAAACTAATTGCCCCACTTTTGCTCACAAGTAGTGTCATAGGCAATGCAGTAAGGGAGATCCTTCTCTTTTGACCATGTTGCAAACACATGTGCAATGCAAATTTCAGGGTTCAAATGAGGCCCAGACTGCATAAGACCTTGGCAGACCAAAGGCTGTTAGTATATGTATATTGCTGAAATAAGAAGTGTAACTAGAGAGTGGCTGGCATTAGCTCTGTGTTGAATGGCTGACATGCATTGAACCCACTCAAAATGATGACCTAATTAACATTCTGAGGTCTTTCCCAGCAACTGCAAGTCTATTTTTAGAGCATTACAAGTTAGCATGGGAAGCTCCAGATAGATTTTCTTTTGTTCACACTTCTATTTTAATTTGCCCACAACTAATTCAGGTCATTTCATAAATGTTTTTGTCTTCTTCCTCTGCACAAATGAATAAAGCAACCTTGCTCTTAAATGAAAAATACTAGCATCTCCACCTATCCTGGTACTACAACTTCAGAGGAGAGGAGGAGACTACAACTTCCATCAGCACTAATCTGCATGGCCAATGATCAGGCATACCGGAAGTTCTAGTCTGGAGGACACCAGGTCAGATAAGACTGAGCTAAAACCTGCACAAACCCTGGCTTACTTCTTTCCTTCCTTTGCTCATTCCTGCCCTAGATCCCAAATGTAGCTTTGTTTTTTAACCACTCTTGCCTATCATTGCTATACCCTGGCAAAACAACGTATTTTTCTGGTTTTATCCGTGGTTTAAACAACCCAGAGGTCACAACCCAGCAACGTAGCATGATTTCTCTTTCTGGGTTGCACTTGAGTATCAAACCATTACTAAACCTAGTGTATATAACATCTAAGCGTATGTAACAACTAACACTCTCTTGCTGGGTAGTGCCATGCTTTGGACAATGATCCTCTTTTCTCCATCTCTCTGACCTGCTACAATTAATTATATAGTCCCACTGTTATTTGTTTATTAGGACCACACACAGTGTTTTAATAACATTTAGTATTAACAAACTGCTTGTTTCATAATTCAGGGCCATGCTGCCCTGAAAACCTGAGAGCAGGGTTTAGTCGTTCAGGTTTAATGTGGCACGAAGATTACAGCTCCTCAAATTCAGGCACAGCAGCTGTTATGTGTGCCAAATAGCATAAACAGTGTTCGCATTAAGAATAACAAAAGCTCTGCTTGGTCCCAAAGATGATCAAGGAATATACTAAAATGGGCATGAAACTCTTGTAGGGTGAGATTCTATCTAACAGCTCAAGGAGAGACTCCTGGTCAACTTGCTAGGTCAGCAATCTCAAACTGTGCACCAATGGAAGGCATGCTGTACGGCCAGAGGGGTTGCAGTGCACCATCAAACATGAAACCACTGTGTTGCACATAACCAATTGTTAACCCCACCTATCCCACCCCCATGGCAGGTCTTCTTCTGCCAATTTAACGGTAATCATAACATCCCCAAAGAACCTGGCAGAATGTCCTGATACAACCCACACTATAGCTGACATAGGAATGAGGAAGTCTTAAGTGCATCACCATTATTCAAAGAGCAGAATCTCTCCTCTGATATGTATGGAATCATTTAATAGTAGAGTTGGAAGAGGCATGTAAAGTCATCAAGTCAAACTCCTGTTCAATGCAGGACTCCATGTTAAAGCATCCCTGACAACTGCCTCTTAAATGTCTCCAAGGTAGGAGACCCCACAGCTTCCCATGGTAATTGACTCCATGGCTGTACAGCTTTAACAGTTTGAACGTTTTTCCGGAATCTGGTTTCCTGTAATTTAAGCCTGTTCTTCCACATCCTGCACTCTGGCATGACTGCAGCAAGGACAATGCCTGTCCTATTGTTCCAGAAGACGATTAAGAAAATGCAGGTAGCTTTTTGAGAGTGTAGCATGCCTCCAATTTGAATTCAGGACAAAGCACAGTGCCCCAAGTATAAGTTTGGGGAGCCCTGTATTGCAGGCACACATCTATCCACAAATAAGCCAATTAAGAATTAAAAAGATTCTTTCTTGTTTTGAACCTGGAGAAATGGTAAGAGGTGAAATCAGGGATAAATAATTTTTGAATTGATCCCAGAAAGCAAGCTGAACAATCTTGTACACATGGGCTATGAAATGTGCCTGCAACAGAGCAAATCCCCACAGGTGATCTGTGCCTATGTACAAGAAACCAATCGCAACATACATGCAATGTCAGCCGCATTTCAGCTGTAGGACAATGCACAGAATGGCTGGTAGATTGACATTTGGAAAGGTGTTTGTGACTGGCCAATATCCATCTGTCAGAAGCCACTGTTTTGCTTGATGCACTGATGACAAGTCTCTGCATCCTGACTCCGAGTAACTGCCATTTATTATGTTAAAAAAAGATATAAGCAAGCCAGTCTTGCTTGAAGCAGTAGGTCTTGTTCTAAAGTCAGCCTGTGTTAACTACAGGAAGAGGTAGCTCCTCCAACAACACCCTGTGGAAAGGAAGTTGTTATCAAACTAATGAATTTGAGTACAGCCCTCCTGCTCAGACTAGCTATGGTAACCATGCCATGCTATCAGGGTGGATTCGTCTGAGTCAAATAGCATGCATTCTTGAGATGCCTCTGCAAAGGTGTTAGACTTAACCAGGGCTCCTCGAACTTTTTGAACAGGGGGCCAGCTGACAGGTGCCAGCAGTGGGCGTGGGCCGCCAAGGCAGTGCCGGTGGGGGGCTGTGGGCTGGTGTGGGGGCGGGGCGCACACGAGGTAGGCGGGGCGCGAGGCGCCGGGTTGCTCATGAGGAGATGGCTTTCTACGATCAGTGCAAAACAACCTCCTTGCGAGCAAGCTGCGTGCCCAGAGAGTGCAAAATCTCTGGAGCAGGCCGGTTAAAAGGGCATGGCGGTGTGAGGACCCATGGACTTAATCTTTACAACATCGATCCAGTTTCATGAGAGATAACAATCCTATATAACCACTTCTTTTTCTTATCATGTCATAGGCTCAAATTCTCATAAATGGGGTGAGGATTGGCCCAAGAGCCCAATCCAGCCTTCCAAGATTCTCCAGATGGTTACATGTCCTTCTCCACACCTTTTCTCCAAGCACCCCTAATTTGGTAGTTTCTCAGCTTTTCTGCTGCTTTTTCCCCCTTCAGAAAAATAGTTAGTTACTGACAGAAAGAGTTTTAAGCTACAATATGCTAGCATTTTTTATATTTTGGCCCTGCCCCTTTTGCCTTTGGTCCCACCCACTTCTGGCATGCAGTTCTCAAAAGCTTCTCTGAAATAGTTATTTGGCTGTCAACCTAAGAGTTCTCCATCCCTGTCTTACAACCATTTGGTACATGTCATTTGTTCAAAATTGTCCTCCATAAGAACCACCAACTTTTAGGAAGCGTACTTAAATTCACAAATTTCCAAAAAATAGACAATGCTTTCCCAAGCAAAACTGACTGAAGCAAAATTAAAACAAAAACAAACATACCTTTTCTTATAGGTAGCACAGAATCAGTCAGTTAGAAGAATTGGTCAGTTTAGGCTATCTAGTATAAATGCCTGTTCAGTGCAGGAATTCAGAACAAACTAGCAGATCGGTTAATTCAATTACTACATCAAGATGAGTTATGTTTAATTGACAGTGCTACAGCATCAAAGAATGCAGCTTTCATGCAATATGTGGGGTTAAAATAGTTACATCTAATAGCCCTGAAGCAACTGACAGTTTAGGGTGACAGCAGGAAATGTCTGGAACAATACCAGACATTGATATTGTTTTTACTTCAATTCTCCCTTCTCACCCCTGAAAAGAACAGACCAATTACATACTGCTTTTTGTGTTTCTACTGGCAATAAGAAACCAAGGTTGAATCTACAAATCATAAGCAACCTAAGCAAAAATAACCTCTGATCACCTTCTTCCCCAAACGAACGGCATATTTATTGGCTAGCAGCATCTGAGACACCCCACTCAGCTGAGAGAAATATAGCAATAGATCAAGTAACTTATCAATATTTAATTCTACTCAAGTTGCAGCTAGAGTGGTGAGGGTCTGGAAAACTCTCCCCCCAAAAAAGAAATCCTGTTTCCTCTCCTCATTCATTTTCTTCTGGACTGTTGGGGCAAAAAGAACAAGTTTATATTTACAATTAAGATGTTGCAAAGTGTTCCTCTATTGCTACTTGGATTTTACTTCTCCACCCCAATGATTTCTAAAAACAGTATAACAGAAAGACTTATGGGATCATCAGAGAAATGTTTGGTTTAATCATCTCTGCAAGATTCCCAATTTGTCCATTCCTTATTAAAATTATTGATCAACTGCATATTTTACCTGCACACATATGGAATAACCATATCATAACCTGTAAAGAAAATATATATCCTTGATAGCTAGGGTTTTGCTCTGTACAGTTCCATGTTTCTGAGCTTGCTGTCACTGGGTGCGGCAGTAATCAATAACTGTAGTTCAAAAATGCACTTGTGAACAAAATACCATAGGCTTTCCCACTAGTGCTGTCATATGAGACAGAAAGCATGTGTTACCCCATTTATGCTTCTTTTAAGGAAAAAAAAAAAAACTGAAGCATGGGTTGTGGGGTTTTGGAACATGTTGCCACTGTTCTTAATAAACTCTCCAATTAAGACTTTGGTGTTAGGTCTAGGGAACACTGCCTCAGCTATAAAATATGTAAGCATTTTTAACAAAATAAAACTGATCTGCCTAAAGAAACTCAATAGCCTGGTACCTATGGTGTAGGTATGGGACTGGGGACAAATTTTCAAAGCAAATACCACTGGAGATTATTTATTGGGAGGGATTGTTTACAAAATGGAGTACATGGGTTGAGCATGAAAAAAGGTTCTTCAATGCTTAGTTACTGTTTCTAGCAGTTAAAAGAATCTTAACCAAATAAGCTCTCAGCTGCTTTTCCTTCAGATTAGATTTCCCTAAATTTTACCCCTCAATCAGAAACAGGTTTAGGAAATATTTCAAACTTCTTCAAAAACAGAAACAGATGCTTTAAGCAGTCTTCCTCAAGCTCTCTCCCCTTCTTCTGGTTTCTAAGATGATTCAAATGGTTCAGGGTCTGTTTGCAGAGCTTTAGAATCTGGTTAGGTTCTAAAAGAAAACATCCCCCACCCCACCCCAAACCAGCCGCAGCAGAATGCTCTGAGATTGTAGCACTACATTCTCTCCTATGCACTGTTGGTCCTTGGATGCAGGGTGGATGCAAAGAGGCAGGAACCACCTCGGGCTTTCTGTGTTTTTTCTCCATTCATAGGCAGAAACTGAAAACACTGAAAACATCTATACAATATACGTCTGCATTACTATTAAACATTTGTACAATTTTAATAGTGTACCAAATAACTATACTAGAAATGTTACAAACTAATTAATGGATAAGAACTTTAAAACAATTTAAATATTCATCATCACAGAGTCAGTCTTTCCTTATGAGGAAAAAAAAATTCCCTAGGAAACGGAGTAAACATGAGAAGAAACATTGACTATACATCCTGATAAGCATGCCAGGTTCTTTTGGTTTATTTTCTAGCATTTTAATTAATTTCCCCTTCAGCCTACAGCACCCTCAGTTCTGGTTGTATTTCTGCCAAACAAGCTGACAAAGATGGATGAGAAAATAACTAATGATAGGTCACATGTGTATTAAATAATCGTGCCAAACAAACAAACTTGGCATAAGGGTTTTGCTAATGATAATGCCTCCACTGAAATGATTGCTTTGAAATAGAATTAATGCACTAGTTGATTCACAGACATCGTGATCTGCAAAAAAATTGGGAGACTTTTAGGGTAGAAAACCTTGCCTGTGGCATCCAGAACTATGTAGTCTGTAAGACTGCTTACTGTGTGTACCTAGTCTTCTTTTATGCATTGCTGTAGCCTAAATTATGTAAGATGATGGATGAATGATTACTGAGAGTACAGAACTGCAGGGAATGTGGTAGATGCTACTCCCCATCTGCTTAAACTATCATCCTGTGAAAAGGTCATGTTTATATACAGTATTTCAGAGAAGAAATGTTATTTCAAGTTAATTACTTTAAATGTATAGATTACTTTCCAGTTGAAATTAGCAAATTGCACTAAGAAATCATTGTCAGTGAATTCTCTCCAGCCTCCCCCACACACAAATGTACCAGTAGCTATTCTTTTTCCTGTAAAACTCAAAGGGTGCATTCATTGAATTTAAAATTGTTGTCATGCAATGCGTATAAAATGGTAACTGTGAGGATGTTTTGACTGCAGAACTGACACTACCATTAGACAGCATGAGATGAGTTGCCTCCAGTGGCAGCAAGGTGTTGGAAGAAAGACTAGTCTGCACTTTGCTGCTTTCAGGTGTAGCAGAAGATGATGCACATCATCATCTGAAGTTTAGTTGGTTTGTGTACATGGAATGGGAGAAAGTGCCAGCTTGTTCTTTACTTCAAACGGTAAAATTATCCTAGGCCAACCTTTGTTGACTGAAATCAACTTTGGGGGGGGGGGTGAATCTGCAAGTACTTCACTAATCAGTTTTTGTTTAAAACAAGCATTTAGAACAGGCCTGAATATGCGGTGTCCTAACAAACCAAAAAGCACACCACATGCTTGCTAATTGCTAGGCTGGGAAAACTAAGAAACGGTCAACGACTTGCCAAGCAAGAATACATGACTGATGAGCTTGAAGCTTTACTCACAGGTTGTGCTGGACTGTTACAAGATGGACATCCTGAGCAAGAGCTCTATGCTACTTAACCAGTAAACAGAATACTAGTTCTCCAGAAGCTACTACAGGAAGCAGTATAACTCAAACTACAAAAGGAAAAAGAGGACTCCGAACTTTCTTGCCCATTGTTGGGTAGCTAATATTCAACTTTATTGACCGTGTTTGCACGCATATGTGTCTGCATGTGTGTTGAAGACTAGCCAGTTAAGCCTCAGCTGTGCAATAACACAGAACTTCAAAGAATTGCTCTGGAAGGGGCTTTCAACTGAAACTTTGATGATGCAAGTTCCCTGTTCCAGAGATCACTGTCTTCCCTTTGTAACCCTTCCGTGTTTTCCCAAAGCTTTTCTCTCCTTTTTTTTGCTCCACAAAAATCTGTTCAGGTGGAAAAGACACAAGAGCGGTACTCTCTCTTCTGACTGGTAGAAGCATTTTGTATACATGCATCCGCTTCTTCTGATCTGTCTGGATGCAACCTAGTTCCCCCATTGCACAGTCAACTTAACATATGCTCCTCATTGTTTTAGAATTTTTAAGCAATAAAAGCACAGGCATTTTCTTTAAAACAAAGCATTATAAGTTGCATTGAGTCCCACCCCCAGGACTATATAACATACAGTATATCACTAGCACTCTTCCTTTAGCAAGCCTAGACATAATACAAAGCATGTATCTCCCAGAAAACCTCTTGTTTAACAACAGGGGCACTATAGGAAATGGTGTGGGGGGAGGTGAATGTCTTTTAAGATGACATATTATATTGTCCAGGAATACGAAGAACTCTGATTATTTTGAGATAAACAGTAACTGCCTTAAAAGCATACAGGAATGTGCCAGGTTTTGCAATTTAGTTCTGAATATTCAAGAGAGGGCCTCTGAAGCTTGCTCTACATTTTCCTGCCCCACTCCAGAGCTTTGCTTCACAACAGAAATCCTAAATGGAACTTCCTGCTGAACATGTAACCCACTGGAGTCCATCACTGCATTGCTCATACTTTAGTTCAAAAACTTTGTTTACTTAAGACAGTGGCACAATTTATGTATCAGAACAACATGGATTCATTAGCAATGACTATTGTGCTTGGCAAAGAAGAAATATTAACAAAGCATGTCAACTTTTGCATCACAAGGGTCTTTTGGTGAGTTACATCAGAATAGAATCTGGAGGGCCAAATTACTTTTATGTACTATTCGATTTGACAGGTCAGAAAAGCTTTCATGGAAAAATTAAAAGCAGCATAGCACAGGCATGTCAAAATGCAGACCAAATGTCTGGGCATGTAATAAAAACACGGCTTACTCCACATTACTGGAGTCGTGAAATCCAAATGTTTTGATTTACTAGGTCTGTTGAGTATCTTAAGGTAGCACATCATGTTAGAGAGCCAGCAAAGAGGAGGGGG
>NW_025335439.1:1822156-1857470 GCF_004798865.1 Varanus komodoensis
CTTATATGCAGAGCACATTATGAGAAAGGCGGGCCTAGATGAATCACCAGTTGGAATTAAGATTGCTGGGAGAAATATCAACAACCTCAGATAAGCAGATGATACCACGCTCATGGCAGAAAGTGAAGAGGAACTAAAGAGTCTCTTGATGCAGGTGAAGGACGAGAGTGTAAAAGTTGGCTTGAAACCCAACATTAAGAAAACTAAGATCATGGCATCCACTCCTCTCACTTCCTGGCAAATAGATGGGGAAGAAATGGAGGTAGTGACAGATTTTATTTTCCTGGGCTCCAAGATCACCGCAGACGGGGACTGCAGCCGAGAAATTAAAAGACGCTTGCTCCTGGGGAGGAAAGCTATGGCAAATCTAGACAGCATACTAAAAAGCAGAGACATCACTCTGCCAACAAAAGAATGTATAGTCAAGGCTATGGTTTTCCCAGTTGCAGTGTATGGCTGTGAAAGCTAGACCATAAGGAAGGCTGAGCACCAAAGGACTGAGGCCTTTGAATTGTGGTGCTGGAGGAGACTCTTGTGAGTCCCTTGGACCGCAAGGTGATCAAACTGGTCAGTCCTAGAGGAGATCAACCCAGACTGCTCTTTAGAAGGCCAGATACTGAAGATGAAACTCAAATACTTTCGCCACCTAGTGAGAAGGAAGGATTCCCTGGAGAAGAGTCTAATGCTGGGAACAATAGATGGCAAAAGAAGAAGGGGATGGCAGAGGATGAGGAGATGTAATGTGGCAATAGATGAGCACAAGAAAAAAGAAAGCACAAAATAAATGAAGAATGAAAAAGAACATATAAACAAATTTTAAGAGTGCAGTTTTACCTTTGTTAAGATAAAACTGCACTGCAGTTTATTTAGAAATCAGAAGTGTGGCCAGGTCACAATGATTTTGCTTGTCTTATTCCACTTACAAAATTATGAACACTAATCCTTCACAACACCAAGCTGAGCAATGCACCATCACCTTTCACAGCTAAGGAAAACAGTTAAGAAAGGTATGTCACATCCATCTTCAGTTTCCTCAACCATGAATCAACTGAGCAGCTCTTGGGGACATGGAACTACGAGCCTTACTCAAGGGCATAAGAGAGCGACACAAGCAGTGTATCATATGTCTCGTATTTCAGATATTTTAGGAAAGAGATCCTATTACTTTCAGTTACTTTCAGGGGCTAGATGAATCACCAGTTGGAATTAAGATTGTTGGGAGAAATATCAACAGCCTCAGATATGCAGATGATACCACTCTCATGGCAGAAAGCAATGAGGAACTAAAGAGTCTCTTGATGCGGGTGAAGGAGGAGAGTGTAAAAGTTGGCTTGAAACCCAACATTAAGAAAACTAAGATCATGGCATCCACTCCTCTCACTTCCTGGCAAATAGATGGGGAAGAAATGGAGGTAGTGATGGATTTTATTTTCCTGGGCTCTAAGATCACCGCAGATGGGGACTGCGGCCAAGAAATTAAAAGACGCTGGCTCCTGGGGAGGAAAGCTATGGCAAATCTAGACAGCATACTAAAAAGCAGAGACATCACCCTGCCAACAAAAGAATGTATAGTCAAGGCTATAGTTTTACCAGTTGTAATGAACGGCTGTGAAAGCTGGACCATAAGGAAGGCTGAGCACCAAAGGATTGAGGCCTTTGAATTGTGGTGCTGGAGGAGATTCCTGCGAGTCCCCTGGACCACAAGGCGATCAAACCAGTCAGTTCTAGAGGAAATCAAGCCTGACTGCTCTTTAGAAGGCCAGATACTGAAGATGAAACTCAAATACTTTGGCCACCTAGTGAGAAGGAAGGACTCCCTGGAGAAGAGTCTAATGCTGGGAACAATAGATGGCAAAAGAAGGACGGGGTGGCAGAGGATGAGGTGGCTAGATGGAGTCACTGGAGCAGTTGGTGTGAGCTTGAGTGGACTCTGGGGGATGGTAGAGGACAGGAAGGCCTGGAGGAATGTTATCCATGGGGTAGCGATGGGTCAGACATGACTTCGTGACTAACAACAACAACAACAATACATGTAATGCCCAAAGAGGCATTTCCTAGATGTTCATGCTGCAATTTTTATGACTGATCACAGCAGCACTTTTATCAGATCTTTCAGTTCTGCAGATTACAGTTACTGCATATCTATGGAGCATTAATGCAAGGCTCTAATATTGCAGATGGTAGGACAGGAGAATATTACCCTAGTTAACTAGCCCTGTGAGTTGCACTGTTTACTGTGATAATTTCAAACAACCATCCCTCTTGGAAAGTGTTTCTGCATTCTGATCTATAGACCATATGTATGTTCATTTCCAAATGGCCTGGAAAACATACAAAACATCAAAACTGACTTCAGGCTTGTTGGGTTTGTTTTTACTAACTTCCCAAGAGCTACCAACCTAAGCTTGGTATAAAGGACATCTATTTAACCATAAAAATGGTTTTGCGTATCAAAACTAATTGGAGCTCACAGCCCACCCACATAAAACTCCACTCCTCTTTTCATTGTTGCTAGTGCTGGAAAAACAACAACCTTGCCAATCTACTTCAAATCAAGCAGGAATCAGTGCTGTGAAAGGGCTGGAATGTTGGACATGAGCTTAGCAGATCTGGGTTCTAGTCCCCACCCAGACATGAAGCTGGTTTAGGTAATTTCAGGCCAACCACAGACTCGCAGCCTACCTCACAGGATTGCTGTGAGGTTAAGACAAAGAGGGGGATTATGTAAGCTGCCTAGGGCTTCTTGTAGGAAAATTCAGGATAAAAATATAAATAAATAATCTGCCAGTAGATCTAGCTCTATCTACTGCCCACCTCTAAGCTGGATAATTTGGCACTTGGATAAGGTTGCAAGATTCAGATAGGTCAGGAGAGATCAAAGAACAGCAACTGTACTTTAGCTCTGCATGGAAACTCAGGTAGCAAGTAAATTTGAAAATAAAATCCTGCTAATGTAGTCATTTAGGACATTTATATTCCACCATCAAAAATCTTACTGATGCACAAAGAGTCTAACATTAAAAACAGGCAATAAAAAGTTAGCCATTAAAAATGAAAATGACTAAAACAGTCAACAAATGATGGCAGAGTAAAAACAGGAACACTGAGCCTGCAATCCTGTGTGTGCTTCCTGATTAAACCTGTACAGCATTGCACAATATGTTACCTCAAAAGAGGACAAAGCTGCTTCCAGACTCGATAGTAGAGAGCTCTTCAGCAAACTTCCTTTTTGTCCCTGAAATTGTGACAGGAAACTCTGTTGAAACTGCAAAAGAGATGATCTATACTTCCTGTAGCACTGGCAAAGTACATACACGACTCAGTTCCAACTTCACAATCTTGGAAGCTGGCAGATTTTTCACCCTTCTAAATCCACTGCTTCCTTGACAAATATGTTGTAACCATAAATTATGTCAGCATTATGATGTTGTTAAACATTTGTTCTGCTACAAGTTAACAGTTCTATATGGGGAAAGCCATCTTTGCCAGTTTCCAAAGTTAATCTTTCTGTGCCTAGCTTCCCATAATGAATATTGGTGGAGCTGTGAAAAATGCTTCATTTTCAGTGCATTTGCTAGATTCGTTAAGCTTCTTCTGAGAGCCTTTGTAGTAACTGAAATTGCCAGGGCACTGTATGCCAAGCTAACAGACCCTCTCTATTGAGACTTTGAATTTTCCTGTCCACATACTTTGTTTTACTTGATCCCACATGTCATTGAGTACCTGAAAATTATTGTTTAGAACAGCCTTCTCCAACCAAGCACCCTCTGGATGTTTTACCCATCCCCAGCCAGAATGGTTGTTTATTTTGTAATAGCTGACATACTCTCCTTCCCTTATCACCAAACATACATGAAGAGGAAGAGTTTTGATTACAAAACTTCCATTATAAAAACCTTCCTTCCACCTATGAAACTGGCATGCCATGGAAAAAATCTCTAAGCCAGCCATCCCTTCCTTTAAATATCAATTTCCTGTGCAGGAAGTGCTCTCTAGCTCTCTTTGGGTATGAGGAAGCATTCACTTACATTAGGCCATGCTGGCTTTTGTGCAGTTTGAAATGCTACAGTTCATTCCCTGGGAAAATACTAAAGCAAATCATATGCAACTCGTAGAAAATGTAGTGATAAACAGAAACCAACACAGGTTTTGTAAGAGTAAGTCATGCCAAACTAATCTAATCTCATTTTTTGACTGGGTTACCACCCAAATGGGCAGAGGAAATGCAGTGGACATACTTTACTAAAGCCTTCAACCAAGTGCCCCAAGACAACCTAATAAATACATTAGCAAAAAGTGAGCTTGACATAACTACTATTAGGTGGATCTACAACTGGTTTCAAAATAGGTCACAGAGAGTGATCATCAAGGGCAGCTCAAGTTGAAAAGAGGTTTATGAATGGGGTACCACAGGGCTCAATCCTGGCACCAGTACTCTTCAACATCTTTATAATGATCCTGGTGAAGAAGTCTAGGCAGCCATAATTAAATTTGCGGATGATACAAAGCTGGGTGGAATAGCTAACACCCTGGAAGACAAAAAGAAGATCCAGGTGACCAGACAAGCTTGAACACTGGGCAGAGAACAATAAAATGAAATTCAACAAGAACAAATGCCAAGTCCTCTGCTGAGGAAAAATAAATCAACAGCAAGATGGAGATTACTTGGCTCAACTGTAATGAAAATGAAAAAGATCTTGGAGCTGTTATAGACAACAAGTTAATGTGATGCAGGCACAAAAAAGGCAAACATTATTTTGGGATGCATAAAGAGAAATATCACTTCCAGAAAAAGAGAAGTACTCTTCCCCCTCTACTCTGCACTAGTCAGACATCAGCTGGAATACAGCAATCAGTTTTGGGCACCCAACAGTGCACCAGGTGCAGGCTAGACACAAGGAAGAACTTCCTGTCAGAGCAAAACAACAGTGGAACCAGTTGCCAAGAGAGGTTGTGTGCTCTTCCACACTAGAGACCTTCAAGAAGAAGCTGGACAGTTATCCGAGTGGGATGGTGCGACTGGCATCCTGCACCAGCCGGGGGTTGGACTCAATGGCCTTCTTGGCCCTTTCCCACCCTACTACTCCATAATTCAATCTAGACCAGGACTAAATTCAACATCAGAGAACTCTAAAGGTGGGACAGGTCAAGAGCAAAATATACCACCCCCCTAAAATGCTGCCTATTTTAACTTAAAGCTGTTACAGTAACTCAGACTTAGGAGAGGCATTTCAACCTTTCAGAAACAGCACAAAACTACATAAAACCCGAGGAACCATTTGGCAGTCAGAGAAAAATGAAACGTGAGAGGAAGGAGGCATGGCCTTTCGGATTCCAGGAGGTCTGGATTCTGCCCACAGACCTGGGATTATAACCTGTTGCAGTCCTTATTCATTGCTTCTAAGAACTAGGCCTCCCCATCATTCATAGCTGATAGAGAGCAGTAAGCCACACAGCAGTCCAGGTCTGGAACGGAGATGAGTGGGGCTGGGGGGATGCTGAGTGAGCTTGACTCTGGGTCAGGCAACAGCTAGCCTTGGTCTTGATCCACAGTTTTAAAATACTGTTTTAACCTATTCACACTTAATCTCTCAGTTGCATATTGTATATTATATTGTACATTGTTATTGTATATTACTATATGTTCTTATTGTGTCTTTTATTGTATATTGCTACACTTCGTTTATTTTTGTTTTATTGTTGCTATTTGATGTTTATATTTTGCTCTTTTGTTCTTATTGGTTTTCCTGTAATCCAGTTAGTGAGTTCTTTGGGCTAATAATGGGGGACAGAAGTTAAACAAACCAATATTTTCATTTCAAAATTGTGACACTATCATGTAGTGCACATGATAGCCTTTTAGATACATATACTATAATGCAAAGGTGGCAATTGAGGCTTGAGAGCTGCACGCAGCTCTTTGAGCTTATTTTGCAGCTTACGGCTGGCTGCTCACTGCCTGCAGGCACCCACTTGCCGCTCTCAACCACCTGACATTTACGGTGTGTGCCTCTTCCACGGATCAGGTCTGGCCACCGCTGCTATATAGCACATCCTTGGCATTTTCTTTTTGCACTAAGCACTTAAAAACAGCAAAGTATTTAACATGGGGGGATCAGAAGGGTAAATAGTAGTAATATACTTAGAAAGATATCACACCACTAAAGTGGCAATGAGCAGAAAGAATTTTCTCTCCATCATTTGAAAAATTAGCATTATAGTGCTATATCACTCTTTCCTTTAGGCAGTGTTTCTCTAATATTTTAATAGCTTAAAATCACAGTTGGAAAAACATTTTAGCACTAATTAATAGATCAATTAAAAATCAACATGGTGATAATATGACACCCAAATTTTATAATAGATGGATACGGGTAAGTTCACTGGCCCAAGACGTTACTGCTCATGTCAAACAGATCAAATGACACGTTACAAAATTACATGGTGTGTAGTTGTCCTTTTGCTACTCTGATGTGTGTTTAGACCTGATTTTGGGTTGGACCACCATACTCCAGAGGGTAGGGTTCACCACTCTCCTCTTTTAAAACACCATCTGACAAGGCGATTTACAAAGAGAGAAAATGGATGGGTTTTTTCTTCATTTCCACCCCACAGGGAAAACAGTGGTAGAAGTGTAACCACTGTCTTCTCAGAGTATATTGAGCATGATCCTCATCAGAACTGGGGCCATATAAGAATGACTAGCCTCACGTACACACCACAGAATTCACACAATGTGAAGTTTGGCTTAGAGGGCATCTGGATGTGAGGTGATTACACCAGTCTTCCATCCCTTCTCAAATAAGTCAGACTCTCTCCCCATGAAATGTGAGTAAACAAGATTTTTTTTTTAAATTTCTGAAGTACCTGGATAAGCTGGTGTGGCTCTGTCCTACCCACTGCAAGGTGATTACCTTCGTGGTGAAAGAGCAGAGGGAAGAAGCAGTTAAGAGTTGATGTCACCCTCCAGTCTATCTCTGAGGCTGTTGTCATGGTCAGGGACAAGTTCAAATCTGCTTTTTCAAGGTATTCTAAGAATAAAGAATATTCTTTGAATCGCTTTGTTCATTTGTTTCTTTGAAAGGAGCTCACAAGGCCAGAGAACAGATCTCTCAGTGTATATAAAATTATTCCCCAAGGAAAACTGAAGCCCTGAAGCAAGTCAAGATTCTTCCAAAATATTGCTATAAACCATTTTAGATTATTGCCTTTATGTCACTGTATTTACCCTCCTTCATTACAGCATTTTCTAAACCTGGAGGTGCTCCACTATCCCCAAAGCAGTAAGGCTCCAAATGTTAGCCAAATGAACTTTAACTTAAATTGCTATGCAATTTTATATGACCACAGCAGTTAACTCATTTTATGATGGCCAACTCTACTTCTGCTGGCATTTAAATAAAAGAAAATGCAGTTATATGCAAGGCAGAGGTGGTCAGCTTCTGGCCCTCCAGAAATTTTGAAATGCAATTTCCACCATCCTTGGCTAGATCTGATGGGAGTTGTAGGCCAGAATATCATGAGGCAAAGTCAGGTTGTTCACCCCTGGTGTAGGACATAAAGTCTACACTTCCCTGTGAGTTGGATCTGAATTTGGTCATACTTGGAATACACCCATTGAAATCAACAGGCTTTAAGTGAGTCATAATTAAAATAAATCCCACCAGTTTCCATAAAACCACTATAAGTATGCCTAAATCTGGATCTAGCTCATAGCATGTAAGCTGAGGTACAAAGTCCTTTGAAAACCATAGAAGCAGCAACAGGGGGAAAGATCGAGCTGACAGTGCCAAGTTTTTAAGAGAAACATGCATCTGTTTCAGTACATGCTTCCCCAGGTATTTTCCACACATACAAGAAACCCAAATGGAAATAGTACTTCACTATGCTGTGAGTACAAGGAACGGGACAGGCAAGAATGATTAACCCACAAGTTTCTAAAGACAAAATCCTGTATATGTTTAAAATTGTAGGACTTTTCCCATCTAAATATGCCCAGGGTTGCACTCGAAGTAACTGACATTCAGCTGATTTCTTCCCCAACCCCCACCACCAATTCATCTGGAGCCATGCTCAGCAGAGTGTTTAGCATAAGGAGAAAGTATCTATTTCAATTATGGTGGATCCATTTTTCCCTGACTGCGTTTACAAGTGCAGTGACACCAGCTGCCTTGTACTGACAGGCAAAGAGACTCAGACTATAACAAAACTATTTACAGAATCCAGTCATCTGCTTATTACAGTGTCTTCCCAATTCTGCAGGGTATTTTTCAGCTCAGCTATCCGTAAAATTACAGAATACTCAGCAATTGTGTGCAAATCTGTGCCTTTGTTGATATGGAAGCACCATTTGTTTGGAAGCAGATTCCCTACCCTCGCCCCCACCCCAGCCCGCCACAGTATCTGCCCTGCAAAACCCCAAAAGAAAGAAAAGGTAAATTAATAAAGCCTGGCAAAATGCTACTAAGATTTCGTGTCATTTCTACATTCTGTTTCATGGTAATATGGTACACTGTTGCTAAGTTGTATAACTGCTATGACATATAATAGGTAAATTATTGCAAATAAATGACTCCAATTCCATTCTTCCAAATGCTCTAAATAATGCAGTGAGATAAAAGTAAACAAATTGAAAAGGACCATCCCAAGATAAAGGTCTGCCAATCCTTCCTTAATATACACTTCCATTCTGTTATCATTTTTTAAATCAACCATTCATTTAAAGCTAGTTTCACACATACCAGGAGGATGGCCAGATGTTTTGTGGTGAGAATGACAGGAAATGCAGGCGGGGGGGGGGGGGCATTGTAAAACAGCCCACAATATAAATCCAAAAAGCCTAGTGTATTGTGGATTATTAAACTGTATTGCTTGCTAGGGTGAAGTTGGGTAAATTAATGCAGGGATATTTTATCCTTACATCAATACAGCTAAACAGGCTAGTGACGTTTTAAAACAAAAGGTGAAGACTGAGAGAACAGAACTGAAAACATTGTCAAAGCTGTCCCACAAGCTTCCTGGGACTGTTTGAACTGACATAACCACAGAAAGACTTAATTTTTATCCTCATTAGAGGCCAGAGGAAGAGACTGGCATATGTCAGTATGTTTTGGGTATTCCTGCGAGGGAGTAGGAGGGAGCGGGAGTTTAAAATCCTTTCCCAATTGCTTTAGAGACTGTTCATACACCTTCCTAGACAAGCTACTTGGTCTGTAAGTTCTTCTGGGTCATGCCACATGTTAGACTTTTTCAAAGTGCACAGCTCAATAGATAAAGCACAAATGTGGCAGGAATCCTGCTTCACAAAGGTGCTCGACTGGGAGCTGGATTGCTCTCTTAATGGTATTATCTGAGAGCTATAAACTACAAAACATCTGTCTGTGCTTAGTTTATCATGGTTTCTCTCTTCCCAAATGTGCCAGATTCCTAAGCCGTAGTTGGTCTAAGGACAGACAAGTCAGACTTTCCAGTTTGCACTTCACAATAAACAAACCATGGGTGGAAGGCCTGTGGTTTGTTTAGCCACTGGGAGCAATAACAAGGTGTGACGGCTTTTGGATCTCAGTAACTCGCCCATGAGACTTTAGTTTAGAATTCTGGTTTATCGTGCTATGCAAATGCAACCAATGTATGAAAACAACCTTCAGGGGTCTAACTTTAAAAACCAGAAAAGGCTACTGATGGCTACTTTCTCATCGTGCTGGGTATATGCTAACTCCAGTATCAGAGGCAGAACACCTATGTATACCTGTTCCTGGGGAATAGGAGCAGAAAGGTGCTATTATGTTCACAGCCAAATTATGGATTTCCTCAGTGGCCACTATGGGCATGGCTTTTCTTATGTCCTTATCCAAGGATTCAGGGAGCCATCCCCCAATAATGTTCAAATACATGGTTCCAACAAACATAGAAGTTCCTGTACCACGTGGTTTGCCTCGGTCTGAGCAAATGTTAAAGAATCCAGCTTTTGCTAAAACATTGCTTTCTCAGGTGAGCACAAATGCAGCAATATAATAAGGTGCCAACAAGCACTTCCCCCGCAAAGGATTCTGCAGACCTGACATTTAAAGAAGAGAATCTTAGTCTTAACCAAAGAGTTACTTTGTTGTGGTTGTTGTTAGTCCCGAAGTCGTGTGCGACACATCCCGACCTCATGGGCAACATTCCTCCAGGCCTTCCTGTCCTCCACCATCCCCTGGAGTCCGCTTAAGCTCACACCAACTGCTTCAATGACTCCATCTAGCCACCTCATCCTCTGCCATCCCCTTCTTCTTTTGCCATCTATTGTTCCCAGCATTAGACTCTTCTCCAGGGACTCCTTCCTTCTCACTAGGTGGCCAAAGTATTTGAGTTTCATCTTCAGGATCTGGCCTTCTAAAGAGCAGTCAGGGTTGATCTCTTGCTGTCCACAGGATTGGAAAAGGTTTGATCGCCTTGCTGTCCAAGAGACTCGCAGGAGTCTCCGCCAGCATCACAATTCAAAGGCCTCAGTCCTTTGGCGCTCAGCCTTCCTTATGGTCCAGCTTTCACAGGCATTGCAACTGGGAAAACCATAGCCTTGACTATACACACTTTTGTTTTCAGGGTGAGGTTTCTGCTTTTTAGTATGCTGTCTAGAGTTGCCATAGCTTTCCTCCCATTGAGCAAGCGTCTTTTCATTTCTTGGCTGCGGTCACTGTCTGTGGTGATCTTGGAGCCCAGGAAAATGAAATCTGTCACTACCTCCATTTCTTCCCCATCTATTTGCCAGGAAGTGAGAGGACTGGATGCCATGATCTTAGTTTTCTTTATGTTGGGTTTCAAGCCAACTTTTACACTCTCCTCCTTCCCCCGCATCAAGAGGCTCTTTAGTTCCTCTTCACTTTCTGCCATGAGAGTGGTATCATCTGCATATCTGAAGTTGTTGATATTTCTCCCAGCAACCTTCATTCCAACTTGTGATTTCTCTACCCCTGCCTTCTCATGATGTGCCCTGCATATAAGTTAAATAGGCATGGAGACAGTACACAGCCTTGCCGAACTCCTTTCTCAATTTTGAACCAATCAGTGGTTCCGTGTCCAGTTCTCACTGTTGCATCTTGTCCAGCATACAGGTTTTTCAAGAGACAAATAAGATGGTCTGGTACTCTCATCTCTTCAAGAACTTGCCACAATTTGTTGTGATCCACATAGTCAAAGGCTTTAGCATAGTCAATGAAGCAGAACTAGATGTTTTTCTGGAACTCCCTAGCTTTCTTCATGATCCAGCGTATGTTGGCAATTTGATCTCTAGTTCCTCTCCCTCTTCGAAATCCTGCCTGTACTTCTGGTAGTTCTCGGTCCACATACTGGTTATCAGGGATGTTAAGCTCTTTCTTGTATAGTTCCTCTGTGTAATCTTGCCACCTCTTCTTAATCTCTTCTGCCTCTGTTAGGTCCCTGCCATTTTGGTCCTTTATCATGCCCATCTTTGCATGAAACTTTCGTTCTCTTCAAATCTCCAGTATTCTTGAAGAGATCTCTGGTCCGCCCTATTCTATTGTTTTCTTCTATTTCTTTGCACTGTTCATTTAGGAAGGCATTCTTATCTCTTCTAGCTATTCTCTGGAATTCTGCATTCAATTCGATGTATCTTTCTCTTTCTCCCTTGCCTTTCGCTTCCCTTCTTTCTTCAGCTATTTGTAAAGCTTCCTCAGACAGCCATTTTGCTTTCTTGCATTTCTCTTTCTTTGGGATGGTTTTAGTTGCTACCTCTTCTACAATGTTGTGAACCTCTGTCCACAGTTCTTCAGGCACTCTGGCTATCAGATCTAATTCCTTAAATCTATTTGTCACCTCTACTGTATATTCATCAGGGATATGATTTAGGTCATGCTTGAGTGGTGGCCCAGTGCTTTTCCCTACTATCTTCAATTTAAGCCTAAATTTTGCAACCAGAAGCTCATGATCTGAGCCACAGTCAGCTCCTGGTCTATTTTTTACTGACTAGATAGAGCTTCTCCACTTATGGCTGCAGAGCACATAGTCAATCTGATTTCTGTGTTGACCGTCTGGTGATGTCCATGAGTACAGTTGTCTCTTGGGTTGTTGGAAAAGAGTGTTTGCTATGACCATCGTATTCTCTTGACAAAATTCTACCAGCCTGTGCCCTGCTTCATTTTGTACTCCAAGGCCAAACTTGCCTGTTACTCCAGTTATCTTTTGGCTTCCTACTTTAGCATTCCAATCCCCCATGATGATGAGGACATCATTTTTGGGTGTTAATTCTAGAAGGTGTTGTAGGCCTTCATGGAACTGGTCATCTTCAGCCTCTTCAGCACCAGTGGTTGGAACATAGACTTGGACTACTCTGATGTTGAATGCTTTGCCTTGGATTTGAACTGAGATCATTCTGTCATTTTGGAGATTGTATCCCAGTACTGCTTTTCCTACTCTTCTATTGACTATGAAGGCTACTCTATTTCTTCTGAGGGATTCTTGCCCGCAGTAGTATACCTGATGGTCATCTGAATTAAATTCACCCATTCCTATCCATTTTAGTTCACTGATTCCTAAGAGGTCGATGTTCAGTCTTGTCATCTCGTTTGACTACATCCAGCTTGCCTTGATTCATGGATCTTACATTCCAGGTTCCTATGGAGTATAGATCTTTACAGCATCAGACTCTCCTTTCACCACCAGATACATCTGCAACTGAGTGTCCTTTCGGCTTTGACCCAGTCGCTTCATTCTTTCTGGCGCTACTAGTACTAGCCCTCTGCTCTTCCGCAGTAGCATATTGGACACCTTCCGACCTGAGGGGCTCATCTTCTGGTGTCATATCTCTTTGCCTTTTGGTACTGTCCATGGGGTTTTCATGGCAAAGATACTGGAGGGGGTTGCCATTTCCTTTTCCAGTGGATCACGTTTTGTCAGAGCTCTCTGCTATGGCCTGTCCGTCTTGGGTGGCCCTGCACGGCATAGCTCATAGCTTCATTGTGCTACGCAAGCCCCTTCGCCACAGCAAGGCAGTGATCCATGAAGGAGAGAGTTACTTTAGCCACACCCAAAGGAACTAAAGAGCTATTTTAGCATAAAGAAAAGTTTAGCTATCTCTATTGATTTTTTTCCCCTTTGAACAGTATTCATCCAGTCATGAACCACTTTTGAAACTCCACTCATCTTCTGAAGGGGTTGCCACATGGCAAAAAGACCACTGTTGGAGAAACACAAACACAAATCATCCTTGTGCACATGGAACTGGGCGCACAGTGCTCTGAATCCCAGCAACTGGCCCATGAAATTCTAGTTTCATTGTTTGCTACCCTCTGTATTTTATAAAGTAACCAGAGTCACTAAACCCAGCAAAAGTTTGGATGTGGGACACTCAGGTTCTTCATGATAAACAATATAAAACACTGTAAAAGCATTTTCTCTATTGGCATTGTAAATCAGCTGAAAATGTATTCTCTTTTGTTCCCTTTATTTTTAATTTGGTAATCTCAGTGTATGAGATCTTTGCCTACTGAGTATAACACTTCAAACTCGATGTCCACATTCACATGCCCCACTAAGCCACCCTGTGAAAAAGTCTGACCGAGTGAGCTTGCTCTCCCCTCTTTGCCCCTCAGTCCTCCAGCCAATGTCCTCGTGCCCTTTGCACAGCGTCTCCTCAGTTATTCTCCAGTTGCTACCCGTTTTCATTTGGCACTATTTAAAAAAGAGCTCAAGTTGCAGAAGACCAACAATAATAATGGCAATATCAATAGCAATAAAGAACCGGGGGGAAAAACAGTTGTGCAATTTCATGGGCCATTTCTTTAAAAAGTTGACTGGTTGCTCTGAAGTGGGGCTTGGGCACTGGTGAATGCGCAGATGGCATTTGGTGGCAGTAAGGGAATGAAGAATGAAATGAGTTTTTGCCAATCTTCCAAGTGGGTTGCTAGGCAATCTACACAACCCCCAGGTTGTTCTCCCAGGTTCAACCTATTGTGGACTGAAAAACTCTTGGAATAAGTTGTGGGTTGTCAGCTTGTTGCAGGTCGCTGCAGAGAGTGCTCTGAGTTCAACCACCACAACATCCTATTGTGGTTTATTGCACATGATAGGTTGTTGTGTCATGCAAGTCCTATCAATGAAATGTTTCTGTAAGCTTTCTGAGGACTTTTATGGTAGCAAAGTGGAACATGCATTTTTAAATAAAATACAATAAACAAGCAAGCAAGCAAGCAAACATGCCACACTGTAGTGACACTAGCTTGGCTCCAAAGATGTCTTTCTACAAACAGAAAGCCTCTTCTACTCACAGAAGGGCTACTGCTGACCAAAATATAGAGCATTGTGTGAAAAAGGGAACAATAAATCCAGAGGTGTTCTTTCATTAGTGCAAGCTATTTGCAGAAGGTTTTGCACAAGTTCTTTTCCCAAAGTTTTCTATAGGCCACTACAGCTTGTATGCTATAGCAGCCTTCCCTAACCTGCTGCCCTTCAGATATGCTAGACTACAGATCCTGTCACACTGCCTGGGGAAGATAGGAACTGCAGGTCATACCTGGATTGTACTGGTTTGTGGAAGGCTATGTTCCAACCTGAATATTCATGTTCCAAATGTGTTCATGCCACCACACAAAGCCTGTTACCTTGTAGAACTGCATTTTGAGGGGCATTCTATTACTTTGTGCAAAAAGTCCACAAAACAGTAGCTGTACATTTTTTTCCTTCCGCTCACAAAACTTCGGAGCCAAGCCACTGCCATGACCTCCTCTATTATACAATACATCCTGAGCTGAATTTTCAGGTGTAACTGCTAGAACTGATTCACACAGATAAGAGTTTCTGTCTGAATTCCTTTGAAGTGAGTTTCCCACAGGTTTCCCTTTGGTCTAGGAAAGGAGGGGGCTTCCAGAAGAATGGGAGGAGTTAAACAGGGGAGGTTTGTGAGGGATGGGTACATGGCAAAGAAAAACCATTGCTTTCTTTCCCTGCTGTTTCTAATCTTGATTAAAACGGGATTGACAGAAAGGAGAGACAGTTACAAATAAATACACAGACACAGTAGACTTGAATTCAAGCAAATTGGGCACTCCCAAAGTACTCAGGAATCCTAGGTCTAGAAGGTCAGTCACCCACACCATTGCAGTGACACAACACAGCCTTGTATATGCTTGGGCCCTGGCCTTTGACTGGAAAGCAGGAAAAAGATGAAACAGGACCAAAAGTAAATTGCAACAGTGTAGTAGGTCTTTGCCCTCTTGAGGTGGTACTTTTTTGCCACCACCAAGATGGCAAAGACTGCTGCTCCCCATTCCTGCCATTCTGTTTTCTCCTTGATTTCATATTCCGAGAAAGAAGCAGCTGCATGGATATTGTGGAAGAAATTAATATCTTATGAACCCTCTGAAATAAAAATCGCCATGGGTGGACAGGTTCTGTGAGTCAGAAGGCCACCCCACTGCCACTAAATCTGCGATCAATCAGCAAATAACACAATGAAATGTGGAAAAGGTGTATCTTGCTTCCAAGCAGAATCACACTTCTGCAAAGCTTTCTAAAGTGCTATTCAGCTTTCATACAAAGTGAACCTGATCCAGTAAGATTCTTCTTGCAAACTTTTAAGAAGAAACCACTGTTACCACTCTTGTTTCTATCTGAGAACATGATGACATTAATAGCTGCTTAGGTGAGTTTAACTAGTTTTTCAACAAGACACAAGGAACAATTGAATATGTAAAATTGGCATCTATTTTTTCTTGTTTTTCTTTTTAAACTGTCATACTCAGTGCATTTTTTGTAAGAAAAAGGGTGCCAGAACTCATGAAATTATTTACCTTTCACACGTAGTCAATCACTGTACACACACACACCAGTTGTGCAACGAAACCTAACGGTCGCTGCCCGCAGTAAGCACTCAGTGCGTGACCACATGACCAATCCCAAGCCGAGCAGCACCACAAGCTGAGCAGCGCCATCACAACCAGCGCGGACAAAGTACGCATGCGTCGGATTCGACACACAAGCAGCCCGCATGCACCGTTTTAATTATTTTGCCGCCAACCTGCTACGCTTAACAGGGCGATTCGAATCCACGTGGACCAAACATCAAATTTTCAAAAGTTACTTTTAAAACTTGGAAAATCTGTCGGAAAAAGGTGCCGGAACTCTGTTCCGGTGCGTTCTATGACAAAAAAAGCACTGGTCATACTGAAATACAGTTTATAGGGAATGGTAATATACTGAAGAGTGCAAACTTTTTAAAGAGCTTAGGATGCATTATGAAGGTAATACTCACGCAGTGCATACAGTGAAAGGATTATTCCAGCCAGGCAAAACCCTTCAAAAAACCTGAGCGTGCTGAACATTGTCACATTCACCGAGAGAGCCACTGTGAGTCCAAATATTAAAATGAATAATACAGAGAAGAGCAGCACTGGCCGACGACCAACCCTGCAGAAAGAAAAGAGAAATGAAGTCAATTGTATTTTGGCCTGTACTCAACATATTTTGCAAATTAGACTTCTGAATTGGATGGAACATTCCCAGCCACCTTTCCAAAAACTTTGTTGCTGAACCTTCTCTACAGAAACAGTTAGGAAAAAGCATCACACAGGAATCTAAGTTCATGACCTAATCCATTTGGTAAGAAATTGAATAGCTTGCAAATGTTGATTTACATAATGCCTAGTGCCAATCCCCAGGCAGAATGTTTGATGACTAGGATGTCAAAACCAAGAATGCCCTTTCTCCAGTTGCCACCCACCTCACCTTAGGGGCTGGGTACACCTGGAGAAGAACCTCCAATTATAATCGTACTAAGTATGCAGGTTCATTTCAGAGAATCTGGTCCTTCATAATCCTTGGCATCAAGATAGATAGGGCTTTGCACCTTTATTTATTATCTAGTAACAATATTTCTACCCTGCTTCTTGATAAGGCATCAAGGGATCTGCTTTCCAGCAGGGGAAGGAGGAGAGAGAGAGAGACTGGGTATGAAAAAGCATTTGATGCACTAAAATAGTTCTCTAGATTTCTTAATTACACTTTTACCTTGTACTCAGGATTCATAAATTGAGGAAAAACTAAATAGCAAGCAAACAAAAAAACCCTTTTCACTCACATTTCATTGAGGGAGATCCCTTTACCCGCTTTCTCCCCAAATACACAGGCTATACTTAAAATGACTCCAGATGGCTACTGATTTGCTTTAGTGCCATTAAATTGGAGTCATTCTTTGTAATGCTTCTCAAAATAAATCTTTATCAATCTCTTTCACAACATATGCTTTGTTCTGGTTACATTTTCCTCTCCCAGTTTCCTCTCCCAGTTCTTAGACACCAGTAAAAGCAGCAGCAACAATTGGGGAGGGGGGAGGAGGAAAAGAACTGAAAGCAACAGCAGCCCTAGAAGTTCTCTCCCCACCCCTCCGTGTGTGTGTGTGTGTGTGTGTGTGTGGTGCTTAAAGAGCCTGCTGTTCAAAAGAGTCCAGTTCCAGCTGGTGAAGGAGATACAGGTGGAAATGACATCTATGACAGCTGCAAAATAGACTGCAGCTATTATCCAGATAAGATCAAAGTTCTAACATCTAATCTAGTCTCAAGTACCTAACATATTTAATAAACCATATTTTCAGTCTCCGTTGGTTACCTAGCAACAGTAAGCTACTCCTATCAGGGATCTAAGCATGATTTCATTTGCCTTGATTCATTAAATGTAAGCAAAAGAAGCAAAAGCATAAGAAAGTTACCATTTCTAGGATAACTTTTTTTATCCTTGGAAAACAGGAAACTACTGCAACCCATTGCAATTCATATGATTTTTGACAGTTTCAAAGACTAATATTATTCATCCCTCTGTCCCTTTGTTTTCCACAGAAGCAGACCCACTGGGAAATTTTTAGCAGCATCACCAAATTATGGGAAAGCCCATAACATGGCCTTTGCACATTTTGGATATTTAGAAATATGAAATTCAGGCCATTTGGAATAGCCTCAGGTTGGTAGCTCTTCCAGGTACAGGCGGCAAAACGTGTTTCCGAAAACATATCACTGGTCAGAATGGAAACTGCAGGTGTAAATTTACTGCATACTGGAGTGCACATAAAAGCATGGATGTTGTCTGAATTAATTTGATGGCGTATGTATAAGCGTTAAGGCCCTTCATCAGCTTTCTCACACAACTAGCCATATAAGAATAAAATTTACAAGCACAGCTGATGTCTACTTGAAATGTAAGAATGTAGGTTTGTGTTTTTGGAAGGTATACAAATTTCAAAAACATAATGAAAACCACTCATCCCTTTATTATTGGGAAAAAAGCAATCCTTTTTGCCATTGCCCTGATTTGTATGTATAAGTATGACAAATTATTTCCTTCCTTTACTGGCATTATACTGTGTTAGGAGTCGAATAAATCTTTATGTACTCACGATAAAATTAAAACTTCTGTCCGAGGAAGGATATTTCAGATAGCAGTAAAAGATGTGATAGAAAAAAATTGTGAAAATCCCACCCGCCCATTTTCCCAGTAGTTTTTTGAAAATTATGACAATTTTTTCTCTTTTTTCCCCCAGGTATTTTTTTTCAAAATCTGACTAGAATTTTTTTTTCTGGTCTTTGCTCCATTTTCCTTCTTTTTTTCTAGATAAGCAGTACCTTTACCTTCCTTGCTCTCCCTTTTTTAATGCTGTTATGTACTGGCAGAGAGCTGGGCAACCATCTTCACCTCCTTTGCAAAGCTACAAGAGCTTAATAAAATTGGGCTGACAGCCAGCTTTACAATAAATGCATCAGCTTAAGGCATCCATATTATTTCTCAAACACCTTTTTTAAAAATTTAAAATTACTTCATTTTGTACAACAACAATATCAATCAATCGTAAGCCAACTGTTAAATATTTGCTTTCAGAGTACATATTTTAGTGGAATCTATGGAAGAATAAACAGCACTGAAGGGGGAAAAGTATATCTTGTGTTGCTTGCAAAAGGTAATTTCATAATGGTTTTAGGCAGAAGAGTTCTGCACCTTTGATTTGAGTGTGAATCCTCACTTACCAGTCAGCTATACATCCTGTTATTAGGTAACCAAAGATTAATCCCACAAGCAGAGAGAATTTTGCAATATGGACTTTCCAGGCAGAATCACAGACAAGATCCCACTGAAAGAAAAAGAAGAGAAAGGTATGACATTATTCTAAAACACTTGGAATTGAACTATAGAGAACCACAGTTGAAGACCTGGTTATGATCATTGCATTATATTTTTACCTTGCTTTTATTCCTCCTGCAAGGTACCCAGGAGCTTTCAAGCTTCTCCTCCTCTCTACTGTACTCTCAGAACAACCACCCTGTGAGCAGGGTAAGAGCGAGAGAGTTCATGGTTGGCCCCAAGTCACCACTGAACACATGGCTGAGTGGGCACTAGAACCTGGATCTCTAGAGTCCCACTCACACCACCACTCCTTATGGCATTATTAATGGCTACTAAAGAGTATGTTTAAGGATCTTACCAATCAGTTTTATAATACATAATTGTTCTTGTAAGAATCACCTTACTAGATGATGCCATAGTTCATCTGTCCCAGCATTCTGTTCTCCAAAGCAGGCAGCTAAGTGTCAGAAGCTGACAAGCACCATACAATAGCAATGGCCACTTCCTCTTTTTAGTTTCTAGCATCTAGTATTTTACAGGTATATTTCATCTGATTAGGGATGCATCATTTGTCTGTTGTGGCTATTATTCCCAGTAATGAATTAAAATCATTTTAAAACAAGCAAGTAATCTGTGTTACTGGCCATAATTCACACCTTGGTGCATGAAATTCCAAGAGCAAACCGATTTTGTATGAAGAAGTATCTTATTCCAGCAGTTAAAGCAATCACTTTGACTGGCTGCCCAGTTCTAGTAGCAGGAGAGGAAAAAGCCTTTCTTTGTGCCCATTCTCTTAATGTTTTAGGTTTAGAAGACCTTTTTAAAGGTAGGTCTGTAATTTGAAGCCAAGGGTCATCTAAAACTCCAAATTCAGTTCTGGAAAAGCGCTCAGGAACCACATTCCAGTGTTAGGTGGGGGCAAAGGCTAATAGGATGAGAACAGAATATCCCACACAGCAACACATTTTAGCTTAAAACTATTACTGCCAGACACTACCCAAGTCTTAGGAAAGGCATTTCAACAATTTACAGTAGGAAGCATGTACAAAGCCCAGGAAACCTAGATGAATGGTGGCTGAGGGTCTAGGGCAGGGGTTGGCAACCCGTGGCTCCAGAGCCGCACGTGGCTCTTGAACCCTCTGCTCCGTCGCTCAAAACATGTGCCAGCACAGCACTGATCTGTTCGAAGCTCCACTCAGGAACCCTAGCTAGTTAAGTAAATCAGCTAGTTAAATAAATCTCTACATTCCTCTCCTAACCAAGCTTCCTGCAGGCTCTCATGTTACATGAAATGAAATGCTGCTGAAAGGATTCTCTTTGTCTCAATGTAAACTCCTTCATCTGAATGTTAACAGCTGCGCTTGGGACCTGTCACAATTCACAGCACTTCACTGTTTATCTGCTAATCGGTCACTAAACACACCTATATCTCTGGCACAGGGCACAGCCTCCAATCTGTGCCGGATTTACTGCGCTCCCCCCCCCCCGCCCCGTAGGCCAACCATGGATAAATCGAAGAAAAGAAAAGTTTCTGAAGAAAACTAAACGTTTAATGGTACGTGGGTAGATTCATTTGCTTTTACCGCTGATGAACTTACGGGGTTTGCTGTTTAATGCATGCAGCCCTTTAGCACTGACTTTGACTCTGCAGAAAGCTGTTCTCCTATTCAAAATATATGAAAGGACTTCTACCAGTTTATAATGTAAGATTAAAAATAACAGTTTTTAGTGACTGAACAAGAGCTGCAGCTAAATCATAATGAACTTATACATAGCATTAAAGTAAAAAAATCATATATGCAATGTTATCTTCATTTTAGATGTCAAAAGGGTTTTGCGGCTCCCGGTGTTTTCTTTTGTGTGGGAAACAGGTCCAAATGTCTCTTTGAGTGTTAAAGGTTGCCGACCCCTGCGCTAGGGAATACAACATGGCCCTCCAAGAAATTCCGCAGAGTTAAAATGGGACCCTGAGAGGGTTGGATTTGACCCATGGTCCTGAGGGTGGACATGCCCATTTTTGACATTTGTCTAGCAAATACCAATTATGCCAGCCACTGTTGTCTTAAAATTGCCCAAGACTTTTTCTCATAAGATAACTTTAGGTGCTTCTTATGTTGAAAAGCAAGTCTTCAATCAATTTCCCAGAGGATTTGTTGATCTTAGGTGTAGAAACATACCCAGGCACACAGAGGAGTGAATGGTTTATACCTGTATTTCTGTACTCGCAAACATGCATAGAAGCCTGCTCAGATCACCTCAACCATCTACTAAAGTTGCAATCCCATGTCCTCCATGATACGGTCTGGAAAGTCACAGGATTATTTGGAGTTTCAATGCCAAGGTCCTGCACCCTCAGTGCTGGGACTCTGGAAATCCCCTGACCTTGGTGCAGAAAAAACCATGCTGGCTGTCTCTCCGGCATGGCAAATTGGCCTTGGAAAGGAATAAAACTGGTGTGATGGGGATGAGAAGGAAGGTGACTTCTGGTTCACACTGTACCCAGACGGCACCAGACTCCTCCCCATCCTCTTTGTACTGTTTCATCTAATGGCTGAAAATTGCCATCCAGATGGAAGGCAGGTTTGCAAGGTGCACAGGTGGTAAAAATAGCTTCTGCTGCATACACTCGATGCATACAAGCCTTTGCGTTTGGAAGCAGATGTGCATTGAAGGCAGGAGGCACTGGATTGCACTGCACACAAAGTCAGACTCACTTCAAATCTTTAAGAGTTCCTGGAAGCTTGAAGCTGCTGCATATCATAAAAGACCCAATAAAATGTCAACTGTGATGAGCAGTCATCCTACACCTAACAAGATGACGTGCACTAACATTTTAGCTAGGGCAGATAACTAATTATGAGTTTTTAAAGTTAATTTATCTTCCTTCTTACTGGTTAATCAAACAGTAGCACAACCTTCTCCAACCTGAGGCCCTCTAGATATGCAGAGTGGCTGTGGAAAACTGAGACTCTTTAGTCCCATGCAGGTGTAGGGTGTCAGTCTAGGGAAAGACACACATTATCGCAATATAAACAACTTTAGTTTCTTTGACTAAGTGTATAATCTGCACAAATAATTCTCTGTAACTTAGCTTAACTACACTGAATTCAAGCTGGTTGTTGTTAGTCGCTAAGTCATGTCCAACCCATAGTGACCCCATGGTTAACATTCCTCAAGGCCTTCCCATCCTCCACCATCCCCCGGAATCCACCTAAGCTCACACCAACTGCTTCAGTGACACCATCTAGCCACCTCATTCTCTGCCGTCCCCTTCTTCTTTTGCCATCTATTGTTCCCAGCATTAGGTTCTTCTCCAGGGAGTCCTTCCTTCTCATTAGGTGGCCAAAGTATTTGAGTTTCATCTTCAGGATCTGGCTTTCTAAAGAGCAGTCAGGGTTTATCTCCTCTAGAACTGACTGGTTTGATCTCCTTGCATTCCAAGGGACTCAGAGTCTTCGCCAGTACCATAGTTCTTCAGCGCTCAGCCTTCCTTTCACAGCCACACATTGCAACTGGGAAAACCATAGACTTGACTATACACAGTTTAGTTGGCAGGGTGTTGTCTCTGCTTTTTAGTATGCTATCTCAATTTGCCATAGCTTTCCTCCCAAGGAGCAAGCATCTTTTAATTTCTTAAATTTCTTTTAAGTTAAATAGGCAGGGTGACAGTATACAGCCTTGCCAAACTCCTTTCTCAATTTTGAACCTATCAGTGGTTCTGTGTCCAGTTCTCAGTGTTGCTTCTTGACCCACATATAGGTTTCTCAAGAGACAAATAAGATAGTCTAGTACTCCCATCTCTTTGAGAACTTGCCTCAATTTGTTGTGATCCACACAATCAAAGGCTTTAGCATAGTCAATGAAGCAGAAGAAGAGCCAGCATGGTGTAAGTGGTTAAGAGCATGGGACTGGGACTCAGGAGATCTGGGTTCTAGTCCCCGCTCGGCCATGGAGCCAACTGGGTGACTTTGGGCCAGTCACAGACTCTCAGCCCAACCTACCTCACACTGTTGTTGTTGTTGTTGTTGTTGTTGTTGTTGTTGTGGGGATAAGATGGAGGAGGAGAATGATGTAAGCTGCCTTGAGCCCTTTGTAGGAAAAAGGCAGGATATAAATCGAAAAAAAAGATGTTTTCCTGGAACTCCTTAGCTTTCTCCATGATCCAGCGTATGTTGGCAATCCTGCCCGTATTTCTGGTAGTTCTTGGTCCACATACTGCTGGAGCCCAGCTTTTAGGATTTTGAGCATAACTTTGCTAGCAAGTGAAATGAATGCAATGGTGCGGTACTTTGAACATTCTTTGGCATTGCCCTTCTTTGGAATTGGAATGTAAACTGACCTTTTCCAACCCTATGGCCACTGTTCAGTTTTCCAAATTTGCTGGCATATTGAGTGCAGCACTTTTACTGCATTGTCTTTTAGGATTTTGAGTAGCTCAGCTGGAATGCTGTCACCTCCACTAGCTTTGTTGTTGCTCAGACTTCCTAAGGCCCATTTGACTTCACATTTCAGAATGTATGGCTCGAGGACAGTGACCACCCCATTGTGGTTATCAGGGATGTTAAGCTCTTTCTTGTATAGTTCTTCTGTGTAATCTTGCCACCTTTTCTTAATCTCTTCTGCCTCTGTTAGGTCCCTGCCATTTTGGTCCTTTATCATGCCCATCTTTGCATGAAACGTTCATTCTCTTCATATCTCCAGTTTTCTTGAAGAGATCTCTGGTCCTCCCTATTCTATTGTTTTCTCTTATTTCTTTGCACTGTTCATTTAAGAAGGCATTCTTATCTCTTCTAGCTATTCACTGGAATTCTGCATTCACTTGGGTGTATCTTTCTCTTTCTCCCTTGCCTTTCGCTTCCCTTCTTTCCTCAGCTATTTGTAAAGCTTCCTCAGACAGCCATTTTACTTTCTTGCATTTCTTTTTCTTTGGGATGGTTTTAGTTGATAATTGATATCACAATGTGTTAGTACTGGAAACAATTCCAAAAAAAAGGCTATTTGGATTGAAAAGAAATTTCTTGTGAACTGACAGATTTATTAATCATATCTGGTTATCAAATTCCTATTTCAAACTGCCAGGAGAAATCTTTATTGCTGCCTGGGTAAAACAGGGTAAGCTGTGGGAAAGCCAGTCAGGGCACAATCCTAGGGGCAGAGTAACTCTTAATCCAAGAGATTCTTTCTTCACTAGTTGCAGCTCTGAGGTTGCAAGATCAATTTCAAAGCCAGCACTTTGGAGGCATTCCAGGAGAAGAATGAGGCTCTCCAGGTACCTTAGCCTGTCCTCCTTGCAAGCAGTTGCAAAAGACTCAGATGGCCCAAACTGGTTGTTTCTTTTGCAGACTGAGACAAATGCAGGGTCAGTATTTGCCTCTGTTAATTTCATTCATCACTTTTTGAAGTGGTAATATTAATCTTTCCTCTAAACACTTATAGTACATTGTGGAAAGGCCATCTAGCCCAGGTGCTTTATCTTGTTTTTAATGACTTGTGATATCTCTTGGATGGCGACAATATCATTTTGGTCCTTGGTCAGGTGTTAATTTTTCAATATGGTGTTGGTGTTTCTTCTATATATTGCTCGGTTCAGTCTTCTAAAGTTGGATTTTTAAAATACAAGTTTGAAAAAGAAGGTAAATTGATCACATATTTCTTTTTCCACATGGGTAATTCTGTTATCTTTTTTAGCCCTGTTATCAATCTCCTTTAAGATTCTCTTTTGAGACAATATCTTAGATATCTTCCAGATCTGTCTGCATGTTCAAAATATCTTTGTTTTAAAAATCTTAACTTCTTATGTGGTTCCTTTGCCTCTACCAGACCTAACTGATTTCTTAACTGTCTGAGCTCAATTAAAATAGATTTCTCTAAAAAATCTTATGATGATCCTCTAATATTTGACTGTGACTAATATTTGAAGTCACAGTCAACAGAAACCTCTTACAAAATTCACAGAAGTGAATGAAGTCTGGTCAGTAGCAATGTCTGCAGAGTTCTAAACCAAGACTGAATAGCTTGGGCTAAATCCTTGTAAATATTTTCAGGGAAATTCAGTATATATTTACAAGGACACTGTCTTATATTTTTTTTGGCTCACAAAAACACACTAGGTCTTATTTTCAGAGTAGGTCTTATTTTTTAATTTTATTTTTAATGTGTTCAACAATCCACACTTATTCATGCACAACAGCATGAATATATGTACTTTTGGTACATTTGGTATCACTCTGCCTGTGATACCAACTTTTAAAATAAAGTTTTAAAAGGCTCTTTATGTTCCCCATTGGCCCTGGGAATAAACACAGCTAGGTCTTATTTTCGGGGTAGGTCTTATATTTTAGCAAGTACCAAAAATAGTACTAGGTCTTATTTTTGGGGAAACATGGTATTCATTTTGAAATATGTTCTGTGTCTGTATGCATGCATGTTTTGAGGAGAAGGTTGTTGAGACCCTGCTATACAGAGTTTTCATCAAAGCCACATACTATCTAAGAAAGATTTCCAGTAGATCATTGTGCTAAAAAACTGCAGCTGAAGCTCTATGTTGTTATCCAAACCTGCTCAACCAGCCATTTTGAGAGTCTTGGGAAGAGAGGAAATGAGTAGAAGGGATTGCAAAGCACAGCACCAGAGAGTCTGTTCCCTAGCAGACTTCACAGGGTAGAGATAAGAGTTCCCAGACACAGATACTGCCTGGAAGGCATATGGAACCCATAGCTGCTGGATCACAAGGCATGGTGGCTACACCACACCCACAGCATTCACTCAGATTTCTCCACAAAAGCGTTTTTCATGAAATCACAACTTGACCACAGTACCCTGTATAAGGGAGCTTGTAAATGACATGAGATGCTAATCACTGTACATACTGACAAGCTATTGAAAAAAAAAGAGATACTGGACTCATCCCATATACTGAGTCAAACCCATAGGAAATAGAAACTGCAACTTTTGCCAATTCGCTAACAATTCATACTGTGTTCATACATTTTATGCTGCAGTAGTGACACTGTAAATAAGTAGAGATGCTATCCAGTTAATAAGCAGTAAAAAGTGTGACTCCAGGATCAAGCCTCAAGTGGTGAATTTCTGGAACCAGAAAGAGACAGTCCCACCATGAGAAACACGGGAGGGATGGCAAAATTAGAGCATGCACGTACCACTCTCCACTCTCCAAAATACTCCTGCTAACAGACATGCCTTCCCTGCCCAGCCTGGTACTCCAAAACCAGATTAGCAGCCTGCCGCACCAACAGAATCCTACTTTGGGCCACACAGTCCACAGTCAGGCCAGCATCTCTGACTAGTCAGGCTGTGGAGCGCCATTGGTAGGTTGCTTCTTCTTCTGTATGAAGAGCAGCAAGAGAAAAGAAGTGATGGTCACTGGCCAGTCAGATCCTACACTGCCAGTGGCATTCAGCACCTGATGGCTAGGCAGTAGCTGCCCACAGAAGGAAGCAAGGGAATCCTGGCAGAGGCTTTATGCCGGCCTCCCGCAATTCCCATGAAGTCTTGTGAGACTTAAAGAAGACTCACAAGACTTTGCCACTGGCCTGGTGAAGTATCACAAAATTTGGAAAGGTTTCTTACGTAACAGTGCGGCAGCTGGAGGGTGTGCTACAATGGGGATGGCAGAGTGTGGCGAAGTGTCTTGGCCCAATTCCAGATCTTTAACCAATGTGAGTCAGTTGTAATGGTAACCTCCTATTTCTCAGCTTTTCAAGAACCTAGTCCAGTGGTGGTGAACCTACGGCATGCGTGTCGCAGCAGGCACACAGAGCCCTCTCTGTTGGCACGCGAGCCAAGTCGCACCACCAATGCCCCAGCAGCCAAGCATCAGATAACAGCGCACACAGGGGCCATGTGCATGCTTGGAAAGGAGTAGCGGCACCAGGCGATGATGTCACAAGCTCCAACTCATTAGCCACGACTCATTCAAGCTTTCGCATGGCTGGTCAGTGTGCTGCCAATTTGCTTGGACCGGCCGTGAGTTTTAATACATTCATTTTTATTAACACAAGATTTTAGCTTTGAGTTTTCTCATGAAAAATTGAAATTTAATATCTAAGATTTAGCAAAGAGATGTTCTAATTAAGAGACTGAGATTCTTTTAATGTTGTGCTGTTCCACTGGCATATTTGAGCCAAGGTTTGACAAATTATCAGCTTGCACACAACAGCAAATATCACATTAATTGTGCAAAAGCAGACCAAATGCAAACTTTTACCTTTCAATAAAAAGCTGTATCATTGAAAGCTCTGTGATTGTGTTTTTCTTTTAAAACAAACAATGTTAATGTACAAATTGTTTTTTCTAAACTAAAACCTCAGTATTCAGGTTTTATTGCAGTGTTGGCACTTTGTGATAAATAAGTGGGTTTTGGGTGGCAGTTTGGGCACTTGGTCTTTAAAAAAAAGTTCTCCATCACTGCCCTAGTCCATCCCTGTTATGCAACTGGGGCATCCCCAAAAGGAGGACTAGGGTCTTGAAGGAGGGCACAAAAAAGGAGTAGGGCACAATTAAGTCTGTTATAGCTTCAGCTACACAGCTATAATCCCAAGGGTGAGGGCCAAATCCAGCCTACCTGAGGTCCAAATCTGGTCTTCCTGTATTATGTACAGTCCCATTCTCTATGACATCAATAATCAGTTGCACAGCTTGTGAGCAAACTAGACATGGTATTAATTACTTGAATGCAATTAATTCACACATTTACAAAACTATAAATTAGCAGTTGAGGGGCTATCAACAGAATGATAAGAGGTGAATGGGAGAAATATGAACTCTTCCCCCTTTCCATGGTTCTAATGAATACTAGCTTCTATTTGCATTAGGAAGGGAACGTCAACTGGTCCAAACAGCAGCTTCCAGGAGACTACGTTCTTCAATATCGGGGAAGGGTTAGGGTTAGACCCATTGCACACAATTCTGCCACCCTCACAGCAGTGCAAGCAAGATCATCAATAGTGGCAATGGGTCTTTATTGCTGTTGCCAAGCAGCTCAACCCTAAGTTCCCACAATCCACAAGGAGACTGGTTTCCCAGCTTTGGTCGACTCTATAAACCATTGTGGGTTCAACCACATCAAGGGCAAGCTGTGAGTTGTCACTGTGGTTTGTTGTTCCAAAACAAGCCACGCTGCTGGAAGCAGTCAGGTTTCCATGACATGACAACCCACTGTGGCTAGTAATGAACTGAGTCAGTCTAACAGCTAAATGTAAACATTCTGACTTCAGAAACCTGAATACCACAAAAGAGTTAAAATGTCACTTTCTTTCAGAAGAGATAAAAAGCAAGTTCCATAACTTACCAAATATAAATCTTCACAAATCTTAAACAGCTACCAGAAAAACAATGAAAACATCTATCCTCACAGATAAAACTCTTCAACAGAGTGTGTTCCTCTCAACAGAGGAACACACACTGTCACTAGATAAACTCAACACAATAAAATAAAGGGCTGGATACTACATAACACCATCACAGGGAATATTGCAACCACTAACAATGAATAGTAGGCCCTCCAACAACCAGTTTTCCATCAGTGCTAACTGCCTGCTCCTACTGGGCAGCCCCTCTTTGGTATCAACCCCTTCACAACAGCAAGCCACTCAGCGGCTGCCCGCAAAGTCAGCATTGTCTGGCAACAGTCAAGCTTCATGTGTGTGCAGTGGATCCAGTATCCACCCCTGCAGAAAAATGAGCCACTTTTGGTTCCTCTTGATGTTTTAACCTACATTTCCCATGATCACCATTGGTAATACTAGGTGATGTGGATGGGAATTGCAGACCAAAACGTCCAGAGAGTCAAAACTTGCCAACCACTTGTCAAAATTACTGAACTTGCTGGAAGTCTCAGTAGCTTCTTCCAGGTAAAAGCCTCCCACTGCACTCAGTAGCCTATTCAAAATGTCTGAATCAGATACTAGGAAAGCAGAAGGTGGGTGAGCAAGGGAGCACATGAGGGATATCTAACACCTCAGGGTTCTTTTATACATTTCCACACAAAGCAAATCTTCCAGTTTGCCAGCCCACATGCTGAAAGGTTATCCCTTAATGAAGATTCATAGCAGTCTTCCTAAGTTACCACCAATGTAAGTGCATGAATTATCACATTTATTTTCTTTTAAAGAGTCAGGTGTCATTCCAACAGCTACTCAGTGCAGTTGCTCATTTCTCCCCTAGGCGATTATGCTGCACGTTTTGAAATGCACAGCTATCTGCCAGGGCTGCTGCTGCTTCCTATGTAAATGAACAGATTCATGAACAGATGCTGGCTTATGTTCGTTCTCTTCAAATCATGCACCACTAGCCACATACCATGGCACAAGCTGAAAGTGTAGTTTCGGTAGGATACAATTCCACCCCCCCCCACCCCCAAGTTTTGTTGCTACATCTGAAACTACAATCGAAGCAAATCTTAACTAATTGCAAGGAAATTTGCTTTCATCTTTCAAGGATCCAGTGTTGGCTGGGTTGGGGACTTGCTAGACTAGGAACTGCTAGAGAGACTGGTCATTCAGCTTTCATTCTGAACCAATGCGACCAGCTTGGGAGGCTCAGCTTTAGCAGCTCTGATGGGCTGCTGCATCCCCAATCAGAATTCTAGAATGGTTAGACACTTTACAGCCATCTAGTCTAAACCATTTTGCTGATGCAGAAAATCCATTTCTACAGCATCCCTGTTAGGTGGCCATGAAGTTTGTGATTTAATTAATTAACTTACAATTAGCTGGGATGTGTGCTGTGCATAGGCCACTTCCAGTTCACAGAAACAAGTATAAATGCCTCATTTGTAGGTTTTTAACATGAGATCTAAGACCAAACTCTGTGGATCATTCATAAGTTAAATTACAAAAACAAACCCCTATGAACAAGCCATTAGTAACTGTGGGGATGTACATTGCATGAATTAGCTATGCTAACATTTGGCTCCAAATGCCATTAGGTGCAAACCAGGTCTCTCTATTTTAAAACGTCTAACAAAGGAGAATCATTACCTTCCAAGGCAGTCTGTCCCACTACTGAACAACATGCACCATCTTTCCTGCTCCTGAGCCAAGCTATAGTATCTTCAGAAGGAGAAACCAGTTCGGTCCTGTGGTCATAGAAGTCATCATGCTAAGTGTCTAGATGAGACAGGGATGTCCATCTGAGCAGGATGGTGTAAACTGGTATCCTGCAACAGCAGGAGGTTGGATGTGATGACCTTCATGGCCCCTTCCAACTCTACTATTATATGATTCTATGAAATGAGTAAGGGAGAGCCAAAGGACCATTCCAATAAATCAAGGCAAGCACTGGCTGAAATGCTGTTGCAAGATTCAGAAAGCAGGCTCTGGCTCATCTAATTTACAAATGGCTGTAAATCAGCGAAGTTGACTAATTAGGTCAGCTTTTAAGGGAGGCCTCATACCATGCCTTCTGATGCTTGCCACTTGATCTTTTTCCTTTCCAAGGGATGAATTCCTTCCACCTCTGCTTCCTGTTCTTGGAGAAGTCCAGGAAGGGGCTCCTGAGGACCCACAGGCTGCTCTACCAATAGAAGGCTGTCAAATTCACTTTCTGACTCTAGATGGGCCTGCTGTGTTGGCAGTCCTCCTCTTCTTCTGATGAATCCTGATCCAGGTAAGGCATGACACTACCAGAAATTCCTCTTAATGATTAGTTGCAGTCCCCTTTACTTGTCATTTCAGCCCATCAGTGCAGGTCCCACTCTCTTAGCCAACAGAACACAGATTTGTTCCATAATCAATGCACCTCACACCTCATAACAAGCCACTCAAGATTAATTAATTGAATATGCAAACTAGACAGCTGTGCACCAGCTTCTGGTGCACCGATGAGCATCATGGGTTATTTGGAGGCTAAACAACCTCCAGATAACCCTAGAACAACCTTTCTTTCCCCTAGGCTAACAATAGGTTCTTGAACTTTTCCTCACATGGTAAGATCTGGGATCTCCAGTGAGCCCAGCCCTTGCCATTTTTATTTTATTTCTTAAGATTTGGTTTAACTAAGCAAAAAAAGAAAACTTGAAAGACCCTCCAGCACTATCTTTATTTGGATTTTAAAAGGTGGGTTGAAGCTCAGATTCTGCCTTTGTTTTGTGCTTCCTTTTGTAAGTGAATTTTCTTTTAGTTTTATTGATTGGTCTCATGGGAAAGGTGTGTTTTCTGACTGGCCAGACCCACCATGGCAGTCATTTTATGAATGGCAAAGCCTCTTCTCATGGCTGCCATTTTGTTACATGCCCATGGAACACACTTAGCATTCCAAATGTGTACACCAGCCCAAGAAGATTGAAGACTCCTATTAACTCTACTTGTATAAATGAACTTTCTGTTCCAAGTATAAGTCACCCTAGATGAAACCATAGAGAGTTCTTGGCTCATGGAGGTGAATAAGCTACTTCAAGCATTCTTATTTCACTTCTGAGAATGCTCTTCAATTCGAATCGAACAGCCCAGAGTAACCATTGCGCAAAGTTGCATTTAAGCTGAATATTTATTCTTGGAAAATTGTTTTTTCTTTCTGTACCTCAAGGGCTGAGCACCATGCCACTATCCTAGGCAGGATATTATAGGCTGGTCCACATGTCATGATAAGTGACCCTGGAAAGCCAGATCGGGTTAATTGTTTGATTGCTGACCCACATTATCCAGAAAAGACAAACAGGTGCTTTGCATGTTGCTGTTGCCCCCTGCCCATTCCCAGCAGGTACCCCGTGGGCCTCTGCCACAACTTCAGCAGTCTACTCTGCTACTCCACTAATGTGCTCATTAGCTGAGTAGAGGGGGTTTTGTAGAATCGATTTTACCCCTTAAGGAGATGTACACACATTTAGCTTTTCCCCCCACCACCTGAGAACAGATTTGAGTAAATTAGCTAAAGTGCAGTAGCTACCACAAAGGTGCAGAATTCTCCCCAAAGGTGGAAAAAATAAATAAAATTTGTGCAAATCTCCCGGAAGATGGGAAAAAAATCGAATCTAATTTTCTTAAACCTCTCTGACAGTGGGGAAAAAGGTCGTCACTGTTTAGGGAGATGTTGAAGTAGAGTCGTAAACTGACAGTATCATCTGAAGAAAGAACAGAGAGGGGTTATTTCTGTGTTGCACTACTGTACTACTAACTCTGCTACTCTTGTTTCTAGAAACAAAATAAAATATATATTTTATTTGAACTTTATGCCAACAAAAGTGCGTATAGTCAAGGCTACGATTTTCTCAGTAGCAATGTAAGCTGGACCATAAGGAAGGCTGAGCGCCAAAGGATTGAGGCCTTTGAATTGTGGTGCTGGAAGAGACTCCTGCGAGTCCCTTGGACTGCAAGGCGATCAAACCGGTCAGTCCTAGAGGAGATCAACCCTGACTGCTCTTTAGAAGGCCAGATCCTGAAGATGAAACTGAAATACTTTGGCCACCTAATGAGAAGGAAGGACTCACTGGAGAAGACCCTGATGCTGGGAACGAATGATGGCAAAAGAAGAAGGGGGTGGCAGAGGATGAGGTGGCTAGATGGAGTCACTGAGGCAGTTGGTGTGAGCTTGAGTGGACTCCGGGAGATGGTGGAGGACAGGAAGGCCTGGAGGAGTGTTGTCCATGGGGGCTCGATGGGTCGGACACAACTTCGCGACTAACAACAACAAACACATAAAGGTCATTCTCAAGTGGCATTTCTTATCAGTGTACCAGAGAAAGGGCAGATGTTGTCACAGGATAGAGGAAAGAGCTAAAGTGACACTAGACACTGTAAGAAGCAACCAGGTTTTTCACTGCTTTGGCCAGGCAGCTCTGCATCCCCTTCTGACAAGCCATCTTGCTTGAGTTACACGATATGAAAAAGCCATTCAGAAAACAAGCCGCCTTCAAGTCTCCATTAGCAAGCCATGGGTTCTCAGGTAGCTTGAGAAAACTACCAGGGTCACACATAAGCCACACTGAAATAAACAAAGGTGATAATGCACTGCAAGCTGGCCTGTTGCACAACCCCTGGTCTTATCCACCCAGCGTCTGGATTGTCAAAAAAGACTCTCAGTCCCTCCACCTATGACCTGATGGTATGGGGTGCCTGGTGACCTGGCTTCAAGCAGAACTGATGCATGAGGAAGTCACAAATTCTACATGCATGAAAAGGACTCAAGAGACCACTGCACCAGCATTCTCTGATAACTCCCATCCCAAGTGACAGCATAGGGAACTTTTATCACCTTTCTTAGGCCCCAGTGGGACTGGCTTCCAAGTTTAAATGAATAGGAAAATGCTGTTAATTGCAGGGTGGTGTTCAGGGTTTGGCAAGCCACCCTCCATCAGTCTCCTCCTGCAGTAAGACCCTCCCACCACCACTGTCACCAGCGACTCCTCATCCTCTTTCTCATCATTGCTACCACAGCAGTGGCTTGCTTAACCACCAGAGACACAATGAACAAGTCAATAGAGCATCCAGTGCTGCTCCTGTGTACCACCACAGTGCTCTGGACCACAGCGAGAGGCAGTTGAATAAGCAGGTTGCAATGGGGAAGGCAAAGGGCACGTCCCTGGGACTCTTGTCACTGCAAGTCCTCAGCAAGTGGCCAGCCATGCTAACCACGAGAAAACATGCATAAAATCTCACTGGAATTTTAGGACAAGAAGAATGAGATCCAGTGGCCACATACTGCTATTTGAAAAGTCATTTACTCAATAATAAAATGTGAATTAAGGCAGGGTTTTTTGCAGCAGGGTTGCATTTTTCTGAGGAGAAAAATGTGCAAGAGCAGACATTCCATTACGGCAACAAATTTACCAAAAAAAATGTAATTTCCTACACAATGCAATTTATTATTTGACATTTTTACTAGAGGATATAAACAGGGCCAGCAGAAATTTAAGTCATTTACTATCTCAATTTACTTGTTTACTTAGTGCAGCAGAGAAATATGCAGACACACTTAACAAGATAACCTGCCCCTTTGGCAATGTGTCAGCCCTAATAATATTACTTGTTCCAGTTCATAACATTGTCACTGACAGAATTTCCTCTTGGCTGCAAGAATTGGCATTTAAATGCCACACGGACCACTTAAGCTAAATTTGGGGAGTGTAATGGAATCTGGGGCAGGGCAAAATCCGTCAACAGGGCCCTGGCATAATTGTCAGTCTCACCAATATGCAAAAAAGAGCAATAGGCATAATTAGGGAGTTCCCTGCTCCAGTGTCTGACCTGTTGGTTTTGTTCCTGTATTTGTCAATATAAGGAAGTGCAGATGGAGAGAATCAGTACATAGCTGACTTCAGCTTCTTCTCCAAAAGTAAACATTGCAGTTGCTGTGATCTCCCCATCTGTATAGCTTACTGGCTCACTCAGCCTTCTTTGTTAGCAAGGGCAGCCCCCAGGAGGCATCAGACATACTAATCATGCCAACCACCATAAAGTGACCAGGGTGCCACCTTCCTGGAGCTCCTGCTCTTCTCCACTGTTGGAGCCCATGACTGATATATTTTTGTTGTTGTTAGTCGACAAGTCGTGTTGGACCCATCACGACCCCATGGACAACATTCCTCCAGGCCTTCCTGTCTTCCACCATCCCCTGGAGTCCACTTAAGCTCACACCAACTGCTTCAGTGACTCCATCTAACCACCTCATCCTCTGCCGTCCCCTTCTTCTTTTGCCATCTATTGTTCCCAGCATTAGGCTCTTCTTCAGGGAGTCCTTCCTTCTCATTAGGTGGCCAAAGTATTTGAGTTTCATCTGCAGGATCTGGCTTTCTAAAGAGCAGTCAGGGTTGATCTCCTCTAGAACTGACTGGTTTGATCGCCTTGTGGACCAAGGGACTCACAGGGGTCTCCTCCAGCACCACAATTCAAAGGCCTCAGTCCTTTGGCACTCAGCCTTCCTTATGGTCCAGCTTTCACAGCCATACATTGTAACTGAGAAAACCATAGCCTTGACTATACGCACTTTTGTTGGCAGGGTGATGTCTCTGCTTTTTAGTACGCTGTCTAGATTTGCCATAGCTTTCCTCCCCAGGAGCAAGCATCTTTTAATTTCTTGGCTGCAGTCCCCGTCTGTGGTGATCGTAGAGCCCAGGAAAATAAAATCTGTAACTACCTCCATTTCTTCCCCATCTATTTACCAGGAAGTGAGAGGACTGGATGCCATGATCTTAGTTTTCTTAATGTTGGGTTTCAAGCCAACTTTTGCACTCTCCTCCTTCACCCGCATCAAGAGG
>NW_025335439.1:1857570-1895343 GCF_004798865.1 Varanus komodoensis
TCACTTCCTGCCATTAGAGTGGTATCATCTGCATATCTGAGGTTGTTGATATTTCTCCCAGCAATCTTAATTCCAATGGTGATTCATCTAGGCCCGCCTTTCTCATGATGTGCTCTGCATATAAGTTAAATAGGCAGTGCGACAGTATACAGCCTTGCCAAACTCCTTTCTCAATTTTGAACCAATCAGTGGTTCCGTGTCCAGTTCTCACTGTTGCTTCTTTACCTGCATATGGGTTTCTCAAGAGACAAATAAGATGGTCAGGTACTCCCATCTCTTTAAGAACTTGCCACAATTTGTTGTGATCCACACAATCAAAGGCTTTAGCATAGTCAATGAAGCAGAAGTAGATGTTTTTCTGGAACTCCCTAGCTTTCTCCATGATCCAGCGTATGTTGGCAATTTGATCTCTAGTTCCTCTCCCCCTTCGAAATCCTGCCTGTACTTCTGGTAGTTCTCGGTCCACATACTGCAGGAGCCTAGCTTGTAGGATTTTGAGATATATTTTAGATCTATATTTTTTTTTCTTTTTCCTGCCCCAGAAATGTCCCCTACATCTGAATGTCCCACAACACACCCAGCTTAGCTGGCCTTTTGTAGAAATGCTTTCTCAAGGGTGGATGGCTTGTAGCTCTCCAGATGTTCTGGTCTGCAAATCCCATCAGCCCTGGCCAATGGTGAAGGATGGGGGGGGGGGTATGCCAAAACACATGAAGGGCCACAGAGGACTGTCTCCTGCTCTAAGGAAAAAAAGACAACAGAAGATTCTGTTACTACAGAAAAGGAAGAATTTGAAGAGTAACTAACAAGGAAGCTCTGCAGTGGCAAGTAGAGAGCAGAGAACAAATACTCGGCAGCTTACTTAAGACAAAGGCCCAGTGAGTGACACAGAAGAAACCAATGCAGCCAGAATCCCAGGGTAGGAATGTGAGTGGAGATGAAGGCAGGAATGCATGAAAGAGTGGAAAGGGTGAGAAAGGGTGTATGGTAAAGGATCTGGCAGCATGGAAATAGAAGGAATAGAAATACATGGCCATCTGGATTCACGAGATGTGCGAGAGCCCCAGAAAGTCTGTATACAATGTTACCTAGGGCCTAGGCCAGGTTTGCCAACTTGGTGCTCCCTAGATGTGTCCAACTATTATGTTCTATTGTATTTCAATGTATCTTATTGTGTTGTAAGCCGCCCCGAGGCTTCGGCAAGGGGCGGCATAGAAATGTTATAACAACAACAACAACAACAACAACAACAACAACAACAACAACAACTACAGGCTGGAAAAGGCTGTTCAAGCATAACAAAGGAATAGAAACAGAGTGAGTAAGAAGGGGCCTCCCGAGCCATCTAGTCTAACCCCCGGCTCCACTCATGACATGCCTACCATAAGTAAGTGTTATCCTATTGGCAGGTGGTTCTTCTGACGGTCTGGAAAGTATTCAATCTGTTCTAGATGGAATTGCAAGAACAGGTTTGGGGATACTCCTTGATCCATCTTTGTCACTCATAGCTCAGGTGGGCTCAGTGGTGGAGAATGCCTTCTATGAGCTTCAGCTAGTGGACCAGCTATGCCCCGATCTAGGCAGGGATAGAATTATTTCAGTAATCTATATTCTAGTGATCTCTAAATTAGATTGCTGCAACTTACTATGTGTGGGGCTGCCCTTGAAGACTGCTCAGAAACTGCAGCTAGTGAAAAATGAAGCAGCCAGATTAATATCTGGGACCCAGAAGTCCAAGCATAAAAGACCAATTCTGGCCTGCCTATACTAGATGCTTGCATCCTTTCAAGCCATTTTCAAGACCTGTGAAGCCATACACAGTTTCAAATCACAGTACAAATCATACAAAGAGAGGAAGTATGCCTAGCAAAAAGGAAAAATGATTGTGCATGGTGAGAGAATGATGGTGTCAAGGACAGGACACGCAATGCAGTGAAACAAGACTTGCCATAATTCTCATTGCTGTTCTCTTCTTGGCAGACTGCCAGCTGCAGTGGCCCAATATCCTACCCTACAAAATGGAGTCAAAGGTAGGCATAATGTGGGGTATTATTTATAATACTACCAGCTTCTTAAAAATACAAATGGGAGATAGAGGTGCAAGTAGAAAAACAGTCATAGAAACTTCAAAGAATTAATTTTTTATAAAAGGCAGAAGAAAGCAGCAACATAATTACTATGCCAGGTTGGATATAGGGTGTGTGTGTGTACAGAGTGGTTTATTTAAATATTACATTTATGCCCTACCCTTTTTCCTTCAAGGAACTCATGGCAGTTTAAATATCCCCCCCCCCCCAATCTTATCCTCACAACAACACTGTGAGGTTGATTTAGCTTAGAGGAAGTGACAGGACCAAAGCCACCCAGTAAGCTTTGTGGCCAGGCAGGGTTTAGAGTCCAGATTTCCCAGATGCTGCTCCAAAATGCTAAGTACCACACTGCACAGTGTCTCACCTGGTTAAGCACTCCTGTGCTGGAATGGTAGTATGTAGCAGCAGTCAGCCTTTAAACAACTATTTTTTAAAAATTCAATTTCATAAAATGGCAGCAGAAATGAGTGTGTTAGCTTTTCAGCACTAGCGAAGTCATAGTCACTGTCCAACTGGTGCCAGTGACGTTTGTGCGAGCCACAGTTCTCACAGCTCTTGTAGGCTAAGGGAAGAAAGGAAGGGACACCACAGTATAGCATTTTTTTTCTAGCCCAAATCATTACGTTTTGGTGCATGGGGAAAATGTGATGTCTCCAAAACATACATACTCCACTGATGTGAAATTTCTGGGTCTTCTGCATCAAATAAGGTTTGAGTTTCTATGTACTGCATGAAAAAGCATCCTATTTTTCAAAAGTTGAGCAGTCAGACTTAAGGGTGAAAGGCTGAAGACAAAGGAATTGCATTTGCTTCAGCATTTTCTAACTTTAGATCCTCTTTATGAACATTTGGGAAGACAGAAATTGCTGCCTTTCCTTCAAACTTCCATACAAAAGTGCAAGCTTAAATATAAAAGGCTATTTTGGTTTCTGATCCCTGACTCCTAGCTGAGAAGCTCACAGGAAGCTGTCCCAGCTGGTCTAGGGACTCTGGGACACAAGCAGCCAAGCTTCCACAGAGAGAGCAACCAGACCAAGTGAACAGGGAGGTCAGACAGCAGTTTGGCAGCAAAAATTGGCAACAGGGGTCACGGGGGAGGTCCCTAACGTCCTCCTCTTCTGCTTTTTTCCCCTTAGCCCCCCCCCCCCCCAGCCACCCTTTGTTTTCTTCCTTGTAACACACTCCCATTTACTGTTACAACTGTTAACAACCTTCAGGGAAGACAGGAGAAAGTACCAGTTGTTACAAAAGGTCCAGCAAGGTAGAATCAAAAAGGTAGCAGAAAGAATGGATTGAGAAGACTTCCTGGCAGTGGTGACCTGCAACGACTGTGCAATATTCATTTTCCTGCCTGAGGTCAACATGGCCTACATTTGTAACAAGTACAAGCGAGCAGCCCTTGTTGGAACAAAAGGTGAGAGCGCTAGAGCAGCGAGTGTCCACCCTCAAGGTAATAAAAGAAGATGAAGTGTTTAGACAGAGTGGTAGAACTGCAACAGCCAAAAGTGGTGCAGAAGCTAGAAGAACAACACCAGGCTGAGGCAGAAGAAGCAACTCTTGAGGGAAGGGGAAATGAGGGGGAAACTCCCTGGAAAAGGGTGGGTTAAGGGACAGAACAACTAGAAGTCACTCTGCACTAGTGAAACTTTCAAACTGCTTTCAGTTACTCAAGAATGAGACTGGAGGGCAGCCTGTTGTGGGACAACTACAAGTCAGACCGTGCAACACTGAACAAGAGGCAAAAGGCCCACCAAGTAGTGGCAATGTACCAAGGCTTACCAGAACAAGAAGAGAAGGGTGTTCGTTGTGGGAGACTCCCTGTTGTGCAAGATGGAAACACATGTATATCAGGAAGACCCATGGACTCATCAGTTACTTTGTCTCCCTGGAGGGCAGATTAGTGATATAACTGAAAGATCGACAAGGTTCATACAGCCCACTGACACATATCTCTTCCGTCTTCTTCATGTGGGAACAAATAACATTGCCAAGCAAAGAAATCACATTGGACTTTGAAGCTTTAGAGAAGAAAGTTAAGAACTTTGGGACCCAGATAGTTTTCTCTGCAATCCTTCCAGTTTCTGGAAGAGGAATGGACAGGGAAAGAAAAATACTGCCTGGCCCTGCAAGTGATGCTGATGTGAGAGATTCGGATTCTAAGGCCATGGGTACACTTCCTGGAAGATGGACTGCTGCCAAGGGATGGGTTGCATGTTACAAGGACTGGAAAGAATGTGTTTGGCCACAGCATGAAGTGGTTTATCAGGAGGGCTTTAAACTGAATCCTACAAGTGCAGGACAAGTACACCTGGGCATAACAACAGGCAAGAACTTATGCACCGCAACAGAGACATCAGCTCTAAAAGTGCCCAATAATATTCTTCAAAAAATGTAGGAAGAAAGCTATAGGATAAGGCACATAGTCTTCTATGTTTATATACAGTGGTACCTTGGCTCATGAACACCTCCATTCACGATCAAATCATGAACAGAAATTTCAGGAAATAACTCAGGTTGCAAACTCCGCATCGGGTGACAATCATGATCACACCCTTCTTTCCTGCACAGGTGCAATTGTGGTCGTGCTCGGGGGGAGGGGGTGGCCATGATTGCGGTTGTGCTCATGTAGGGAAGATGGGTGCAATCGCGGTCATGCTGGGCGGGAGGCAGGGAGATGGCTGTGATTGTGCTTGGGGGGTGGGGGGATGGCCGTGATCTTTGTTGTTCTTTGTCACTTTGTTTCAAATTTTTGTGATTAAAAAAATAGTTAGAGAACAGATTAACCTTATTTACATTGAATCCTATGGGAAAATTTGACTTGGGTCACAACCAATTTGGGTTGCAACCAGAATTGTGGAACGGATTGAGTTCGTGAGCCAAAGTACCACTGTTCTAATGCCCAGAGAATGGGAAACAAACAACATGAAATTGAACTCTTAATACAGGAGGATGAATATGACCTGATAGGTATAACTGAAACTTGGTAGGATGACTCCCATGACTGGAATTCAACAATTGAAGGGTATAACCTGTTCAAGAAGAACAGAAGGAACAGAAAGGGAGGCAGAGTCAGGCTATATGTTAAAGATACATATCTCCGCACACAAATGCGGGAGGATAACTTCATCTGGATCAGTATAAGTGGAGGCAGGAATAAAAGAAATGCAGTGGTTGGAGTCTATTGCTGACCATCCAGTTAAGAAGACAGGGGTGAAACTTTTGAAAGGGGCATTGCCAATGTTTCAAGGAGGCATGATATAAATGTTATGGGGAGCTTCAATTTCTCTGATATCTGTTGGGAGACAAATTATGCCAAACAAAGAGATTCCTGAATGTGTTGATGATGACTTCCCCCAAAAGAAAGTGGAGGAAGGAACTAGAGCATGGGTCCTCAAACTATGGCCCATGGGCCAGATCTGGCCCACCATGCCCATTTTTCCGGCCCGCCTCAGAGGTTTTGGACTCCCCGCACCTGCGTCCATTTTGGATTGTTTTGGACTCACTCGGAGATTTCCAAGTGAGCAAGCCATCGCCTCACCAGCCCATGCCTGCTGCCGCCACCTTTCAACTGACCCCCTGTTGAAAAAGTTTTAGGACCCCTGAACTAGAGGAATGGCTATCCTTGATTTGACACTAGCCAACAGGAAAGACCCAGTGTACAAAGTGGCAGCTATGGGAACTCTGGGGGAAAGTGACCATGCTATCCTTGAATTCTTCATTCTAAAGGAAGCAAAAACCAAATATGTACCCTGGATTTTAGGAAAGTTGATTTTAATAAACTCAAAACAGTGATAAGTAAAGTCCCATGGCAAGTGACTCTAATAAGAAACAGAGTCCAAGACGGGGGGTGGGGGGATGTATAAAAAAGGAAATTCTAAAGGCACAGTTACAAACAATTCCAACAAGGAACTAGGGTAAAAGATGACAGAAGAAGCCCACTCCTGTTAGCTCTGCCTGTTCACCTGCTCTGATCACTCACTCTCTGGGAGTTTGGCTGCTTGTATCACAGAGTCCCTAGACTAGCTGGGGCAGCTTCCTCTAATCTGCTCAGTTAGGAGTCAGGAACAAGTCAAGACAACTATACAAACAAAACATGTTAGAGGTCACCTGTTGCAGGAGCAATTTCTGTTGGTGAGTCAATAGGCGGGTTACTGAACAATACAAACCTTTTCAACAGGCAGGAATGTGGTTCTGTTCATTTAAATATACACTGACTACTTTTGGATCTCAGAATGCTCCCAAAGTCTGTTCATGGTGCTTATGCATGCTGTTAGTGTAGTGTAGAATTTAGAGTACTGGACTGGGATCTGGAAGATCCAAGATCTAGCTCCCACTTAGCCACAAAACTCGTGACCTTGGTCCAGTCACTGACTCTCAGCCCAACCTACTTCACAGGGCTGTTGTGAGGATAAGAATGAGAGGAGAAAGAGAATTATGGAAGACACCTTGAGTTCCTTGAAGGAAAAAGGCAGGATATAAATATAACAAATCTATGATTTGAACACCTTTGGAATTATATACCAATGGTTCCCTATTCACAATTATTAACATAGCTTACCACAAGAGCCAATTTGTAATCTAGCAGAAAGAACACAAAGTAGGTGTTAAAAAGTTGTTGAAAACTTAGCTTAGTCAGATATTCAGATGGTCTTAAATAAACTTCTGCCTCTTAGTAGTGGTTCCGAATCTGAAATGTAGGGAGGAAGTTTACAAATGGCCTTCCTCACAGGGTCAGCATGAGGATTACAGAGAAAAATGTATATTAAGCACTCAAAACTTAAATAAGCACAAGTATCAGAATGTTATAAACATTTACTCAGAAATAAGTTTCACTGTGTTTAGTGGTATTCTCCCTAATAAGTTTATTTAGAATTGCAGCTTAAGCTTTATTTCTTATTTACTACTATTAGCTGCCACTGTGGCATTGCGGTTAAGAGCGCAAGACTGGGACTCAGGAGATCCAGGTTCTAGTCCCCATTCAGGCATGGAGCCAACTGGGTGATCTTGGGCCAGTTACAAATTATTGTCCCAAGCTACCTCACAGGGTTGTTGTTGTCAGGATAAGATTGAGAGGAAGAGAATTATATAAGCTGCCTTGAGTTCCTTGAAAGGAAAAAGGTGGAATATAAATACAATAAATACTACCAAAATGCCCAAACACTGGCTATGTCTGAAAGACTTGTATTGCAAATACTGCTTGGTCTTTTGAAAATAGGCATGCACTGGCTTGGTTTGCACCTCTGTGAGCAGTGAGTCTTGGTTGCCTTTCATTTGGTGCTAACTTGTTTTTTTCCCAAACTGCCACCCCAAGAACCTGTGGTCTATAGCATGGTTCGCTTTACTTGAATCAGTCTGACTGGGCAATGTGAGCCACAGAGAACAAGCTGTTCAGGGAGAATATTAAAAAACTCCCTTGCCTCTCTGCCATGCTTGCCCAAGCCACTGCCAAGGTCAGCTACCTCACAAGTACCAAAGCAGAGGGGTGGATAACTCTCACCAGCTTGCAAACCCCCCACTGTGATCAGGAGTCACTTTGGCTAACTGTTGCATCCTTTCTTTCAAAACAGCGACTGTGCCTTTCCATATGGACAAATGCAAGCATGACTCATAACCATACCTCCAAAATTGCACAATTCCAGCTATTTTTTTTAAATAGGCCAAACTATTTGTACACATTTGGGGCCTAATTTCTTGTCTTTTCTTTTTTTAAAGGGCTTGGGCACTTGGGCATGTTGGAGGGGCTGTCAGTGGCTGTCAAACCAAGACTACAGGAAATCTTGAAAAAACTAACGGATAGGGAGGGATAGATGCAGCAGTGGGAAGAGCAGCTTGAGTGATAAAATCCCCTGGGTGGACAAGCCATAGTAAGCCCAATCATTGGCTGGGTTTTCTTAACAACCCACCTGCTGTGGCTTATTGCCAGGTTGGTTGGTGTGATGTGCGAATCTGCCTATTGTATTCTACTTTGGGATTGCCATCAATGAAAGTCAGACCATCAAGTAGAGCAACAGACAGAACCACAACCATTCACTGGTATGAGAGAAAGTCAAGGAATGTATTATTATTATTATTATTATTATTATTATTATTATTATTATTATTATTATAACATTTCTATGCCGCCCCTTGCTGAAGCCTCGGGGCGGCTTACATACTCAGAGACACCATTACAGTAAAAGCAAAGTCTTGCCTCCAGTGACCCCAGTCACTAACTGTACTTCCCCGGTGATAAACTTGTATATGAAGGAATTGTATTATACCTTGCAACCAAATGGAAAGATGCCTGGATCCTCCTTCAGAAATGAGTCACAAACATAGATTTGCAATCTGGAAAGGCCCTTTGTCCCATTCTGGACGAACAAACCTGCCCTATGAAGAACTTATTTCCATGAATACTGGTTTGCTCATCTCCCGTCAGTTTCAACAGGGATGATTCAACAGCCCAAGTTGCACCTGCCGTACAAAGCAAAGAGAAACCTAATGCTTGCAGAAGTACTAAGCAAGTTCTAAGCCATACTTAATGGCCACATAATGCTGATCCATAACCAGTGGGGAGGTTTGACACAATTGCAAGGAGTCAGGTCAATTGGAATAGAGGGGCTATAATCCTGAACAGGGAACACTCCACACAGCAATATTTTGTTGACACCCCTTTATTTTCATGTAACTAAGCATGCTTAAGAGAGCTTCATCCAAGAAGAGTTTCCCACAAAGATTTCATTTCCATAGTGGAAGCTGTATGTATCCTCAGTAACATCAACTGTCATTTCCTTAAAACTGCCATTCTTACCCTGCAATGTACAGCCCCGGAAAAGTATTGTGTGTGTTCCAGGACTTGCATATAGTTTACGTGAGGCCAGCTGATCCGGCCACTTGTCTACCTGAACAGTTAAGTCACTAGAGCACAGCTTAAAATCCTTTGTAACACACACCTTCTCCTTGTAGATAAATTTACAATGCTGCCCTCACAGCAGAAGTTGGGGCAGGTATCTATGGACCCAAGCAAGTGGTATGAGCAGGAATGCCCTCCAACCCAGCAGGGCTGCCTTTGGACATTTTGAAGTGAAAGTGAGCAGAATACAACCATCAAGGCCAGGTTCTAAAAGTGCCTAACTGCATCACTGCAAATCCCTGTACAAGGAGTTCTCTGACAGAATGTTTGGAAACCATCTCGCTCCACATTTTGTTTGTTTGTTTTTAAAGTGGAAATAAAGTGACTAAACATAATAGAATGCAATAATGGAGACATTCAGACAAATGTGATCAAAGTGAAGGTTGAAAACTAATTAAATTCCGAGGGCTTTGCCTTAACTGGACTGCAGATTTGGCCACTGGAATGTGTGATATACAGAGCATGATAATTTACATATTTTTACCTGGGGCAGTGAGCAATTTATCCTGTAAGAGTTAGTGCCAATTCTGTAAGCACTTTTGAGATCAAATGAGCTTTGATTTATTTTTTTCCACTGTCTATAATTTAACTGAATGGAAAGCCATAAAACAAAATGCCAAAGAAGGCTTAGTACCAGCAGGGCAATGTCTTCAGATACCAGAATTACATATTTTGCTATCACTAATAGCAAGCATGCATTCTAAAACCTGGAAAGTGAATAGGAAATTTTAAACCATGGGTGGAAACCAATTAGCATAGCAGGCTAATTAGACTCCCCCTGCAACCTCCCCCACTCCTGCCATGTTCCCTCAAAATTAGCCATGGAAGGTTGGGAGACCGTCTGGAGTAAATACAAGGAAGACACAGGGGCCTGTCAAGTGGAAAGGAAACAGAAGGAGTAGAGAAACTAGCTGGGAATAATGGTAGCTGAAGTCCAGTATATCTGCAGGGGTTGCCAGTTTGAAAAAGTAAGATTGCATCAAACAAGATTCATTAAACAATTTGCCTTGAGAGGAGGAACAGCAACTGATAGAAAACGCAACTGGAAAGAGGAAACCATGTCACTTTATTTCTCTTCTGATAAAGAAATAACAATGCTTCTTTCCTCTACACAGAAGATATGGATTACCAATAAAATTTAAAAATTAAGGCCTATTAGCCCAGAGCCATGCACAGTGCTACTTCAGAGTTTTGTTCACCAAAGACATTTGTAACTAAACTGCAAGCACATGCTACATCAGCTAAGAATAAATACTAAGGGACAGGATTACATTTTTCCTGTAATGCTAAATAGCATTAGATGGTTCTTTAAAGACAGATACATAAATCTAGAGCAAGAGCAAGCATCATATTACAAGCTTTGAGTTATGATCAGAGTCGTGACATCCACCTAGATTGGAAACTAAATAAACTGACAGACATTTTAAAATTATAACATCAGCTCTTTCTCAGTGTATTTGAGCTGCATGAAGTAATTTGTGTTCTATATTATCAAGGTCAGTCCCTAATGACTGGAGGTGATAGCTTAATTTAAGGGAAGGCTCAACCCTAGAACCTATTCTGAAACCCAGACTTCAGCCTCAGAAGAAGTGAGTAGCTATGAAGGAGAAAGTATCTTTAATCACTAAGTTCCTACAGCCATACAATATCTGGAATCAGGATGACAGCAAAGTTCCTAGATCAGAGAACTTCTTTGAGTTTCAGGACCCTTATTTTGCCAATAAAACAGCTTTCTGTTATCTCAGTCCCTCCAAATGTTTCAGATTACCACCATCCATTAGCCCCAGGTGGCATGGCCAATGATCAAGGGTGATGGGGACTGTAGTTCAACACTTCTAGAGGGAACCAGGTTCTTCTGTTGCAGACATTAGGAACAGAGGAAACTGCCTAATACATGGCCAGAGTCTTTGTTAAAGATTGCCTGCTTTGACAGGAAGGAGTTCTCTTGGCTTTAGGTGGAAGTCTTCCCTAATCACTTTCTGATCTATTTTACTGGATGTATAAGAAAGGCAATTTATGACCTTTGCATGCAAAACATGTCCTCCAAATGTGTTAAACTACAGTTCCCATCATTCCCAGACAGCATGGCTATACTGGCTGAGAATTGTGGGTGCTGTGGTCCAATGTAGCTGAAGGTTGCCAGGGTAGGAAAGGCTGAGCTATATTATCTCCCCGAGTCATCTAATTAGAAATAATGACAGTGCTTAAATGCTGTATTTAACTGCCTGCCAATGCTGACTTGAAGATTCTTTAGCATGTCATGTACCCCACATACAAGAAGATATCAGGCTGTATTGGTTCAAAAACTCCTTATAGGTAAAGGATGTCTGGGCTGTATTTGTGGAAGCTGCTGACCATGTGAGGCAATGGTGCACCTGTGAAGGACTGTGTTGCCCCTTCTATATACAGCATCAGGACTTTTTCCGCAAACCCTGCTTCTAATTCAGACAAGACACACATCAGTGAAGACTGTATCTAATTGGTTTTGCTGGCAAGCTCCCTATAAGCATCTGATTGGCCACTATGGGAAGCAGAATACTGGGACTAATTTTTTTTACTCCAAACTATTAAAGCTCTTCTTATAGTCTCATAATACATTTGTGCTATTTTATTGATTGGTGTTTCAATGGAACTGAGATTTTTATGTGTTTAACCTGTACATCACTTGGGAATTTTTTGTTATTGGGAAAGCAATAAATGGGGCATACGGAAATGATCAGTAAGCTTCAGTCTGTTCATATATGCAGTCAACTTTTTCCCCTTTGGTAAGAAACTGCAAGAGATAGATAGCAATCCAGTATATTTATTTTAAGCTTATAACCTGCCTTTTTCCTCCTTTACAAAGAACAGAGGAAGGCTAGATTGAGAGTCAGTAGCTGGCCTAAAGTCACCCAATAAGCTTCATGGTTGGGGGAGCACTACAACCTGGATCTTCAGAATCCCATTCCGACACTTTGAATCATTAGACTACACTGGTTTGTATCTCATCCTTTCTCCCTGGAATTTAGGACAGGACAATAGGATTCTATACTATTTTATTTGCATGCAAAACCCTTTGAAATAGAAAGATTGAAAGATAGTGACTGGCAGAAGGTCATCCAATGACACTTGGTACCTGAACCCAAGTCTTCCAGGTCCATCACATTACACTGCACTGACTCTAGAACTACTGCAGAGATGGGAAAGGCCAAAACAGAACAGGTTTTGTTTAGGTCTTTTAAGTCTAACATACACGGTTACAATTTCAAGACTGTAGCAACAGTAGGGTTTCTCCAAGTAATTCTGTGCCTAGAGATCATTAGAAAGGAATGCTTTGTGGAGCGGCGAAAGAAAACAACCTGCCACCATGCATGAACTTGCATTCAGACATAGGTGTCAGGTCAGCAACCCACCAAAATGACATCACTCCTGCAAGATACAATTTTCATAGCTGGATTTAAAAAAGGGGGAAAGAAGATGTACTAATGCCAGTTTTTTTAAACTTCTGTTTATAGTGGAGAAAGTTATCTTGAAGCGAAGCGTTTCTTTGTATTATCTATTCAATGCAATTGTACTCAGAAAAGCAATTCTTGCCATCCCACCCCACTGCCCTGCCATAAGCACATCAAAAGATGCCTCGGTGTCTGGTGGTGAAGACCAGATGACCCCACGCTATTAGTGGGTAACTGTCAAAGTGTAATCTCTGTGTTTTATAGGCTTGCCAAAGTGCCTCCCTAACCCTGTAAGTTCACACATGTAACCTTTTCGTTTACTGAACTTGGCCAGCCTGTTCAAGGCAACTTTAGTTTAGAAGGCTTGTCAAAGGCATCTAATTAGAGCGAAATGTAACTTTTCTTTATGGTGCTGTGATGTGTATCCAATCACTTGCCTATCCATATCAAAGTATCCAATCACCTTCCTGTGTATTGTATCCACTCTCCTTTTGTGTATTCTATATAACCCTAAGGAAATTAACATGGGGTGTTCCTACTTAGGCACCCATGGATCCATGCATTCAATTATAAATAAATCTATTTGCCCTGACAAGAAACTGATTTCCGAGCCTTTGAACTGCAGATCGGTGTGACACAATGTTTTAAAATACATTTCTGTCAAACTTTCAGTGTAGCAATCTGGTACCTCTGCTTTTGTTCCTTTGTATTGCTACTTCACAAGAACACTGCTAAAAATTATCAACCTTGATCAACTATCTCTAATACCCATTTCAAAAGCAGGGTGCATCTGCCATTCTGACTGTAACTAATCTAACTGCTGTTAAAGCAAATGTGAGGCTTTAACAAAGGTCCTAGCCTTGTCAAGCAACTGAACTGTGTCCCAACACACATTTGCAACATTAATAAACCAGTGCATACTTTTCATAAGTGGTTACAGCTCTGAAACAGATTCTTATACTTTTCCCACATGGATTCCTCTGTTTCCTTAAAAAACATTGGTCTAATCAAATTTTGATGGCAGGTTTGGAAGATGTTTTGCAATGCCTTTTTAATGCTAATCATGGTTAAGGTTAATATCTCAGTACTAAGCATGTGGATACACTGGGGGAAAGTAGGCAAGGCACTCAAGGAGCACAAAGAAAAGGCTGCGGAAAAGCACTTACTTTGCATGCAGAAGGTCTTAGGTTAAATCCAAGGCATCTCCACCCAGGACTGGGAAAAAGCCCTCCTGCCTAACCTAGTGCCCTGGAGAGAATCAGGATTGAAAATAATGGGTCAGAGAGATCAAACGGTCTGACTCAGTATAAGGCAGCCTCCTAGATTCCCCAAACCCTTTAGGGCAGTGAATGAGGGTAGATACTGGAAATCCATTTCTTCTCAGGCCTGTTTTCTTCCTTTTCCCATAACACCTCACAGGCCTTTAAACTGGACCGTGTGATTAACAAGGAACTATGAGATTTGCCCCTTGAGAAAGAGAAGAAGGCAAGGGTGTGAACCTATACTTTGCCCTTAATCTCTTAACTGGAAAGCTGCACCAGGTTATTACAGCAAGTTTGGAATCACTGTGGCCACAATGGTGCCTTACTTTTACTGCATCTACACCTACAAGCACACTAAAGGGGAGCCCAAAGGATTTTCAATTATTGCCACCAGTCAGCACAGTTGGCAAGAAAAAGCAAGTATGCACTCATTTGATTACTGCATGCATAGTTCACAGTACAGTTAATCCAAACACACAGTTCCCAGGGGAAATGAATTTTGCTGAGCTTTGGTGGTTTGGGATTAAGGGAACTACAGTCATGATGTAACAGTTTCATTTTACACAGCAGTTGTTTACTAGGGGAATGCTGAAAAGACAGTTGGTAAAGAGGTTCCCTCCACCTCATTATCAGGATTGGATTTCATATAATTAATAAATGAGAAATACAAGTGAGGAACTGCAACAAATTGTTGCAGTAATCCCCCCATATACCCACATACCAGGTTCCAGCTATCTTGGAACAAGAACTTCATAAGTGCTCTGTGTGTGTGTGCGCGCGCCACGGGGGGGGGGGGGCATTTTAGAGAAAAGAAGGAAAAAGACTTTTACCATCCTAAAACCTCCCTCTACTGTACTAAATAGTAATGGGGTCAGTGCTGGTTGCCAGTCCTGACTGAAACAAATTACTGGTATAACATGCATACCTTCCCTAATGCTTTGGAATCTGACTCCCATAAGTCCATGTGATCATTAACAATGATCAGGGAGCACAAAATATTGAGAAGGCATCAGGTTGGGAAAGGCTGCACGAAGCCATTCTTTAGTGTTACCTGCACAAGCCAGTGGTTTCTGTGGTCCTCATCCCATCACCTCTCCTAGTGTGGCTCTAAGGAGACTGGAAGCTTCACTTCCATTTTCAATTAACCACAGTTTCCCTATACAGTTGAATAGGAATCTGTGGTTAGTGCTAACTGTGGTGTAATGAAGAAGATCAGCATAATTAACAACAGTTTGAAATGAGCTTCTTTTGTTAAATCATAGTTAACACTAACCACCTTCTCCAGTTTGGCCATAATTAGAAATGATAATTACTTGAGAACAGAAGTGAAAGCTTCCAATCTCCTTTTCACAGCTCAGCCAAAAAGAAAAAGAAAAACCTCAGCAGGAGAACAGAATGCATGAATCCAAGACTTGTGTGTAGCAGTAAGGTATAGCTTCTTTTTTGCATCCAATTTGTAAGATACTTCTTGTATATCTCTCTGATCCCTAGAAGAAGTAAGGGTAGTTCATAAATATTTCAATAATTACCATGTGCAAATGCAGCACAGCCTTGGGCTGCAATCTACAGAATGTTTATTCCAGCAATACAGTAAGATGTTGCAGCATTCCTAACACACTGGATCAGCTAACAAGTTTCCCTTTCATTCTTATGGGTGTACACAAGCTGTCTTACAGTGCAAATCATGCGCACTTAAAACTCTCTATAAAGTTGCAGGTGTGCTATTTCATTTTGTGTAGGATGCTCATCCTGTGCCAACTTGCCTTCCATTGACAAATATGTCAGTATCATGATAAAGATGCTGTACTTATAATGGGCAACCCATTACTGAAGTGTCATGCATGTTGGTAGCAGTTACAACTCCCCCTTGAAAAATGTGCACATGGTAATCCATACCTAGAACACAGACATTTACACCATATCTACCTGTAAGTTTTCAAAGTTGTACCTGATAGAGAAGGAGGAAAGGCACAGGCACTGTCTTACAACAGAAGCAAACATTCATCCAGTAAGGTCAGATAGTGGTGATCAGATATAGAACAGAACAATAAATTAATAATCTCCTGAGTCAGAATCTAAACCTGCATCACCAGAAGCCTTAAAGGGGCCTGGAAACAGATGCTGATGATATCTTATGAACTGCAAGCATGCCAAAGCATTTGAAAATGACAGAAACAAGGCCTAGGGCAGAGAACACTCCTGGATTGTCCCCACGCATCACTGAACATTTTACTCCTTCTGGTCAAAAGCACAGTACAGGAATAATGTTCTAAGACTGATGATATACATTAGCAAAACCCTCCAGAATAACCCTCACAGAATCATCTGAATGCCTTTTCTTTGGGATCCACAAGTCAAAATGGCATCACTCAACTCCAGTATCATCATCAGCACTCCCATGCAGACCACAATCCAGAACATGAGCTGCACTGAATGAAAGACACGTACATTCAGGCACTTTGTGGCTTTACTCCATGCATGTCAGGTCCCAGCTGAATATCAGAACAGCCACATGGATACTGCCAAAAGGCCCTTCCCCTTGACCACAATCCGTGCAAGCACAACGTGTAGAAGCCACAAGCATCACACATGCACACCAAGGCCAGCCTACACATTTTGCATGCAATGAGAAGAGCTAGGCCACTTGATGGGGCAAAAGATGAGCTCCTGCACCATGTGAAGCACTGCCATGGGAAGCTGTGTGCCATACCTGCAAAGTGGCTCAACTCAGGAATGAAGCCCCGGCACAAAATTAGCTGAGGAAGCCCACATGTGGGCAGCCACTCTCTACGGTCTTTCGCAGCTCTACGGCTAAAATTCTACAGTCTCCTATATTCCATACACGCAATTGTGTTGCAGGTCCGAAAGCAAAACACTGCAGATGTCAAGCCCAGTTAAAGAAGATGCTAGTCCCACCAACCAAGACCGGCACAGGCCACTTCAGCCACTCACATGGACTGGACGTGGTGCTTACCTTGCTCACTATATTCTGCTGAAGGCCAGCCGTGATCCGGTGGTACCGCTCGCTGCAAAGGCAGTGGCTGTTGTTCTTCGGCTCATCGGTGGGCAGTTCTGCAGCAGCCAGCATCCCGCGGCTATAGCCGCTGCGGTCGCTATGGTTGTAACCGGGGGTCGGCGCGAGACCCCTCGCGGGCACTGGGGGGTGTCCTGTCCAGTTGCTCTGCCCATCCGTGCCCTTACACCAAGAGATTGGCTGGACCAAGAGGAAGCTGTCCGAGAACTGGCTGAAGCCGATGAAGAGGGCCGGGATCCAGGTGAGAAGGATGAGTGTCTTCTGGTGGCCGCCGCCCAGCCCCCCCAAGAAAGGTAGCACGGACCCATCGTAATCCAAGAGCAGGGGGCTGCAGGACCCGGAGGGAGGCGGCGCCGTAGGAACAGGCAGGCTCTGGATCTCCGCTGCCAGACCCCCTGCAGGGGGTGCGGCTGAGGCGGCTGCTGCAGCCGCAGGGTCCGCCTCTCCGGCAGGCAAAGAGCCGTTCTCCTCGGGGAGGGGCTGGCCTCCTCCGCCGCCGCCACCTTCCTCTCGTCGCCGGTCTATCGCCATCCGGCAGGAGGAGGTGGAGGCAGCCGGCGAGGCTCACATAGAGCGGACCGGGGGAGGCTGCGCACGGCGCGCACCGGCGGCGGCTGTCGTCGTCGTCGCCGCCGCTGTTGCCGCGATCCAAGCGCTTCGCGAGTCTGTCGCGACGCTGCAGCCACGGGCCGGGGGGGACGGAGGCGGACTGCCCGGCCGGATTCCCTGCCAACAGGCGCACACGCATAGGTGTCCGCGGATCTGCCTGGAGGCGCCCGGGGCCGCCGATCGCGTGCCTCAGCTCCCCTCGCTTCAAGGCGCGCCCATCTTCCGCCGCTGCCACTCCCAGCCCGCTTTGCTTCCCTCCCCTTAAAATCTTCGTGCGTCTCCCTCGCCGCGCCCGCCTCCTCGTCCCTCGGCCACCGGGACTCTGCGGGAAGCCGGGCGGCCCGGGCACAACAGCGCTGCTGCCGCGGCGGGCGGCAGTCGCGGCTACAGGGTCCCTTTCTGCTCACTGGGGAGGCAGCGTGGGTGGGCAGAAGAACGACCCGGCGACCGGCTCGTCGAGGTCTCTCGCCAGCCCGGCGAGCCGCACATCAGGCTCGGCTGGGGGAAGATTTCCCCCTCGCCAGGGATCTGAAGAGCGGGCGAGGAGTCGAAAGCAGCCGCATTCGCCGCCCCCGGGAGAAGCTGGCTGTGGCTGTGGCGGCGGCTTCTTTCTCGGCTGCAGGTCGCCTCGGCTCTCCGCAAGAGGAGGCTTCTCGGGAAGGGGGTGGGGAGGCTACGCCGCGGCGGCGGCGCCTCGCCTCTCGCTCTGCCTCTCTGCCGCTGCTCCTCCGATGCCTCCGCTTTGCTCTCAACCTGCAAGCCCAACCCCCTGACCCATCGTCCGCCTCTATCTCCTCCTCTCCCGGAGGTAAAGGTAACAGCAGCGGCCGCAGCACCTGCTCTTCCTCCCGCCGCTGTTGCCGCCGCCGCACTAAACCTTCGCGGCCAACCGGCTCCCCCTGTCGGGAACTACAGGAACGCCCCCCCGCTTCCGCCCCTAGGTCCTCGAGCGGCAAGCCCTCTGCACGACTCGCGGGCTCCGAGTTCCCGCCACTTCGAGACGGGGGTGCGCCGCGGCGGGGGAGGAAGCGGGGGACAGGCTGGCCTTCACGTGTAAACCGTGCGTGGCCCTTGCGTGTTTTTCTTCCTCGGAAGTAAGTTCTGCAGAGTTCAGTGGGGGACGGGCTTTCCGCTAGACAACCTGTAACATTCCCCCATGGTTTTCACGGGCGCATCTGCAGTGCACACGGGCAACCTGATCCTAGGCGTGTTTTACTCGGAATCCCCGCTGAACTGGGTGGGCTCCCATCTTCGAGTAAACGTTGTCCTGGAGTGCACTTGCAATAAGTACTTGTTTTGCTCAGAAATCAAACCCACTGAAGTCAGCGGGATTTACTCACAGGTAAGTGTGCTTAGGACTGCGGGTGTTACTTAGCTCGAAAGTGAGATTGTCCCAGGGAATTGGGGTTCTGGCCTTGGTTACAGGCCCCCAGTTTAGCTGTGCCCATGCTGGTGTCCTCCTGTTGTGTTGGACTGTAACTCCCATCATGCCAAGTCATATACTGGACATGATGAGAAATATAGTCAGCACATCTGGAGGGCACCAGGTCGGGGAATTGTCCTACTACCTTCACAGAGTTGAGCTTTCTCTCTGTGTTTTTGGCTGGGAGCTGTAACATTTTAGCCATCCTTTGCATACTTACCAGGAGGAAGTCGAACTGAATTAAATGGGAACTACTTTGAGTAGCAGGCATGCATAAATTTAACCTGTAACCAGGCTAGACTGGCTTAAATAGATGGCTGTAGACTAAACAAGGGCTGCAATGATGAGTCAGTTGGAAACGGCTAAATGGAAGATGTTTTAAATGAATAAAAAGAGCATCCCAGTTACTGAGGAATTGGGGTTTTTTAGATAGCTTATTTATGCACATGAGCTTACAACAATAAATAGGCAGTAGACAGCATCCTTGAAGGGGTATACTTACTCCTTTCCAGGGCTATCCCAAGACACTTGCTGTCTGAGCTGAAGGACAACATGGCACTGTTCCATATTAGGAAGCCAACCAGGCTGCCTGTTGAGTATAACCACTCCATTACACCTGAGGCCATTCTGGAGGACAAGGGCAGGTGAGCTGCATGACACACAGCTCTGTCCTCCAACAATGTGAAATGTCCAAAGGACTTCAGAGGAAAAGATCTTGCTGACGCTTCCTCACATTCTTTTTCTTAAGAACTGTTTATTTCATGGAGATTTCATAAATAACTCATATAATTAATTCGATAGCATGAGTAGATATTCCTAACTGCAAACAGATTAGCTCCCTTCCCTCCAAGAGAATTAGGGTACAATCCTGTGCATGTACAATCCTGCCCTAACCAGCTGAGGGGAAAAGGTTGCATTGCCTTGCTTCCTGTTTCAATATGAGAGGTGTGGAACAGAAAGAAGTGTGACACAGAGGAGTTGTAGACTCTCAAGAGCAGAGCTCAGCCTGGTTGTGGATTGTTTAGCTGTAAGATGTCTGTCCGGCCATGGACTAGGTCATTAGGCAAGTGTGATATTGTGGACACAGTGATGCTCAGAGCACCGCAATCTTATGCATATCTTTGTTGTTCTTATGTGCAGTCAAGTCAACTCTGACTTAAGGCATTCAGATGAATGAATGCTTTCCAGAATGTCCAGTCCTTGACAGTCCTACTCAGCTCTTGCAAACTCAAGGCTGTGGCTTTCTCAATGGAATCCATCCATTTTGTATTTCGTCTTCCTCTTCTTCTGCCTTCAACTTTCCCTACCGTTATTCTCTTACCCAATGAAACTTTTCTTCTCATGTGGTGCCCAAAGTACAAGTACACCAGAAGTGGGCAACTATAGGCAGTCTGGGACCCAGTATTCACTTCCCAGACTTCCATAGAGGCTTCAACTGCTGTTATCACACCACCCTCAGAGGCAAAAACAAAAAACTGGTTTGGACACCTAGATGATATTTCACTTGAACACAACTTTTGAGTCTCTAGCAGTAGAGACCAAATCTTGAGCTATTGCAGGGCCTAAAGTCAGCGGTAAAATTCAGCAGCAAGTGTGGTGGGCTGCATATGGCTCCATGGACTGTGCGTTACCCACCTGGCTATACCTGCCTGGGAGTAAGATTCATTGAACTCTTCCGAACAGGCACACCTCAGAATGTGCCATAACATAGCTATGTGGCTGGCTATAAATGGTATGAGACTGTGCTCAGTGGTGCAAATCAGAGATCAGACAGAACTCAGCAAAACTCACTTCCTAAGCTGCCCTTCCATCCTTGATGTGGCTGGAATTTGTCTTCCTTTCATGTACAGGAAACTGAGAGTGCACAAATTTCACTGACTGTGTTATCTTCTCAGTGTATACTCAGAAGCAAGCCTCATTGATTTCAGTGGGGGCATACACTGAGCTAAGTGGATATAAGCTGACTATCGGAGCCTGTTTTACAAAACCAATCAGGTGTTTGCACCTTTCCTCCTCTAGCTGAGGAGGAAAGGTTAATAATAAACTGGTTAGACCAGTTTTTTAAAAGTCAAGTCATCATCTATTTTCTGAAGGGCATCAGCCCTGTGTGTACTGCGCTGTCCTATCACTAGATCCACTGCATATAAGAAACCGGAAATTAAAGCTGGGGAGAGCATACTTCAAGCTTTGAAGAGCCACTTTGATTTTTAACTAGAACCCCACCATCCACCATTCAAAACTTGGTGCAAAAAGCACACACTTAGAATTGGAAGCTTTTAAAATTTTCTGTGACGTTTGGAGTACCAGAACTTCAGCACCAAAACGTATTCCTTGTGAGCCCATGCCATCTTCATTTCAGCAGTGGAACGGAGGATGGGGGCAATAATTTGACTACCTCTGTTGTTAAGCAATTAGGAATTGGAAATCTTTGCCAATTAATTGCAAATTATGCAGTAGAACCAGATCTGCTTTCTACCCACCTGTGCAGTAAAGCATGCCTTCACATGTAACCCTCTGGGCTACTAGGGTGGTATATAAATGCAAATAATAAATGCCTTCACATTTCACAGGAAAATGGACCCAGGTGCTTTTATAACTGTGTTTTCACAGCAAAGATCTCTTGCTCTGATGTTCAGTATTATAGGTGACATCATCATCATCATCATTAGGTGAGAAGTTGAAGATTTTAAAACCTCTGAATCAATTAGGTTGCACTCCAGAAGAACAGCAAAATATTCTTCTACATTTTATTTATTTTATATATGTATAGCCTGCCCATTTTCCTTTCAAGGAGCTCAAGGCAACTTACATAATCATTCTTCTCCTCTTGATTTTATCATCACAACCAACCTGTAAGGCAGGTTAGGCTGAGAGTCAGTGACTGACCCAAAGTCACCTAGTGAGCTTTGTGGTCAAGTAGGAATTAGAACCTGGATCTCCCGGACTCTAGTCAGTATGGTATTCATAGTGGCTTTCTGGATAGTCCATTGGGGGACAAGGTGATGGTGGAGACTCGTTGCAGAGATTTAACTTTTAAAGCAGGGATGGGATGCATTTGGCCCTTTGGAAGTTGCTGAACTACAGCTCCCATCATCCTTGGACATTGCCCATGTTGGCTGGGGCAGATCAGAGTTGGATTTCCAACAATATCTCTAGGAGCACATGTTGTGGCCTATACACTATGAAGCTCGAATAGGAGCAGGTTCCCAAAACTAGTGACTCTGCTCCTAAGACAGACATATCAGAGGTTCCCTTTGCCATATTCCAATATTTTATTCTGTCTGCAAAACTGTGAGCAAACCCAGATTCAGGGATGATAGCTAGAATTTTCTCACTCAATGGCTGGAAAAATAGCCTTGCAACCATCGTTTTTCTTTCCTCCTCCTGTTCTCCCCCTGCTTGGGGATATGAACACAATGAAGACAGTGCATAGTAGGTTGACTAAAAAAGATATGTTTGCAAATCGATTTTGTATGCATGGAGGCAAATTTAGAAATAATTATAATTTAGGGACAGGTAAATTAACAATGTTCAAAGTCACTAGATTTTCTGAAAATTGTCTTACCACTTGTCTGGGTCTAAATCATGTCACACCTGTGATCATTGCTTGCTCTTTGCCAATAGGAAACTTGAGCATTGGTATAAAAGACAAGAAGTCATAATCAAGAAATATATACTACAATTAAAGCACAACTGAGGGCTGAGCCAGCTGGGAAATGCTGGGAGTTCTAGGATTTGTGTAAATGGAAGCTGGATGGGGGCTGGGGATGCCACTTACAGGCACCCACAGTGTATAGGATTGTAGCCTGAATTGCCTTTTAAGTACATCAGCAACACATTAACATTACTGTTATGTAAGCTACCCTTATCTTTAAGCAAGGAAACTTTGTACACCTGGAGAAAGTTGGCTTTTCTTTCCTTTTTACTGGCTGGTCATTAATGTCCTCAAGCAACTATAGATTTTACTGCTGAACATATATTGTCAAAGCATCACTCACATACCTGTATGATACACAGGTATGGGAAAGCATACATTTGGCACATTCACACTTCAATTTTCTGACATGCAATTTAAAACATGTAAAATGACCTTCACATAGTCCTTCTTGGTCAATAGGCTAGTTGTGGGCTTTTGAGCTAGTAATGTTTGTGGCCACCTTATTTGCAAGGCTAAAATATAGCTTAATACAGAATTACTGTTACATGCTTTCAATTTTTCTGTTGGATGAGAAAGCAAAGTAATGTTTATTTTATTTGCAAATAAATGGTAGGCAAATAGCAGGAATGCCTACAAGATAGTAAATCCATTATCATATCCAGTTTTCCTGCACACCCAAGGAGTGTCATGTTCAGGTAGGTTACAGCACTCTTTGTTTCTTGTTTGATTCCAAATTGCTGCCTCTCTGTCTCATGCATGCACAAGCAAACACAGATGCACGCACCCTCTCCTGTCAGCAGAAAGAGTGTCATATTCCCCAAATGCAGCTGGCATCTCATTCACATACACAGACCCACAGACTGTGAAGAAGTCACTGGCTCATTCATTTCATTTCTATTGCCAATGCTTTCTGGGTGGTTTACAACAATGCATTTGAAATAAAATACAGTACAAATACCATAAAACAGTAATGTTAAAATGAATTTAAGATAGCTTAAAATACAGTACAAATGCAGCAAAAGACCAAGTGAAGAAGAATTCTCATCTGGATAATCCCTCAAGACCCTGGATAACCAAGGAGATACAGTATTTAAATCCCTCTGCATAGAGGGCTGTCTTGGCCTGACACAAAAAAAGGCAAATTTGTTATTATTGTTTGTTATCATAATAAATCTTATTGTTATTCTTGTGTTTTAGTACAAGCTGCTCTGAAAATCTTATACCTGGAGAGTGAGATAATAAATCTCTGTAAGAAATGCAAACAATAAATAATTGATTTATCCTATTCTTACTTTTCTTTGAGTTGCATTTTCTAAAAAGAGGACAAAAATTAACACTTCAAGATCAAGAATTTCTTTGATTACATTTTGGGATCTCTGACAAAGGTGACACCCATCAGGTAAAAATTTGAGAGTTCTATTTAAGAGCCATATGGCCAGTGGATTTATTATATGCTGCTGGTGTATTTATTTTGTTTTCATATGACCTGTTTTATTGTCATATTTACAATACATTCCTATACGTGTGTATTGATGGGACATATTGCATGGAATGGGCAAGATAAAGTATATAAAGAACTGCAGCTTTTATAACCACTCGGAGAACTTTGGTTATTGGGCAGTATAAATTGCAATGTAAATATGTAAAATATATGTGAAGGTCAATATTTTGGATCGAAATGGTTCATTTAACTTGTTTCATTTCCCTGCCCCCAGAAAAGCAAATTAAATAGTTTCATCCAACATTCTCTGAAAATAAACCATTTTAGAGTAATCATTTTAGTTTAAAGCATAAGAACTGTCATTCCCTCCAATACAAATGCAATCTAAAACAACATTAAGGCTGAAAAATCTATTTTTCAAAAATCAATGTTAAAAGTTCAGCCTTCATCTTCCCTTTATGCATTAACATATAATCCCTCTTCTATTGCTATAAATTATCTTACACAATTGTAAAGTTTACCACATATCCTTATATCTATAGGAACTTGCTCAACAGAACACAATGTCTCATGTTCTTGAATGTCAAGCCTGATTAAATATATAAATCAAAAGTAGAACATTGACCCAGGGCTCAAGATTCTCCCAGCAGTCACCACAGAGGGTATGCTGGGATGCACAGGGTCAATTGCTTCCTTCTCTCTGAACCAAATAAGTTAAAAGACAAACTTTCCATCCAATTTATATCCCAAGGCAGCAGAGCACATGCTCTTTAGGGTGACGTTTCCATGGCTTTTCTTGACAATAAGAGGAAACCATTCAGGGCACAGTCCTATCACCACTAGATGCTGTCCAGACAGTTGTATGAAAGATTGGCATTCCAGCTCTGACCTCAGAGTGCCCTCCTTCCACCTTAGCAGATGGCTCAGTTCTTCCCTGCTGGCTACAGCTCCAGGGAAGAAAGACCAACCTCAGAGCTGGGCGAGGGAGATGCTCTTGGAGGCAGGGAACAAAGGAGAGAGCTTCAGCAGCATATGATGTATCCCAGCAGTGCCTCAGCCTCTCCTCATCATAAGGCACAAAACACTCGGATAGCTGAAAGACGCCATCTGTGTTTTGGAGAGTGGAGGCAGTCCTTACCTCCACACTCTTTCCATCCTGCATTAGATGCCTGAAATCCTTCAAGTTCAGAAGGTTATGAGCAAACACACCGGAGAGCATTCCTAGTGATGCATTTTCTACCACAAGGCAAACCCTGGTTTGTACTAATCATGGTTTCAGCTTCAACATAAGAAAAAGAAAAAGCAAGGAAACCATGCTTTGGAGATGCTTTACCTGTTTTGTTTTCCATCTTCTCAGCACTTCATACGTTCATAAACTTCTGTCTCCACAACACAACAGCCTTTGGCTAAAAAGCAATCGTCATAATTCTGATTTATCAACTGAAATGACTACATCAAACCATGGTTGGCAGAAACTGGATTACAAAGCACAGATATCAGATATCACACCAAATATTGCATAATTAACTTTTAAGCATGCTTTCATGTGATGTTGGACAGTCCAGTCCTGAGCAAGTCTACTCAAAAGCAAGTCTTACTAGTTCAGTGGGATGTAGTCCTGGCTAAATGTGTACAGGATTGTAGCGAAATTGAGCAAATATGCCAAATATGCCTTTTTAAAACTGATCTTCCATGCTATAAAACCTTTTTATTTAATGGCTATTTTAAAAATTTATTTTATCACTAACGGTCACTTTTTTGTTTTTATATAATTTTACTGTACTTGTTACTGTTTTATTGTTTTAATTCTACGTTGTAAGCCATCCCAAGATGCTGAGGCATGTGGTGACGGCATATAAAAGTTATAAATAAATAAATAAATAAATAAATAAATAAATAAATGGGCTTGAACATGTTTATTTTTAAGCAATGTGGCTTCAGGTACAGTAGAAAATATTCACAAATTTTGTAAAGCAGTGTTCCTTATGCTGGTGCTTTCCTGATGGGTCACAATTCCCATCACTCTCAGACAGCATAGACAATGAGTGTTGTAGTCTGACCCATCCATTTGGTGAAGGCAAGACTGACTCGGCATGTGTGTTGGTTGGTGGGTTTTGCTGAAAGACATTTAGGTTCACATATTGCTGCAACAGATGGCTTCCTTTAGATCTCGATTTGGCCCTTAGCAGGTAAGATGTCAAATATTTACTCAAAGATCAAATGAACACAGCCTGTGTCAATAATTTAGTAAACCATTGCAGTCCAGTAGCTGGTGATACTTTTGGCCTTATCAACCAATGTTTGCATTATGAACTTTCAGAAGTGCATTTCACTAAGTCCTCAGCAAGAAGAACAATGATTAAGTAACCTAACTCATAACTGGAGCATAGGCCCCTGCACTGATCAAGGCAATGAAAAATGAATTCTTTGTTCACTCTCTAAGGTTGCCATTCCTAGCGAGTAGTCCAAAAGCTCTGCAGGGCACAAATCCCAGGATTCCTACCAGCCAGGAATGACTAGAGCTGGGCCAGAACATAATCTGGAGGGCATCAGGCTTAAAAAGGCAACCCTATCCCCTAAAATTGTTGCAATGCTGAATATAGGGATAAGGTTTGCCTTCTATGGTGCCCTCAAGAAGTTATAGGCTTCAACTTCCAGCATTGGCCATGCTGGCTGGGACTGATTGGAGTTAAAGTCCAACATATCTGGAAAGCACCCTGTTGTGATAGAGGAACAGTGCTGATGGCTTGCACAGGTCTATTCAGAAGTAAGCCTCATTGAGTCCAATAGGGCATACTCCCAGATAAGTGAGTATAGGAATACAGCATCAAAAAGAGCAAGAGAATCCTGACAATTTAAATACGTGTTGTTCTTATTACTACCACAATCATAACACATCTAAAACTTAAAACCAGTATTGGTATCCAACATCCTTTGCACTAAGGCTGTGCTCCCACATTATGGAAGCGGCTTTATACAGTCACTTGGCTCACTTAACTCAGTATCAACTTAAACCAGGGGTTGGGAAGCTCTGGTCCTCTGGATGCTGGCTCCACTCCCAGCTGACATGGCCAATGATCAGGCATGGTGGGAAATGTAATCAACAACATCCGCAGAGCCACAGGTTCCTTGCCCTGAACAAGACTGAATGGAAGCAGGTCTCCAGACCAGAGGTGAGGATCCTAGGGTCTTCCAGTTGCTGTGGGGCATCAACTCTCCTCTTCCCCAGCCACTGGTCTCTGGAGTCTTCTGGAAGACCACAGTATCCCCACCCCTATTTTAAGGTTTCAGACAGGTGTCTTTCTAGTCCTAACTGGAGACGATATGGTTTGAACCTGAGGCCTTTTGCATGCAAAATGTGTGTTCTAATGTAGAGCCATAGCCTTCCATATCCAGTTGGTTTACAAGACTTGTCAATATTTGTGGGAAGGGACAAGTTACCATTATACAAACAAATAAACCCACACTTGTATATTCTGGGTATACCTAGCATATATTCCACTCATATTTTATCTGCTGGACTCTTGAGACCAATGTGCCTGAGAAAAATGAAAGCTGAGAAGGTAGCTAAGGAAGGTAACCTTAGAAATGGTTCTTTAGATGAACTTTTTATCCAAAGGTGAGGTACAGGATGGATGGTTTCCATGCTCAGAGAAATCTCTGTGCTTCCATTGGAAAACTAGTGAATGCAGCAAACTTCCCCAACCTGGCACCCTCCTGATGTTTTGAACTAAAACCTCCATCAGCCCGATTTAGCACAGCCAGTGGTCTCAGATGATGGGAACTGTAGCAAAACATATTGGAGGAATGCTGAAATAGGGAAAACTACCAGGAAAGAGCCAGGACTTGAATAAAGCTATGGTTGCCAATTTTTTGACCAGCACCATTGCTTTGACTGAGACTCATAGTAGCAGCTGGACTCTTGGGAATCTATGAGCAGCAGCTTTTCCCATCATTTCTTTCCACATCAGGAAAAGCTTCACCTGCTAAATTTCTGTGTGAGAGATTAAGATCAAATTCATAATCACAATCCTTAGCTTGTGGACTAAGTGTGCACTATGGTTAATGGTCAGCACTACTCATATATGCACACCTTCTGAGCTTGCTAAGTGTACATCTTGGACATTGAAACTGGACACTGAGGTTTTACTGAACAAAGTCTGTTACCTAACTACACCTAATTTTCACTTTACAGCAGATCTCCAATATCTTCCAGCTGGGCTGGAGATTGCTAAAGCTAGGTGTTAAGTGTTTCTTCTTTGAACAGCCCTTAGAAAAGATGGTTTGAAAACACATTTTGTAAATACGTGCAGCTATATATAAAAGTTGTTATTATTTTGTCACTTGGGCTTGACTGATGGTTGGCACAGAAGTAAAAGTTGCTCACATGGTGTCCCATGGAGGCGCTGGCCTGATGTTTAAAGTAGGCCTGTTGCCACCAGGCATGCAAAGCTGGGCACCAATTCAGAGTGCTTGCTTTGGTCACAAAGTTCTGTGTTAGGGTGCTGAACCTCTTTTGCCCTGAGGGACAAATTCATGTCAGAGTTCTGGGGATCTCTGTCGGGTAGCACTCCCTCCCATGCCAGCAATAATTTTGCTTAAAGCTCTTACAGTCGATGACTATGCAATGGGGGCGGGGGGGGGGGGATCTCAACCATTTAGAACAGGGGGCCAGTTGAAAGGCAGCATCAGTGAGCGTGGGCCAGCATGTGGGGAGGCAGTGGCTTGCTCACTCGGAGATCCTCGAACGAGTCCAAAACAATCTCTGAGTGAGCAAGCTGCTGCTGCCGCACCGTGCACAGTGAGGTAGCAACGGCAGCAAGCGCGGGGAGTCCAAATCCTCTGAGGCGCACCAGATAAATGGGCATGGCAGGCTGGATGTGACCTGCGGGCTGTAGTTTGAGGATCCGTGAATGTTCCTCCGCCTCTTTGAATGTAAGAAAACTGTGCAAAAGCAAGGAAACCACATTAGGGTCATCGGATGAATCCTGGAGGGCCAGATGTTGCACACTGTCCAGAGGTTCAACACCCTTGCTCTGTGTGTTGTCTGAGCAGGATACTATGTGTTATCTAAGTAGCAGAACCATTTCCTGCCATATGAAAGTGCTCATACACTGAGACTGATTTTGGAAAGCCTGCTCCATCTTTCCCTGCCTGGGTTACTGTGAGTGGACTGGGCTTGTTCTTTCAAAGCACCAAGAGAAGGCATCCCTTGTTGCCTTCTAGCAGTGGGAACACTTTTATTCCGGCAGGCTCTTGGTGGTTTTTACTGAAGGGTTTTAAGTTCTGCATTGTCATGTCATACAGCTGTACTGTGCTGGGGAGTTAACTGCTGTTGTATCATACTGGCCTTGTTCAGATGCAAAAATAAGCAGGCTTTCAGAGAATCCTGCTATTGTTAACTATTATTGTTAGTCAGCTGAGTGTTTGAGCACAGAGTCTGATCACTCCAACTTGATAGTTTCTAAGGAGGAGTGGCTAAATGAATCATGGATGCTTTGTCCAAACTTGGAGCTCTGACTTGCCTCTTCCCAAACAAGCCAGAATCATGCAGACAACAAGCTATGGTATTGATGTAGACCAGAGGTTGCTGAACGTTGGGTTCCCAGGCCAAATCTGACCCTCCAAGATTATGCCAATGGCAACACTCCTTTCATATGACAGCTATCACTTGGCTTTTACACAGCTTTTCCCCATTTTAAAAGACTGAAATGGCTCTCCTAAGGCCTAGCTGCTGACAATAACAGCTTGAAACTAAAAAAGGCTGATTTTTTTTAGTATTTTAGCTCTATCTCTTTGGCCCCATCCACCACTGGGATGCAATCTCAACCTCAGGAACTTCTCCAAATTTGAATTTGGCCCTTAAACTGGAAGAAGTACAAAACCCCTGATGCAGACTATATACTGACTGATCAAGCAGTCAAATGCATTATGAATGTAGGCAAATCAAGGAGCAACTCTTCCATACTCTGTAGAGTTTCTAACATGACACTGGGAGTGATAAAATGGCACAATGTCTTTTATATGTCACATATTTGCATTGTCTGACTTCATTCTCTTGGAAGTTGGTTGGGCTCCAATAAAAGTACTCCGGTTTAACTGGTTTATGGATTAGGCAACATTGTATAGTTGGTAAAGTACAAGCTAATGTGTAATGGAGAAATGCATCAGGAAACTTTTTGAATTTATTCTAGTATAGATCTTTGAACAGGGGAAAGTAGAACAGCCTGGCAGAATACTTTAAATAGTCTAACATTAATATCATTGTTAAGTTTAACCCACCTTTTGCATATATGTATTTTTTGTTAGTGCCTTCAAACTGCTAGGAAAGGTGGGGTATATATTTGTTAAGTGTTCTAATTGTGTAGATTCTAAATAAATGTTCTCTAATAAATGTTCTCTAATTGTGTAGTTTCACCAGCATTGTCAATGAAATTGGTCACATTTCTTTAAATCCTTGATTTTTCTGGTAAAGGAAACATACCTCCAGACTCTCCCATCTACCACTGTTACAGACAAATTAGGAAAGCAGAATTTTTCAGTGCATCTTACATAAGCAAGTGATAAGTCAAGTTGCTGTCACAGTCTAGGTCTTCCCTACAATGTCTTCTGCAATAGTTTCCCAGTCTACAATAATCATATTTTCCATACTAGAATATTCTTCATATTAACATGTGTCTGGGGAGAATGGAAGGGGAGACTCTGTTGCAGGAAAGAAAAGACTTGGTTGCACCTGGCAGTCAGGGATGGTTGTCAACATTTTTTTTTCTGGTGGAGCTCTTGTGTTTTTAACAGATGTCCCAAACCTGGAAATTCCACAGACAAAGTCTTTCAATAGTGTTAAAAGGCATAAGCAATTGCCATGAAAGCCTATTGATTACTGACCTCATTAGCACATAGGCACCTTTGCAGACAATCTTCTGTTTATGAGCATAACCTTTTCCTCTCTTTAATAGAAACATGATAAACAAACATTGGATAGGTAGGTTTTTAGCATTCACGGCATCCTCATGCTGGGGAAAATAACAGCCCTGTTGAAAGCCAAATGGAAGTTCACAGGCTCCCTAACTGGAGGGCAGGGTAGTAAACTAATATGCCTTCACCCAGCATCTCCTTATTGCTTGTTTTAGAGAAGCCTGTGCCAGGTAGAAGATACATGGATGTAGTCACTCTCCCAGCAATAAACTGGTTACACCTGCAAAGTATAATGAGAAGTCTTAGATAAAACAATGCAGGACAGTTCAGACAGTTAACTCAGGGCTATATAGTAGGATAAAGAATTTGAGTTTAGCACCCTTTATTACCCCTTATGGTATGTACATGCACACATGGTTATTTTATATTTATTTTATATACTTCCCCATTCCCATAGACTCCAAGCTAGCATTGCAATTATCTCTGTAATAGCCATTTGCTGCAAAGCCCATTTGTGAGGCATGGCAAGCTTTCAGAAGCAACTTGGAAAAGTCAGTTATTTTCACCATTTTCAAAGGCTGTCTGGCTGCTATCATGAGAGAAGTAGGAAACCAGAAGAAGCCAGGGCAACCCTCACTTATTACAGTCAGGAAATTGAATCAGGTTAATTTCTGCTTTTTATTTATCCCATGCCTGGCTTCTGCTGCAGTGCTAACAATTTTACATTTCTCCTTTCAGATTGTTGGAGTGTTTCAGCCACAATTAAAAATGCAAGCCCCTTGAGTGCTGTATAACAGTTATGACAAGCAGAATTGCGGCAGGTTAATCTCTTTACCCTCCCATCCTGGAAAGAGCTACATCTATTGGTCCAATTGCTTGTCTTTTAAAAGCACAGAAACCTTGCATGGAATGGAGTGGTAACCTTAGCGATGGCTAAGGTGGTCAGCTGCTCAAGGGGAAAAAAAATGCTTCTGTACCTTTTACCAGGATTTGATGCACAGATATATGCAGGTAAACATTCACAACAAGGATCTAAACATCAGGAGCTTATTAGCAACCAATCAATATGTTGTCAAAGGGGTTCAATTCAGCAGTTGGCAACCCTGGAATTACTAGACCAGATGGGATTTCCTTCATTATGTCGGTGCTGTTGCTCCTTAACTAGTTACCAAACGCTCATCCCAGAGTAATAACTTCCTCTAATTATGCTGTTTGTTCAGCATTTGCTTTCTTGAGTTGTCAACATCTTAAGGATGGGGGCTCTTTGTCTTGTTGTATTAAAGAGGCAGAAAAAGGCAAAGATTTTCCTAGTAGAGGGAAATACAGCAATGCAGAAAGCATCGCCGTTTTCCCCCCCGCTGTATTAAGGGCTTACACATGAAGCTGTAACGCCGGTGCAGCTTCTAAAGAGCTTCCAGCAATTCTGGGAAAAGAAGGGCTTCCCTCTCCCCCACCCCACCGTCGCTGTGTTCCAAATCCCCTTTGGTTTTCCTCCCGCTCATTCAGATTACCACACATTTCGATAATGTTTCCAACTACAACTGCTCCAAGTTGCTTTTCCTCTAAAGCTTCGCCTTGTTTCCCCGCATCCTGATACTGTGTTTTTTTTTCCTCTAGAGCAAAGGGGAAATGCACCAGAACTCTCAGATGAATGAGAAAGCTCTGCAGCAGAACCTATTTTATGCCAGTCAAAAACCTACAGCTTTTTTTGGTTCAAATTATTCAGCCTTTGAATGGTTAAGACTACCCAGCAACCCAGAGTGGGAGTGCCTCCTGATTGGCTGCCGCGAGAGAAACGCTGCTTTGTGCAGCTCGCCGCACAGCCCAGCTGGAGCTCCGCGCTTTCATCTGTATGAGAAGAGAATTGCCCTGCTCATTCATTCACTTCCCTTAGCAGCTTGCTTGCTCAATCACCCATCAGGCGCAACTAGCTTCAAGACAGCGCTGCTGTGCGGACTTCGAGCGAAGCAGCAGACGGGTCCTGTGCATAATTGCTTACCTGGGTTGTGCCTTGAATATATTGCGAACTGCTGTTGCTGGCACCAGCAATTCCTGTAGCAATTTAGGAGCTCCGTGTGGCCTTTTAAGCTGGAGAATCTCTTGAAAAGGCACGGTGAGGGAGGTCTCATGCTATGCGCCTAGAGTTTTGGAGAAAGTCGGCTGCATTCATTTATTTATTTAATTTCTACATTGCCCAATAGTCAGAGATCTCAGGGCAGTTCATCCTGTGCAGAGATAAGCCTCCAGGTGTTCTGGGCTGCTGCTTCCAGTGTGAAAAAACATGCAAAATTTGGTTAGTTCTAACAGCTTTATAAGGACTAACCAAAATGCACACCATCTTGAATTTTGCTGAGGGTGCAGACTTGAGGAAGCATTAGAAGGGAATGGGGTGTGATAGGCATGAAAGGATGATTTGAAACAAGGGAGTAGCAAGATTTAAACGGAAACAAAGAAAATTACTTAGCCCAAGGGGTGGGGGCTAAGATCAGATAGCACAAGGTGTGAGAAAACAGAGACTTAGGCAGGACTGCCAAATACAGACTCAATTATTTCTTGATTGTTTATTGGCAAGCTTGGCATCCAGGGTCACATCCAGTGTCAGGGCTGGATTGGGAATAAGGGCCAGTATTGGAGCAGGAAGGCTGAAAAATTGTAAACTCCTGATACCGTAGCCAATGAGGGGAAAGGGGGAGGGGGCAGGGTGTAAAATGGGATGTGAACATGTGCTCAGGTGAGCTGGAAAATGAGAAGGAAACCATCTTTCAATCCCTGTATTGCAATAAAGTTTTAAAAAGAACTCTCTGCATGCTTGGAATATTTTTCTCTTCCTAAAGGAAGGGAAAGAGTGTTTATAACAGGATGGGCATTCTGTTAAAAACAAAAACAAACAGGCCAAACTTTCAAAGTCTGAATTCCTCAGGGTCAGCCCTGTCACACAACAGAGTGAAGCCACTTGCTTCAGGAAGCAGCAAGGAGAAGAGGGAGGGATGGATAAGGGCAGGAATTGTTGTCCAAAAGATGCAATGAGATCTTTTAAATTTGTGTGTGTGTGAAGTGTTGTACCTGACTCCCCAGGATCCTGACATAATAGAGATACCTATCAGCTTTCTCAGGGCATTCAGGATAGGCATGACTCCTCTAGGCTCCAGATAGGCATGACACGGCCAAACACTAGAATAATCAGCTGTCTCAGGGTATGCATGATAGGCTTAGCTCTCCTAAGCTCTAGCCCATTCAAATGTCTAGTAACTGCCTCAGAGAATTCCCTCAGAAAATGGAAAAAGCTTACCAAAGATGTAATGGGCAAAGATTGCTTAGAAGGTGTAAATTAAAAGATAAAACTTACTGCTAGCCAAATCTGCTTCTGTATATCGCTTGCTCAACTGCTTATGTGATTCTGTAACTCCCCATTGTCGCCATTGTTCTCATTCTTGTCAAAAACTGATTGTATTGTTCCCCATTTGCCGAAAGCGGATTGTGAAGGTATAAAGATCTCCTTCCAACTCTGTTCAAGCACCGCATTCCTCTATGAATGTGGTCCCTGCTGCAGGAATAAATCTCCTCTTTACTTTACCATCCGGTCTCTGGCCTCGTCTGTAACACCGCGGGTACAACATTTTGGAGGCCCCAGCGAGATTCTAGACCCCGGCGAGACCAGAGACCAGCGGTCTGGCTTCCATCGAACCAGGGCCGGGCCTTTTTAGGCGATTTTAGCCTTTTTCTTTTTACCCCGGTTCGGTGGGACGTCTGGCTGAAAGAGGAGAATTGGTAAGCGCGCACGGCGGATTTTCCTTTCTTTCCGCCCTCTGTCTCTGTTTCTGTTTCTGTCTGGTATCTGCAGATCTAGGTTGGAAAGAACAGCTTGGCTGGACGCAGCATTACAAGCTACTTTCCGGTCGTGGGCACAAGACGTTGGCCCCGGCCACAGAGGTCTGTCTGTCCCGGCATTGGCTGCTTGCCAGTACCGGGTAACTGGCCGAATCTGTTCTGTGTGTGTGTGTGCGCGCGCTTGCCGGCTGTCTGTCTGTCCAACGTTTTGTTCTTTGTAAAAAGTGTCTCCTGTCTCGTTTTTCTTTCCTCTATACTTGTTCCCTGTAAAGATTTTTTCCCCATATCAGGACGATGGGTCAACGCCAATCCCTTCCGCTTACCCCTCTGCGATGCCTCTTCTTTGATTTTTTTTCCAAAAAGGCTTCCCGATTCAGAGTGCCTGCGGATTCAGGCACGCTGCGAGTTAAAATGGCCACCGGGGGAGCTCATTCGAACTTCCCCATTTGCAGGGAGTTCGATCTGAGCTTACTACCTCTGCAGCAAATTGCAGGGTGGTGTGAATTACAGGGGGCGGCACTTGCGGGGTTGCCACGGAAGCAAGCGCTTGGTATTTTTTTTAAAAACAGCATGGTCAGACCTAACTAAATTGGCCCTAGAGGGCTCACTTGTTTGAAATGGGCTACACCTTTTGCAAAAGCATTTGGCGAAAATACAATCTAAAGAGATGGAATAAGTTTTGCTTTGGTCCAAGCTGGTGGAAAGAAAAGGGAAAAAGAAAAAAGCTAGCTTAATATAGTATTGGTGCACCAGGAAAGATCTACACGTGTGAGTATATGTTTGCACTGGGTTTCTGTGCAAAGTTTGTATGGTTGTGGAAGTCTTGTGTTCATTGTTGCTGCCTGTGTTTTGTGTCCTGTCTGTTTGTATTTTAAAGTGTTCCCCTTTCTGGGAGGTTAGCATAGCTCAGAGCAGAGTTTACGGCTGCATTCTCACAATATGATACTCCAGAATTCCAAACATTCCTGGCTTCTTATTCACAAGCCAGAGTAGCAGGACAAGTTGTCTGCTCATCCCCACTAAGGTCCTTCACGAGGCATAGAGGAAGTGGGAGCCAGGAACTTACCAGAAGGAAAAGTATAGCATTCTGTCAAAATATATCTTGTGTGAAGCTAGCCAATAGCCAATCTGTCATCATATTTGGCAGTTCATTTCATTTCACATTGCTGTTTGCCCTGGTATTCACGTTTGGTCATTTTGTATCCTTAAACACTTCCTCTTAGGATTTGAGCAACAGAGCTTGCTCTGGAAGAGGCAGGCTTGGGTGAGCAGAACTATGAGCAAATATGCAGACAGCCACCATAACAGGATACTTAAAACAATCTTCACCAACCTGGTGCCCTTCCGATCAATTGGACTACCACTGCTATCATCACTAACAATGCCATTCTGTCTGGGTAGGGTAGGAGTGGTAGTCCAATCCATGTGAAGGGCACAGTATAGGAAAGTCCAGCTTGAGTGTCAGGCTAGGAGTGGGGATGCCTGGTCTCAGTCCCCACTTAGCCATGGAGTTCACTGACTGACATTGGGTCAAACTTCAGTCTAGCCTATCTCACAGGATTGTTCAGAGGACAAAGGGTAAATGTGTAAAACATCAGAGAGTATGATGGTAGGAGGAGGTTTTCAAACACATTCAAATAATGTGTTTATTTAAACACATTAATAAATTCAAATAAGAGAAGGAGAGAATCTGAGTTATCTTTGCTGGGTGCTTAATTGATGGACAGTATGACCAGGAACATTAAGTGATGGAGCTGCAGTGAAGTCATTATGTTTCCACTGAGATCCAATAAACTCCATGCCTTCTCCCCTTTAAACAGGCTATGAAGATTCTTTTGCTCCAACAGGTTTTAGCTCCTGCTCTGTTAATGTTAGGCTCTCAAAAATTATTTAATGTTAGCTTTAGTTTTATTAATTTGGATCCTAACTTTCCTTCTGTGACTTTGCATTCATGGATCAGAGCTTTCCCAATTCCCCTTTGTGTCCAACTGTAGAGTCTACAGACCTTAGAAATGCTGATCCTGATGTTGGGTGCAAGGAGGAATGGCTCTGCCATTCAATAAAACAAGGTGGCAGTTCAAGTAGCTGGTCCTGGAGGGAAGACAATAATGGCAAAGAATTGGAGGACAAAGGTATCCTTCCATATCATTTGCTCTGTACCCCTAAGTTGGCCTGCTGAGCTCAAGTGGAGTGGATGAAACTGCCCCTTCGTCAATACTGAAGTAAGATTTAACTTCCAGTCCTGTTCAATTTTATATATGAAATGTGGGGACAGAAAGCATCTTTTTGCCTTAGACAGCAAAAACAGTGGGGATAGCATGGGATATGGGGGTGGGTGTTTGAAAATTGGTAGGAGGGTTGACAGAAATGATTCCCTATTATTATTATTATTATTATTATTATTATTATTATTAGAACATTTCTATGCCGCCCCTTGCCGAAGCCTCAGGGCAGCTGACAACACAATAAAATACAATACAATACAAAAATAACAATATAAAATTAAAATTAATATAAAATAAATAAAAAATATAAACGATATAAAAGGAGTTAGAAAAGTTATAAAAGAAAAGAAGTCGCCCTGGCCAGATAGTTATGTGAACCAAGGAGAAACATAGAATCCTAGCCATCACAGAAATTAGGTTCACTGACTAAATTACGTTATTATTTTAATAGCCATATGAGATAAAACCCTTCATTGGCCAACTGAAAGATCACAGAAACACACGCTAGCTTCACAACTGTTATGATCACTCTTTCCTTTCCGTCAGAAGAGAAAAATATTCCAGGCATGCAGAGAGTTCTCTTTAAAACTTTATTGCAATGAAGGGAACAGAAAAAATGGTTTCCTTCCCATTTTTCTGTTCACCTGAGCACATGTTGGCATCTCATTTTATATGCCCTTCCCCCCCCCCCCCCCCCCCGCCGCTTCTCCCTCCTCTCTTGCCTAGGGCACTGAGAGCTTACACTCTTTCCGCCCATCTACTCCAGCACTGGCCCTTCTTCTCAATCCAGCCCTGCCCCCGGTGGGCTACAATAGGCTCATTTTGTTCTGCCAAGCTTGTCAATAAACAATCAGGAAGTATTTGGCCCTCCTGCCTATGTGGCTGTTTCCCCACACCTTGTGTTATCTGATCTTAGCCCCTCCTCTCCTTTGGGCTAAGTAATTTTCTTTGTTACCCTTTTAAAT